>NC_063014.1:623305-934958 GCF_020509005.1 Fulvia fulva | reverse complement strand
CCTAATAGTAGCAAATGTATGTTCTTCTACGTCGTTCAGAATGTCCTCTACCTAGCTTATTGTAGGGTCTAGATAGAACATCTAGGCGATAAGAGCCTTATAGTGTTTAGCCTTATACTATTCAGAGTTATCATCTCCGTCCCCCCTTGACCTCTTGTTACCTACAACCTGAGGTGGCGCTAGGTGTTTAGATAGGTCGAACTGAACGACATCTTCTTTTTCTTTTATTGGAGTACCCTGATCTCTAAACTTCTGGTATTCCCTAATGTCCTTTAGGGGAGGGGGAAGTTGTACAGACAGCGGTTGCTATAGTGTTAATAACTCGGGTAGGTTCTGTACAGATCCACCGTTATCGGCCTTCGATAGTGTTGAAACCGCCTCAATATTTTCTCCTAGCCTTCGTAACGGTGTCTCTAATAATCTCCTATCGGAAAATTTCGCCCTAAAGGGCTTCCTCCTAATAGGATTACGCTATAGCGCTCGACTCGGCTAGTTAGTCAAGGTGATACTAAGATCTATATCTCCCCCCTTCTTATTCTTAAACTAGTCGACGTGACTATACGCTTTTATAGCTTTTATGTCGGGATCCTAGAATAGCTATTGTTTTGTAGTGTTTTCTAAGTAGCCTATAAACACGGCTTCTTTCCCTCGATTTATTAACTTGTCTCTCCTTAAGCCTTAAGGTTAGGCTCTTAGGTCTATATAGACTATAGCTTTATATCCCTAGACGCGGGAATAGTCGACTAACGGTACTTAACTAGTAAAGGCTTCTTCTAGTAAAAGAGCAATACTATTAACAATCGGACTATTAGGCAGTCTGTTTCTAAGTAGAGTCTGTGCTTATAAAGCTTCTAGCTAGAACTCAATTAGTATACTAGAGTCTTTAAGTATAGCCCGGACTATATTCTTAGAGGCTTGAATTAACCTTTTTATAGGTCTATTTTAAAGAGAGTTATAGGCATCAATTGTGTCTATCTAAGTACTAAACTCCTTCTCCTACTCTTTTAGTAAGGCGAGAATTTCCCTTATACTATTACTACGGATCGTAGATAGAAAGTACCTTAACTACTGTTCTGCCTAGACCTTCTAATCCCGTAGGGCTGTAGGAGCGTCGCTCCTAGCCTTTAAAGGGATTACCCACTTCTTCCTAGAGAAGTTGTCTATAATCTTAAACCAATATTTATATCCTAGCCTAGAGACTACGCCCTAAAAAGGCCTATAGATATTAATAAAGACAAGGGCTAGCCTTTCTCCTTTACTCTCTATAGTAGGTCCCTTAAACTTCCTTATATTAGCAAGGGAGTATACCTTATAACTTAGGTATTCAGAAGGAATAGGGATAGGATCTTTCTTATTAGTAACTCTATAAAGGTTTCTTATTAGTCCCTTACTAAGGTGTGTATATCTTCTATACTATAGCTCCTACTAATCTTCGGACTTAGTATTAGCTATAGCGGTGCCGTTACGTTCTTAAAAGAGTATACTAGTATACTATAGCTTAAGAATTTCCGAGATCGAGTAGATAAACGGTACTCCTCCTCGAAGTTTAGTCTAGACAACGGGTTTACTAGACAAGGATTTTAGGGTAAAACTAGGTAGTTAGATAGCAAACTGTTAGCTAAACTAATTCTACGAAACAAGACTAACTCTAAGGCTAGGGACAAACAAGACATTTTCTAAGACAATGTTAAGAACATATAGGCCGCAGGACAAGCATGTGGGTGTAGGTGTGTCATGTGACTAGATCACGTGATTAGGGTTTGCCAGCCTATAGGCTAGCAAACATCCGGACACCTAGTATCTACCTATACCAACACCGGCGATACTATATATAGATACACGCTATCCCATTAGGTCCTTCTTCGTCTTTCGTGTGATCCGCCGTCTTCTACTACTACGCAACTCGTACCTGTTTAACAGGTTATAAGCCCGGGTTAGCAACTCGGTGTTTCACCCTCGACAAAGTCGTATTGGAGTTATTCCTCTTCAGAACAAAAGGAAGGCAGACTAGAGGCCGCACCCGCATTGTATAGGAAGCTACAGCCGTGCTATAGGTGTATATAAGACGTAAAAGAGCCTAGTAAGGCACTGTCAGACTCCGAGTCAGGGAGCCTATACTAATACCTTAGACAAGTAGGCGAGCTTACTAAGAAGAGTCGCTCTCCGGACATCGCGTTCGTATCGACTAACTGTTCATTCTAAGAGAGCCGCAGTGTCTCAGAAACCCCCTCTACTAAGAGAGTTACGCTACAGTGTCTTAGCACTAATATCAACCTCGCGTTCGGTTTATCCCATTTCGATCCGATCGCGTACGACCGAATACATCCTATTACCTAAGGGCAGCTAACCTGTCCCTCAACTTACAAAAATGGAGAACGAGACTGGGTTTATAAGAAAGAGAGCAGCACCTCTTCTAACAAGAGAGAACCACGAAACATGGTTCAAGCTGATAAGAATACACCTGGTATTAAAGCAGGTTGACTAGGTCCTCGAGGATATCATTACGGACATTCCCGCTACAACCCTAGCGACACCCTCTACATCATCGGAGTCATCCCTTCCTTTGGATCAAGCGATAAGGAAGGCATCGTACAGACGGCACAATGTAACGGCCCTGTATAAGATGTACATCTGTCTGTCGACAGATGACCAAGAGATGACATACGAGATCCGGCATACGAAGGAGTTGTAGGAATGGGCTGAAGCCAAATACAAGAGAAGACTTCTCGCTACTAGAAGAAGTTTGCTTCAGCAATACACCAATTTCGTGATGACAGAGGACCAGTCAATAGATGACGCCTGGCAGGAGCTTAGCTCAATTATAAGGAGGGCTGTTTCAATCTCGCCTCAGTTCTAAGACATCAAGACTAAGGACAGAAAGATCCAGCAACTCTTAGCAGCTCTACTAGACTCATTTGGCTCAATTCGCGATGCAATTGATGCCTAGGTGAATCTCTCACCACAAGACATTCTTGCAATCCTTAGGGAGAAGCAAGAATTAATGATTTATTAAGGGACAGCTATGTTCGCTAAGAAGGGTTTCTAGGGCAAGCTCACGTGCTATCTCTGCAATGGTGACCATTTTATGAGCAAGTGCCCACACCTTTCTGCAGCTCAGCAGGCTGTTAGGAACAAGGACAAACCAGCTAGGGTTACCTACCCTGCTAAGAGACAACCGTCACTACCTCGTAGGAGGTCATTATCACCAAACCTTCGTGATGTCCTCAAGGTGATGACGGACCTTACAAAGCAGATGAAGGAGAGCCGCAAGCCAAAGGCCTCCTCTAGTAAGACTGCAAGGGCCTATGCGACCCAGGAAGACGCATCAGACTCTAAGATACCATCAGAAGATGATGATGTTGATGAGGTTGCCCATTCCACTGTAGAAGCCAAAGGCAAGTACCCCTCGTCCGAGTGGTTGCTTGACTCTTGTGCATCATCACATATGACTGACTAAGATTCACTATTCAGGACACTGAAGCCTCTTCAAAAGAGGAAGTGGATCAAGGTTGGGGGTGGCTATCTACAAGCTACATATATAGGAAGTGTAGTAATGGGTGGTCCTTCTAGAAAGCAAATTGTCTTAGAAAATGTCCTGTTTGTTCCTGGCCTTAGAGTTAGTCTTGTTTCGTGGAATCAATTCAGCTAACAGTTTGCTGTCTAACCACCTAGTTTCACCCTAAAATCCTTGTCTAGTAAACCCGTTGTCCAGACTAAACTTCGAGGAGGAGTACCGTTTATCTACTCGATCTCGGAAATTCTTGAGCCACAGCATGCTAGCATACTCTCTTAAGAACGTGACGGTACCGCTATGGCTAACACTGAGTCCGAAGATCAGTAGGAGCTATGGCATAGAAGATGTGCACACCTTGGCAAGGGACTGCTAAGAAACCTGTATAGAGTCACTGACAAGAAAGATCCCATTCCTGTTCCTTCTGAACACCAGAATTGCAAGGTCTACTCCCTTGCAAACATAAGGAAGTTCAAAGGACCTACCACAGAGAGGAAAGGGGAGAGGCTGGCCCTCATCTCTATTGACATCTGTGGGCCTTTTCAGGGCGCAGTCTCTAGGCTAGGATACAAATATTGGCTTGAGATTGTAGACAACTTCTCTAGGAAGAAGTGGGTAATCCCTTTGAAGGCCAGGAGCGACGCTCCTGCAGCCCTACGGGATTGGAAGGTCTAGGCAGAACGGCAGTCAAGGTGCTTTCTGTCTGCGATCCGTAGTGATGGTGCAAAGGAAATTCTCGCCTTGCTAAAAGAGTGGGAGAAGGAGTTTGGCACTCAGATGGACACAACTGATGCCTACAACTCTCTTCAGAATGGACCTGTAGAAAGGTCAATTCAAGCCTCTGAGAACACAGTCCGGGCTATGCTTGAAGACTCTGGCATGCTAGTTAAGTTCTGGCCAGAAGCTTTGTAAGCACAGACTGTGATCAGAAACAGACTGCCTAATGGTCCGATCATTGATAGTATTGCTCTTTTACTAGAAGAAGCCTTTACTGGCTAAGTACCGTCAGTCGACCATTTCCGCGTCTAGGGATATAAAGCTGTGGTCTATATAGACCCAAGAGCCCAACCTCAAGGCTTGAGGAGAGACAAGTTGATGAACCGAGGAAAAGAAGCCGTGTTTGTGGGCTGCTCAGAAAACACCACAAAACAATGGCTGTTCTGGGATCCCGACATAAAAGCTATAAAAGCGTATAGTCACGTCGACTGGTTTGAGAATGAGAAGGGGGGAGATATGGATCTTGGTATCACCTTCACTAACTAGCCGAGTCGAGCGCCACAGCGCAATCCTATTGGGAGGAAGCCCTTTGGGGCGAAATTTTCCGATAGGGGATTATCAGAAACACCGTTACGAAGGCTAGGAGAAAATATTGAGGCGGTTTCAACACTGTCGAAGGCCGATAACGGTGGATCTGTACAGAACCTACCCGAGTCATTAACACTATAGCAACCGCTGTCTGTGCAACTTCCCCCTCCCCTAAAGGACATTAGGGAATACCAGAAGTTTGGAGATCAGGGTACTCCAATAAAAGAAAAAGAAGATGTCGTTCAGTTCGACCTATCTAAACACCTAGCGCCACCTCAGGTTGTAGGTAACAAGAGGTCAAGGGGGGACGGAGATGATAACTCTGAATAGCATAAGGCTAAACACTATAAGGCTCTTATCGCCTAGATGTTCCATCTAGACCCTACAATAAGCTAGGTAGAGGACATTCTGAACGACGTAGAAGAACATACATTTGCTGCTATTAGGCAGGCCATAGCCTATTAGCAGGAAGTGCCAATCCCAAAGTCCTATAAGGTAGCCGTAGGAGACCCCGAATAGGGACATATATAGAGAGAGGCAATCGAGGACGAACTTATTGCCTTAGTAAGCAACAACACCTAGGAAGCAGTTGTACCGCCAAAGGGTACGAATCTAATTACTTCTAGGTAGGTCTTTAATGTGAAAAGAATGATTAGTAGAGCTATTAAGAAGTTCAAGGCAAGACTAGTTATAAGAGGATTTTCATAGAAATATAGGGCTGACTTCGAAGAGACCTTTGTACCTACTGTTAGACATAATACTCTCCGAGTATTTATGGTAGTAGTGTGTAAGAGAGATCTCGAGATACACCTAGTAGATGTGAATAATGCTTTTACCTAAAGCAGCCTCCTTGAAGACATCTATATAATCCCACCCCTAGGAGTTGAAGCACCTCTAAACATAGTGTTTAAGGTCCTACGAAGCCTTTATAGGCTTAAGCAAGCAGCTAGAGACTAGAACAAGCTCTGTGTTACGAAGCTAGAGAAGATTAGATTTACCTAGTCCTAGGTAGATCTATGCCTACTTGTCTATACGGATAGAGACCTTATAGTCCTTACCTATATAGATGACATACCTATTGCAGCTCCGAAGCTATTAGATGTTTAGTAGTTTAAGGCTAAGCTTGGAAAAGTGTTTAAGATTAAAGATCTTAGTGAACCTACGAAGATCCTTAGAAGAGGATTACAAGAGACAGGTCCTAAGGCACTTTAAAGCTTGATCAAGGACACTATGTCTACGCTAACTTAGCCAAGATGAACATAGCTAGAGAGAAGGCTACGCTAACCTACTTACCTATAGAGAGCTACGAGTACTTAGTGCCTACGGCACCTATAGATAAGAGGTGTAACAAACAGGATTACTAGAGCTACAATAGTACCTAGATGTGGCTAATAACAATGACAAGGCCAGACTTAGCATTCCCCCTTAGAAGAATTAGCTCATATGTTGCTGATCCCTCGTAGTAGTATATAAAGGCTTTAAAGAAGCTCTCCCGATACCTACGGTCGTACCTAGACCTAGGTCTTATATATAGAAAGGGAGGGGGCAATCTCTAGGGATACTCGGACTCTGACTACGCTATAGACAAAGTGGATAGAGTCTCAATTCTGGGATACGTATAGTTCCTTTATAGATCACCTATGTCCTAGATAAGTAGGAAGCAGAAGTCTATTACAACATCAACAATAGAAGCTAAGTTCATAGCTATAAACGCAGCCGCAAAGCAGTCACAATTTCTTGCTGCTGTCCTCAGGGAAATGGGGTGCCTAGAACTAGTGGGAAAGAGCTCTTTCTAGCCGAGTGTAAGGGCAAGTAGGGGCACTGTTGACGAGCTAAGGCTAGTCAAGCTTATAGGTAACAACTAAGCCGCTTTAACACTTGTTAAAGATGCCTATGTATATAAAAGGTCAAAGCATATTGATGTTGTATATAACTATGTCAGACATCTCTAGTGGTAGAAGAAGATTGTAGTGGACTACTACTATATAAAGGACATAGCTACTAATAGGTTAATAAAGCCCCTTAATAGCTAGTAGTTCCAAAACTTTATAAGGCAGCTCTAGCTTACGTAAAGGGATTGTAGGAGACTATGTGGCCTAAGTAGGAGTGTTGAGAACATATAGGCCGCAGGACAAGCATGTGGGTGTAGGTGTGTCATGTGACTAGATCACGTGATTAGGGTTTGCCAGCCTATAGGCTAGCAAACATCCGGACACCTAGCATCTACCTACACTAACACCGGCGATACTGTATATAGATACACGCTATCCTATTAGGTTCTTCTTCGTCTTTTATATGATCCGCCGTCTTCTACTACTACGTAACTCGTACCTATTTAATAGATAATTTGCTTTCTAGAAGGACTACCTATTACTATACTTCCTATATATATAGCTTATAGATAGCCACCCCTAACCTTGGTCCACTTTCTCTTTTAAAGAGGCTTTAGTATCCTAAATAGTAAATCTTAGTCAGTTATATATAATGAAGTATAAGAGTTAAGTAACTACTCGGACGAGGGGTACTTACCTTTGGCTTCTATAGTAGAATAGGCAACCTCATTAACATTATTATCTTCTAATAGTATCTTAGAGTCTAATACGTCTTCCTAGGTCGTATAGGCCCTTATAGGCTTCTTACTAGAGGAGGCCTTTAGCTTGCGGCTCTCCTTTATCTACTTTATAAGGTCCGTTATTACCTTAAGGACATCACGAAGGTTTAGTAATAATGACCTCCTATAAGGTAGTAACGGTTATCTCTTAGTAGGGTAGGTAACCCTAGCTAGTTTGTCCTTGTTCCTAATAGCCTACTAAGCTATAGAAAGGTATAGGCACTTGCTTATAAAATAGTTACTATCGTAGAGATAGTACGTAAGCTTGCCCTAGAAACCCTTCTTAGTAAACATAGCAATCCCTTAATAAATCATTGATTCTTGCTTCTCCCTAAGAATTGTAAGAATGTCTTATAGTAAGAGATTCACCTAGGCATCAATTGCATCGCGAATTGAGCCAAATGAGTCTAGTAGAGCTACTAAGAGTTGCTAGATCTTTCTGTCCTTAGTCTTGATGTCTTAGAACTAAGCCGAGATTGAAACAGCCCTCCTTACAATTGAGCTAAGCTCCTACTAGGCGTCATCTATTGACTAGTCCTCTATTATCACGAAATTGGTGTATTGCTAAAGCAAACTTCTTCTAGTAGCGAGAAGTCTTCTCTTATATTTAGCTTTAGCCTATTCCTATAACTCCTTCGTATACCGGATCTCGTATATTATCTCTTAATTATCTATTAACAGACAGATATATATCTTATATAGGGCCGTTATATTATGCCGTCTATACGATACCTTCCTTATCGCTTGATCTAAAGGAAGGGATGACTCCAATAATATAGAGGGTGTCGCTATAGATAGGGTTATAGCGGGAATGTCCGTAATAATGTCTTCGAGGACCTAGTTAACCTACTTTAATACTAGGTGTATTCTAATTAGCTTGAACTATGTTTCGTGGTTCTCTCTTATTAGAACAGGTGCTACTCTCTTTCTTAAGAACCTAGTCACGTTCTCTATTTTTTGTAAGTTAAGGGACAGGTTAGCTACCCTTAGGTAAAAGGATATATTCGGTCGGTAAGGATCGTATAAGTACTAAGACACTATAGCGTAACTCTCTTAGTAGAGGGGGTTTCTAAGACACTACGGCTCTCTTAGAATGAACAGTTAGTCGATACAAACGCGATGTCCGGAGAGCGACTCTTCTTAGTAAGCTCGCCTACTTGTCTAAGGTATTAGTATATGCTCTCTAACTCGGAGTCTAACAGTGCCTTACTAGGCTCTTTTACGTCTTATAAACACCTCTAGCACGGCTATAGCTTCCTATATAAGGCGGGTGCGGCCTCTAGTCTGCCTTCCTTTTGTTCTAAAGAGGAGTAACTCTAATACGACTTTGTCGAGGGTAAAATACCGAGTTACTAACACGGGCTTATAACCTATTAAATAGGTACGAGTTACGTAGTAGTAGAAGACGGCGGATTATACGAAAGACGAAGAAGGACCCAATAGGATAGCGTATATCTATATATAGTATCGCTAGTATTAGTATAGGTAGATACTAGGTATCCGGATGTTTACTAGCCTATAGGCTAGTAAACCCTAGTCACGAGATCTAGTTACATAACACACCTACACCTATATACTTGACCTACGGCCTATATATTCTTAATAGAACATACTCTATACTAGTAAAAGCTATCCTTAGGGATAGGAATAGGTTCTTTTAAGTCTATTACCTTATAAAGATTCTAGAGCAAATTCTTCCTAAAGTATATAAATCTTCTATACTAAAGCTTCTACTACTTTAGGTCGGTCTCTAATTAAGTAGTTACAAAGGCATTCTCTATTAGTAGTGTATATAATGAGTAATGTACCTGTTCTTATAGGAGAGGAGAAATCTTATTAATAAATAGAACCCCTCTAAGGAGCTTTATCTAGATAATAGTCTTACTAGAGGGGGAAATAAGAGAAAATAATAGAGGCTAAACACTAAACTACTTACTAAACTAGTTCTATTAAACTAGGTTTACTCCTAGCTTAGGTATAAGTAGGACATCTTCTAAAACAACTTTTCTACTAGCTCTCCTACTTATCTCTACATTCCTAATATAAGTGGTTGATAAAAACCTTCCTCCTACTTTAATCTATTTCTTTCTTATTAAGGGAGTTATAGATCTAAAGAGGTAGCTTTAGTTAGCTATATAGGATAAAGTAAAGGAGTTAAGTAACTACTCTAACGAGGGGAACTTGCCTTAGACTTCTATAGTTAAGTAAGCTACTTTATTATACTCATTATTATTAGACATTGTCTCTAGGGATGAGCTGCATAAGTCACGTGACTCTTAGGCGGAAACCCCTTTTCTAGTCGTCTTTACTTTAGAGATATAAGACTAGGCCTAGTTCTTCTAGAGTAATAGTATATTAGAGCTAAGTTTCTTTACTATTTTCCTAAGTTCTTCTATAGAGGACTTCTCTCTTAGTGTCCTCCTTAAAGTAGGTAGTAGAGTTCTCTTCTTCTTAATATATATTATATTCTAGGAAGATAGTAGTTAGGAATAAGATCTAAGGACCTTTCTTACCTAAGGTAGACTAGGGTAGTATTATAAGTAGGTATAAGTACGTAGTTAGGTAAGGTATAAGTCGAATAGATGTTCTATCTAAGGGAGGCGCGGAGAGCGCGAGAGTTATATACGGGCGCTAAGCCGCTAGTCGGATTAGTTAGCGGGCGCGAGGTCTAGAGACGTGCCCGCGGGTTTAAGTAAATGTACGCCGGTACGGTAATACTACCCCCCCTCTTAGAGTACGCTCCGGAGTACTCTCCTCTCCTCTTATATCTATCGTATCTAGTACATCTCTTATTACCTTCGTAAACACCTTATTTATTACGAATATAGGCTAGTAGGCATATCGTACGGTACTAAGACTAACTTAGTATATACTAAGCTAGTCGAGACAATAGTACGGTAATACTACCGAGATACCGTACGAATAGTAGGAGCGACTTAGAGGACCTAAAGTCGCTTAGCTAGTTAGTACGAGACTGTCGGAGGAACTACCGTCGTAGGATAAGATATAGGTAAAACCGATAAGGCGTAGTAAAACAGAACTAGGACTAGAGCAATATCCCTCTATATAGGTATAAGAGACGTAGTCTCTATACCGATAGTAGAGACACCTTTAGTACTAAATAGATAGATTTGTCATTCCCCTGTTCTAGGACCCTATCCGGCCTATGCAGGTATATATCTATTGTTATGTACAAAGGGAAACCCGAATAGGTGAAAACCCTTCCCGCCCCCGACTACTCCTTGTCTAGATTAGCTTTCCCTCTGAACGTACGTAGTCCATGTCACTACCCCGTTAGCCCCCGCTCCTAGCCGGTCTCGTCGCGCTGCGTCGTGTCCTCTCTTCCTGCACTGCTCCTACTAGGCGGTACTGTTCTAGCCAGCCCTTCTCTAGTATCCAGTTCGTAATGCGCCGTAGGTCTTCAGCGTTGTTAAGAAGTGCCCCAATCGTCCGGTTCCTCGCCTTTGCCATCCACTCCCCCCTTCCTAGCGACCACCTCGGACAGACGAGGAGTGCGTGCCGTACGTTCTGGGAGCGATAGCCGCAGGGGCAGCTAGTATTCGTGTATCCTGGAACCTTCCTCCATGATAGGTACCCCTGGAGGCCGATGTGTTCGCTTCGCAGTTGGGTTGCTATGCTACTCTGTGCCCTCGTAAGGCGGTAGTGGATGAGCTTCGGGGGGTGCTTGACCGCGGATTTTGTAGCTGACCATTCCTTAGGTTGTCCCGCTGGCTGAGGGCGTCCACTATGCCCTACAACCTGGTTGTTCCACCTCTCTTTCCATAGTTGCTCTACAAACGATTTCTCACCTTCCCATTGTGTTGCTAGCTGTTCGTCCCTTGCCCGGTAGTTCGGCTCGTTTCCGGGTCGAATGCCCTTGTGCGCTGGTACTGATTCGCGGGCCCTTGCGACTGCACTGGCGATGACCTTCTGTACTGGGTACTGTGCCGACTTGCCTAAGTAGGAGGTCCGTAGTCCCTGGATGTATAGGTCGATCGGCGGTATAGCGGTCTCGTGCTCAAGCATCCTCGTTGGTGTCGACTTATATGCCCCGGTGACCTTCCTTAGGCATTGGTTTTGGATCTTCGCTAGCGGCGCGACGAGTCCCTTCGATGGGCAGGCCCTCTCGCCTAAGGACCACACTTGGCTGCCATAGGTAAGGACTGGCCGTACAATAGCCGTATATAGAAGTCGTGACTGCCGGAAGTCCGCCCCCCATGTGGACGCAGTGAGCCTCTGGCATGATGCCATATTCTGTTCAGCTTTCCGTAATATTGCCTGTACGTGCTTCCTCCACCGTAGCGCCGGGTCCACCCATAGTCCGAGGATCCTGAGCTGATTTGCCGGGTTAGTCGTGTGCCCCTGTATCTGGATAGAAGCTTGCATATTGTGG
Source organism: Fulvia fulva (assembly GCF_020509005.1). NCBI lineage: Eukaryota > Fungi > Ascomycota > Dothideomycetes > Mycosphaerellales > Mycosphaerellaceae > Fulvia > Fulvia fulva. The sequence goes on along the minus strand of NC_063014.1, from coordinate 923,138 downwards.
AACCGTGGCCGGCGCGTAAAGTGTATCAGATTGTACTTTTCTGGGGCAAACCGAGCCCCGTGCCTCCTAGCCCAGTCCTCGCAGATCTTGTGCTTCTCTTCTAGTAGCCTACAGTTCTCCTCAGTCGAGGAAGACCACGCTAGGATGTTTGTGTCGTCTACGAAGCCGCTCGCAGCGGTGTTCTGGGATTCTAGGGCTGGGAGCAGCGTCGCCATAAAGAAGAGGAACAGAATAGGTGCTAGCGTTGAGCCTTGCGGGATTCCAGTGTGGACTGCTTGAAATGGGCTTCTGTACTGGCCGACCAGGATCGACGTACTGCGGTTTTGGAGGTAGGACCGTACGAAGTTGACAAGCCACTCAGGGAGTCCTTTCGACCTTAGGATGTAGAGAAGCCGCGGGTGTGACACGTAGTCGAAGGCTCCCGATATGTCTAGCAAGGAAGGAATCGTATTTAGCAAGCTAGCTACGAGATAAGGTGACAAGTCTTAACCGCGCTTTCCCACTCATCTAGCACCACCGTGTAGCCTCGTTTCGAGAGGTTAGCCCGGAGCAAAAGCTTCCCTCTACGCCCTCCCTCCCTGTTTGCTCCTTAAGCCAATATCCACCTCCATAGGCCTAAGCCCTTTAGTGCTCTCTATTGACCGACATGCGCATCCGTCCTCTCGGGCTGTACAGACAGTGTCAGCCGTCGCTGCCAGTGTACACCACGCCCCAGGTTTTGACGCCCTTCGCGTTACCGCAGCCTATCTCTAGAAAGCGGCCGTCCATGCCTCGCAGGTTTGCTCGGGGCACACACCACGCCGGGCAGCGTACTCCTTGCGTTTCCACCTACTAACCAATATGAAGTTCCTTATCACCCTGCCCTCGATCCTCCCCGATCACAGAACTAATCCACTTGCATTGTACGTCTTTTCCCCGTCCTAACAGCCGTCTTTTCCTTGCTCAGGCTATCGTCTTTTCCTCGTCGCAATCTACCATGTCAGACTAGGTGCGTTGTGTAGCGGGACAGGCAGTGCCTCAGGCAAAACCCTCGTTCCCATACCGGGTGTTCAACAGGCCCTTACAGGCTTCGTCGCGTGTCCACCTACCCACCGCATTGCCCGCTGGCAAACACCAGATTGTTTCGTAGTCCGCTCGACGCCGTTGCATAGTCCGCTCAGTTGTTGTTCTGTAGTCCGCTCGTCCAATGTTCGTCGCTCAGCCCGCTCGGTTTGCGGTCTCCGGAGGTGAAAATTCTGCACTCATACCAGAGGTGTCCTGTCGAGCGTATAGGCCACGGTTCCGCGCCCTTCTTACACGTAGAAAGAAGAGGGACTCGCTCCCGACACGAGTACACGCTCGTCGGATGGTTTTCATACCCGTTTTGCTGGTAGTCCTCTGTTCGCCGCGGCTTCGCCTACGTTGCGCGCCCGTCGCGCCCACGACGCTCCAGCGTGAGAATACTTGGCTCTCTCGTAGCTAGACGAGAGGTTCGTAGCCGACACCACGTACAGGTGATTCTCGTCGTCGACCTTTAGTACTAAATACTATTCTACTATATACCTTCGTATACTATATTAGTCCTTCCTCCTTCCCTATTACGTGTCCTAACTTCCGTATATATATATACTATACCTATTTATTAGGTTATAAGCCCGGGTTTGCTTAATAGGATATCGATATACTAAGGAAGTACGACGTAGGGTATTATACTCTATACCCGGAATCCGTACGGTAACGTACTAATAGACTCTAGGAGTCTACTATACGGAACGCTACTAATAGACTCGGGGAGTCTAAGCTTATTCTAACTACCGTAGTTAAGTAGAGCTTACTATATATCTAAGGCTACCTTCGCTATAGAAGACTTAACGAGTTACGAGGGCCCCCGGAAGGTCGGCCCTACCCTTACTCGTAAGAACTAGAAGCGCTAGTTCGTTATACTACGAGACTATCTCGAAAGCCGGGAGGTATTCTAGGTTATCGACGACTCGTCGGCTAATCTCCTAGAATCCGTTACGCCTAAGATTACTTCGAAGGCGAACGGTATAGCGAGATATACTATCTTAGTATATTTGTCCGAGGAGGATAACTAAGAAATCTTAGATATACGAGATGTAAAAGAGATCTAGAAACTTCTATAGAAGAAGTATAGTAAGGTCTATAAGGCATACGTAGTAGCGCTTATAAAATAGCTAGTGTCGTTTAAGCTACCGGACGATTAGATAATTAGATAAGGGTAGATATATCTAGGTAACCTATCTATATAGATTTCCGAAATAGATAGTAAAGAGACCTACTATAAGGACCCTATCCGGAGGTTTAAGCACCTACTAAGTAGCTATTACGGTTCACCTCGTAAGGCTATACTTAGTGTTACGTAACCTAGTACGCTAGCGCGCCCGGACCCTAGACCCTAACCTCGGCGTTTACTTTATCGCGGCTTCGCGACTTTCTTATCTTCTCCTCTTCGTAGAACTTATTCGATTCTAAGGTATTGATACGTTTGCGCCCTGTCTTACGCCTTGTCCGTATTAGTAGCCTCCCGGACGTCTACGCTAGTACTAGGGACACTATTCTAGCCTAGCTAAACCTAGGCTAGGAATCCGCTATAACCTTACTTAAATCCTACGAATTACGGATCTAAGAGAGTAAGGGCGAGACCGCTCTATACTCCTAGAGGTAAGGGGGTAAGAGCGGCTACTTTATCTACGATAGTAACTACCTAGTTATATCGTGCCCGGAACTAGATTCCGTAAAGGAGTTTATTAAAAAGAAGAATACCTAGAAGTAACCGGAGAAGAAGTCCTACGAAGAGCTAGTCCGGGATCTAGAGAAGGCCTAAAACGCCCTTAAGAAGTCTAGGAAACAGTAGAAGGATAGGAGAAGCCAATCCGATAACAAGATAAAGGCAAAGGCGATACGAGCCTATACCTTACGAGAAAGCGATACCGAGGAAATATATAACGACGAAGTCGCCTATTCTACTACCGAAGTAAAAGGCAAGTTTCCCGCCTCCGAATAGTTACTAGACTCCTATACCTCCTTATACATAACTGATAATAAGTCTCTATTTAGATCGCTTAGGAAACTAGCGAGAAGGAAAGTAATCAAAGTCGGTAGGGGGTACCTAGATATATTCTATAAAGGAACAGTAACTATAGGAGGCCTAAGGGGGAAATAAATTGCGCTAGAGAAAGTCTTATTTGTTCCTAATCTCGGAGTTAATCTAGTTTTATAGAGGCAGTTTAGTAAGCAATTCGATATCGAACCTCTAAACTTTATACTTAAGTATAAGAGCGGAAAGCCTATCGTACGAATAGTACTATAAGGGGGGGGGTACCGGTAGTATCTTCGATATCTAACTCCCTAAACTAGGTAGATAATAGACCCCCGGAGATACTATACGAGGAAGCTCTAGCCGCGGTAACTACCGAGGATTAGTAGGAGCTTTAGTATAGAAGATTCGTATACCTAGGTAAAGGATTACTCCGGAACATCTATAGGGTAAGTAATAAGAAAGACCCGATTCCTATCCCGGACGAGTATAACTATAAGGTATACTCTATCGCAAATATACGGAAGTTTAAAGGCGCTATCGTAGAACGAAAGAACGAAAGGCTTGCGCTTATATCTACCGATATCTACGGACCCTTCGAAAATACGACATCTAGGCTAGGTTTCAAATACTAGCTAGAGATCGTAGATAACTTCTTAAGAAAGAAGTAGGTAATCCCGCTTAAGAACAAATCCGACGTACCGTAAGCACTACGATAATAGCGGCTAACTATAGAGAAAGTATCGAAATACTACGTAAGAGTAGTACGGAATAATAATATACCTAAGCTACTAATAGTTCTAAAAGAATAGGAGAAAGAATCGGGAGTTTAATACAATACGACGAATACTTATAACTCTATATAAAACGGAGTAGTAGAAATGTCAATCTAGGTATCAGAGAACGCGATCCGCGTAATACTCGAGGAATCGGGGATGCTAGTAGAATTCTAGCCTAAAGCGCTAGAGGTATAGGCGGTTATACGTAACCTACTACTAAACGGACCGTTACTTAACGGTATCTAACTTTTACCGGAAGAAGTATTTACTAGTAAAGTACCGACGGTAGATCACCTAAGAGTATAGGGTTGTATAGTAGTGGTTTACGTAGAACCGAAATTATATCTAAAAGGGCTACGATAAGATAAGTTAATAAACCGGGATAAGGAAGCTATTTTCGTTAGATACGGTTAATCGACTAAGCAATAGTTGTTCTAGGAGCTAGATATACGAGCTATTAGGTAGTATAGCCAAGTAGATTAGTTCGAAAACGAGAAAGGGGGAGATCTAGACTTAGGTATCTCCTTTACGAACTAACCTAGTAGGGTATCCGAACGAAGGCTAGTCGGTCGACTACCGGCGGTCTCGCGACTACTACTAGTTTAGCGACTAGCGGATGCCCCGATAGCAATCTCACGATCCTCGGGTAGTATAATACCCTAACTTTCTACTACTAAAGTAGCCGAGTCCTCTATAGAAGAACCGACCTAGCTAATCCCTACTCTCTACGTAGAGACCGAACCCGCTACGGCTAAGGACAAAGGACTAACTGTCTTAAGACCGCTCTATATCTAACTTCCCGGTAGACTAGATAATATTACGGACTATAAGAAGATCGAGGAAACTCCGGAGCTACCGGAACTAATCGTCCGGAGGAAAAGGACTAGGGATCCTAATAATAACTACGGCTAGGACTAGGACTATAAGGCTAAGTACTATAAAGCTATAATAGCTTTATTCTACTAACTACTATAGGTGAATAATAGACTTACCGATACCGACGAACGTATGTTTATAGCTACGGTAGAGGAACTGTTCGACGAAGTCTAAGAATACGCCTTTACTATATTCGGACCCGGTATCGCCTACTAATAGGAAGTACCTATTCCGAAGATATACAAGGCTACGGTATAGGATCCTAAATAGGGCTACTTATAGAAGGACGCTATCGATACCGAGCTGCTCTCTTTATTAAGTAATAATACCTAGGAAACGGCTGTCGCTCTAAGGGGGGCGAATATAGTTACCTCTAAGTAGGTCTTTAACGTAAAGAGACTTATTAGCGGAGCAATCGAAAAGTTTAGGGCAAGACTTGTCGTAAGAGGGTTTTTATAGAAATTCGGCGTTAACTTCAAAGAGACATTCGTACCTATAGTACGCTATAACACCCTAAGGGTCTTTATAGTAGTAGTTTACGAGCGGGATCTCGAGATATACTAGGTCGACGTTAATAATACGTTTACCTAAAGCCACCTAGCCGAAGATATCTATATAAAACCCCTACTAGAAGTCGAAACCCTACCGAATACGGTCCTTAAGGTACTCCGGAGTCTCTACGGCCTAAAGTAGGTAGCTAGAGACTAGAACAAGCTCTATATTACTACGTTAGTTAAAATAGGATTCTACTAGTCCGAGGTAGACCTATATCTCCTAACTTATACTAAGAGAGACATTATACTACTAATCTATATAGACGACATAGCCTATAGACTAAGCTACTAAAAAAATGGCGACGACGACGGTAGTAGACGACCGAGAGTAAGGGGGAGACGAGTAGAGGACGCTCTATAAGAAGGCGGAAGAGATAGTAGCGGTAGAAGAAGGGAGATTTCTAGAGAGAGTACTAAAAGGAGTAATAAGCGAACTACTCGGGGGACTAAAGGCGCTTAAACGATAAATAAGCACTACGATTAATATAGCAATCGAGGTAGTAATACGAAACGTAAGAAATAACCCTTAAAGAGACCCGAGATAGACCTAGGGCCTAACGACCTAGGTAACAATCGCGAGCCAACCTACCCCCCTTAGAGTATAGTACTACGAGTCTATATTACGGACTAGAAAGAGAAGGAAGAGATAGGAAAGATGACCGGGAGGGAGATAGTCGAGAAGATTAGAGTAAAGGGAATAGTAGGGGCAAGGGTAGATAATAAAGGGGTCAAGCTGTTTATAGTATACGTATAGGATAAGAAGGCCCTCGAAATAAACAAGGAGTAGACACTAAAGATCGGGAGTATAGCGAAAGTCTACTATTAATAGTATATATATATATATTGTTTATTATGCTATTATAGAGCCTGTTAGCCTATATAGCTATACTACCTACTTCTAGTTATAAAGGGGAAACTCGTATTATAGAGTAAAACCCCCCTCTCCTCTCCTATACGTTCTTAACCTTGCCTTCTTTCGTGTTTTCCTTATTAAGGGTACACTAGTATTATAGGCCTGCCCTAATAACTACCCTGTCTACACCCCCTTAACCTCCCGCCTCTTCTCTATCTACTCCTCCGTCTCGCTAGCTAGCGCGAACTGTTTAAGAAAGCCCTACTATAGTATCTACTATACTATCCGTTTTACGTCTCGCTTATCCGTTACGATTAACTAGTAGTCGCGTCTTACTACCTTAGCTCTCTACTAGCTTCGTCCTTCTACCTATTACGGGCACCGTAGTATTATATACTCCGGGTTCTATAACGGGTAGTTATACTAGTATACTAGGCTATATACGTCCGGGACTTTCCTTCTATATAGGTAGGCCATTAACCCGATATATTCGGACCTAATCTATATCGCGATGCTTACTTCGGCCCTTATTAGGTTACGGTAGAGTAGGTAGTTATGTCTCTAGAAGGGGCGTAAGGCTAGGGGTCCTCGACTCGGTAGGGAATTCTCTTTCTATTCCTATTCCTAAAGGTAGCCCGCTACCTACTCTACGAGGCTTTATATCTTTGCCTTATTACCCTATTTCCTCCGTGCCTTTTCCTCCTCCTCCTTCCTCTCTATCTACTCCTAGGTTCGCTTAACGACTTTAAATGTACGTAGGTCGTCTTACTTTTAGCTTTAATGTACCCTAAGGTAAGGTAGTCGGTCGTACCTCCTAGCGATCTTCTCCGTAGAGTCCCGAATAGCTTATTATACTAGATAATCCGCCGTCTTCCTAGCGTATTAGATCCTTATTCCCTTAATATAATGTTTAATCGGGGGGGACCCTGTCTCTACTTCCGCTACTCTCGTTAGCGTTGTCTTATAGGCTCCTAGTATCCGTCTAAGGTTCGCGGCCTACGTCCTGTTTAGGGGTCCCTCTATCCGCTTCGAGATCGGTTTACCTACTCCTCCTATCCCCTATATCTAGGCCCCGTAGAGTATTACTAGTTTTACGATCGTCTTATATATAACCCTTACCTTACTAAACGTAGCTCCCTATATTAATGTTGTGAGTCTAGTTATTATAGCCTCGTTAACCTAGGCTCTATTCTAGGCTTTCCTAATCTAGGGGTTCTAGCTAAGCTTAGGGTCTAGCTAGATTCCTAGGACTCGTAATTCGGGAGAGGGCTTCGTTACGTAACCCTAGATAGTTACCGTTACTTATATATTATAGTAGGTTATTGCCTTACTAAAGTGGATAAGCTAGTACTTTTCCGGGGCGAAACGGGCGCCGTGTCGACGTGCCTATTCCTCGTATACCTCGTGTCTTTCTATAAGTAGCTAGTAGTTTTCTTTGGTCGTCGTTAACTAGGCTAGGATGTTCGTATCGTCGACGAACTCCGAGACCGACGTTTATAGTAAGGTGAGTAGTAGGATTAGGTCCGCTATAAAGATTAGGAAGAGGATCGGGGATAGAGTTAAGCCCTAGGGGATCCCGCATTCTATATATATAAGGTTGCCCTCCTTACGCTTCCTAAGGACAATCTACGTTATTCTCTCCTTAAGGAAGGAGTTTACGAAACTTATTACCTACCGCGGGATTCCTTTTTGCCGTAGGATATAGAGGAGTCGCTCGTAGGAGACGTTATCGAATACCCCTAAGATATCGAGAGACAATAGTAATATAACCCTACTCCGTCTATAGTACTAGAGAGTATAAATCTAATCGGTAATAAGCTCTATAGCCGTTAGGGTAGATCGTTTGCTCCTACTACCTATCTATGTCTCTAGGAGTAGGTTATTATCCTCGACGACCTATATAATTCTTCTTACTACGACCTTCTCTAGTATCTTTCTAATTATATTTAGGAGTACGATCGGCCTATAGGACTTTAGCTTTGTATAGTCTTCCTTCTATAGCTTCTTTAGGACGACTATAAGGGACCGCCTAAATGGCCGTAGGTAGTATCCCTTACGTAGGCAAGCCGTAAATAGTTCGGCGAGGTATAGGGCGACTTCTTCTTTATATTCTTTAAGGAGGAGGTTTAGGATACCGTCGGGTCCCGGGGCCTTACGGCCCTTTAGCTTTCCTATAATCTCCTTTATCTCCTCCTTACCTACTATCTAGTATATATCGAGTAGCTCCGGGTAGATCGTTGCCTCTATATCCGTTAGGTTAGCTATTAACTATATCGTAAAGAAGTGGTCGGCGAACGCCTTCGCCTTCCCTTCCGGCGTTATCTATATTATGCCTATCGTATCCTAGATTAGGGGGAAGTGTAGTGTCCTATCCCCGTCTCCGGCCCTTACCTACTTTATAAGCCGCTATATCTACTCCGGGTTCTCTATTATAAGACCTATAGTTGCCCTCTAGTCTTATCGCTTATCTCGTCGTATTTAGGCCTTCTTTGCCTAACTTGCTTCCTAGTACTCGTCCTATGCTTCTTAGCTTTGCTCCTTCGTCTATTTTTGCCTTGCCCTCCTTATATCCTTAACTTTAGCTAAGTACTCTAGGGTCTAGAAGGGCTTCTAGTGCTTCGAGGGCCTTAGTTCTAGTATATGTTCCTCGGCCGCCTACTATATCGTCGTTATTATCTATTCTGCCGTACTATTAAGCTCGGCTTCCGTCTCCCCGATACTAGTGTTATTTAGGTACTATTTAAGTAGATTCCGGATCTCCTCCTAGGGAGCTTTTTTCTAGTTAAGGCGCTTTTCACCCCGGAGCTCCTCTTCTATCCCCGTCGCTATTGTTATCTAGATAGGGATGAAGTCTGACCCTACCTCTAGGGCAAGGTTAGGTCTATACTCTACTAGCCTTATTACTACGTCCCTCGATAGAAAGTATAGGTCGATAGTACTCGCGCTTGTTCTTGCCTTCTACGTCTCTATACCCTTTAGGGTTACAAGCTCTATGTCCCTACTTTCCGTAATCTCTAGGAGCTTACCTCCTAGATATACGTAAGGGGGGGTGAATTCTAGACCCTACGTTAGGTAGTAGAGGTTAAAGTCGCCTAGGAGGATATAGTTTATATCCCCTTAGTCGAGTACCTAGTCAAGTCGTACTAGCGTACCGAGGTCTCTACTCGTTCTTCCCTAAGGAGGAGGGTTATAGACGTTATATATCCGGATAGGTCCTTAACTCGTAGTGATTTATATAGTCGTAATGTCCCCTTAACTCCCTTTCGGGTACGAGATTACCTTCTAGGCGTCCGTACGTAATACTTTACTAACGTATATATATCCTTAGGGTATAGCCTATAGCTCCCTCGATAGCTATATAGTACCGTAGGTCGGTATAGGTAGTAGGTCTTCGAGTGTATAGGTTTAGCTATAGCTCTTATATCGCTACGATATAATACCTTTAGTCGTCGAGTTCCTAGAGGAAGTGGAGTTGAACCTTATCCTTACTTTTATTAACGTTATACTATATAATAGTGAGGTTGGCTTGTGTTAGCATTACGGACTAGCTAGGATAAGGTCTATTAGGGTGCTCGTTAGCTATATAGCTCTATCGTTTGTTACGCTATCCTATTAGGTTAGTTAGCGTTCGGTCGTTAGGGGGTACCCGAAGATTCGTATCTGTCTAGCTTTATTTACCGCCCTCTATAGCCCCCTTAGGCGTCCCGGAGGTAGGTGAGTACTCTACTATATATTTTGTATCGCTTCGTCTATCCTTTTCCTCTTTACGGCCTCGAATCCTCTATACTAGGAATTACCGAGCGTTAGTATAGAGTACCTCGCCGGAGTTGTTACCCTAGCCTAGCGGGCCTTTTCTTACGCTACTATCCCTATAGGGCATTAGTTCGAGTATACCAAGTGTTTACGGCCGTAGTACGCGCACCTCGATTCCTCCTATAGGTATTATTTCCCCTAATACGGTCCTACGTAGTATAGGTACTTAGGGGTCTTCTCGGTGTACTTTAGCGCGATTTCGCCGTATTATTAGTAGTTAAAGCATTAGAGCACTCTATAGCTGCTCTTATATATCTCCGTGTCGAGGCGTTTGTATTACTAGAATAGTCCTCCTTCTAGGACCTAGTTCGCTTGTTCCGCGGTAGCTATCTAGACGATTAGAGAGGAGTACGTCTTAATAGCTTCGACGTTCTTATTTAGCTACGCTACTTTAGTAAAGCGTACTCCCGGTAAGGTGTTCTAGTTCTATATCTAGAGTAGGGCGAGGTCGTTCTCTACCCTAAAGGCCCTTAGTACCCTATAGGCTATTACCGTATACTACTAGTAAGAGACCTTTACCGACCTCGCTACCTTGACTATCTAGTCCTTAAGGGTCTCGAGCTTTTGTCGGTCTGTCTCCTATACTATAAAGAGGCGTATTACTCCTCTAGGCTCGATTTTGGCTCCTACTATCTCCTCCTAGCCAATCCTATCTATAAGTTCCTTATTTATTAGGCCCTCTAGCTCTCGCTTCTTCTCCGGGTATTAATAGTATATAGTAATTACGTATAGGGTCCTACAAACCTTTGATATATAAAGGGATATACTAAACCTCTAGAGGCAAAACTAGGTAATAGTACTAGGACTATAGATCATAAAGACAGCGTAGGTTAAGAAGAAGATAGAGGAGGGTAAGAGGGCCTCCTCGCTAATCTTATAGGTTATAATACTAGAGCAAGCGAACAAGGTCTTAGACTAAGGGTTATACTAGGACTTTAAGAGGCTAGATATAGAAATCTATTAGAGTAACTATAGAATCCTTTAATGTTTTAACTATTAACAGTACGGATATATTGCCCTAAAGTATAGCAAAGCTATACTAGTCTACTCCTACTATACTAGTAATCACGCGACCTAAGAGTACTAAAAACGGAAGGAGGACATAAGACACGTAGTATATAGGAGAAAACACCCGGTATAGTTAAACTAATGCCTAGTTAGACTATTAGCCTAGTAGAGAGCGCGGGAAGTAAGGGTAACAATACTAACTAGGTTCCTAGTAGGTAAATAGAAACAACTAGAGAGAACTACCTACCCGAATAAGAGACCCCGGCTATAAGAGGAGCTATAAATAGTGCTAGTAATAGGAAGACTAACGTTCTTATATAAGGTAGCGTAGAGGAATAGACAAATAAGAGTCAACCAAATGATAGGGAGCTAACCCTAAAGGGAAGAGTAGGAGGAGGGACGGGAAAACTAATAGTAAGACTAATAGTAAGACTAAACGGACCTAGACATAAATATGTCCTAATGCCTTATACTAGTAGACTATTAATCATTCAGTATAATATGAATAGAAGTAAAGACAAGGTCTAAAGGAGCTTTCTATAAGCCTTAGACCCGGAGGAACACTATATTATAGTAATATAGGAACCGTAGATCAACCTATACTCTAGGATTCTATTAACTATACGAGACCCGAGATACTACGTAGTAATAAACAGAACCGAGGGAGTCCTACGAACATATATCTATATTAGTAAGAAGGTACTAGTAGAGGACTAGTAGGCCTAGCTTAGAACCGATAGGGATATTACTATAATATAGTTAAAACAACTTAAGGCTAGGTCCTAATCTATAGCGTATATAACCTACCTCTAGAGTCTAGAAGTAGTACATAACTATATACGCTAGGAAGGCTCCCGGAAGTAATCGACTAACAAAACTACAACATCGTAATAGGAGATTTCAACCTCTACTACCTAAAGTAGGGATCGGACTTTACCCTAGTATACTACTTCTTAGTAGGGAGGCTTATTAGTTAGATAGAAACAGCCTAAATAGACTTAATTACGCCAAAGGGAACAGAAACTTAGGCTAGAAACAACAGTTCTAGTACGCTAGACCTATACTTTATATCCTACGCCTTAACACGACGGGTAGAAAGCTATATAGTTAATAACTAACTAGAGTCCTTATTAGACCACTATCTAATCCAAACCGACATCTAACTTATAGTTAAGGAGGAGAGGGAACCTAAGAGGAAGCTCTACTAGAAGTAGGCCGAGTGGACACTAGTATAGTAGCGGCTAGAAGGCGAACTAGAACAGGTAAATATTAACGATATATATATAACGGAGGGGATCGACTAAGTAGTAGAGTAGCTAATAGAAGCTATACAAAGGGCAGCCTAGGCCTATATACCTAAGAAGAGATAGTCGCTATACTAGAAGCTATACTAGACACTAGAGTATATAGCCAAAGTTAAGGAGGCAAGGAGAGTAAGAAGGAGATAGGAGTAACGACGTACCTAAGTAAACTAGGAAGCCTATAACAACGCGTACAAAGTAAAGAAGGCGCAGATCAGAAGAGATAAGACGTAGGAGTAGAGATTAACTATAGGGATAATTATAGAACACCTAGAATAAATCTAGAGACTAGTAGAATAGGCTAGGAAACTAGACGAGGAACGAAACTCCCCGCCCTAGTTTCCCTTAATATAGGACTAAGACGGGGAAACGCAAACCACTCCGATAGGGAAAGCGAAAGTATTCGTAGACCACTTCTTCGGGACTTAGGTAGAGGTAGACCTAAGTAATATCCTAGGAATATATATTTCTCCGCTAAGGGAGGCTAACTAGTAAGTATCTACTATAGAGATCGGAAACATTATTAAGAAACTAAAGGGCAACAAAGCCCTAGGCCTAGACAAGATCCCTAACTATTACCTAAAAGCTAGTAGTAGCCTTATTACTCTAGTACTTACGCTACTCTTCACCTAGTATATAAAGTAGGGGTATTACCTAAAGGCCTTTAGGTAATTACTAACTTACGTCCTAAGGAAACCCTAAAAGGAAGACTATACTAAGATGAAGTCATATAGACCAATTACGTTACTAAATATACTAGGGAAGCTCCTAGAGAAGGTCGTAGCTATAAGGCTTACCGGAATAGTAGAAGAACATAACCTCCTCCCGGTAACGTAAATAGGGGGGAGATAAGAGAGATCTACCCTTATAGTAGTCGAACTGATTATAGAGCAAATTAGACACATCTAGTACTATAGTAACAATAAGGTAGCCTTACTACTTTTACTAGACATATTAGGGGCTTTCGATAACGTGTCCTACGTAAGGCTCCTATATATCCTTAGAATAAAAAGTATCCTAGCCTAGATAGTATACTTTATATAGTCATTCCTTAAGGACAGAACAACCCAGATCCTCCTAGGGTCCTTTAAAGCCCCGTAGACCCTAATTACGAACACGGGCATCCTATAGGGCTCTACACTCTCCCTAATTCTATTCCTCCTCTTTATAGCCGACCTGACCCTACTCCTAGAAACAGTAAACACCTTAGTATCGGGGTTTGTAGATAATATAAATATCCTAGCGTAATCGGGGTCTATAGAGGAAAACTACGCACTCCTAGAGGAGAGACATAGACAATACGAAAAGTGGGCAAGAGAGTATAGGGCAAAATTCGTACCGGACAAGTACTTACTAATCTATTTTAGTAAGGTAAAGACAAAACATAACTTAGTAGTACTAGTAAAAATCTAGGGGTTCGAGACCTATCCTATAAGAGAACTTAGAGTCCTTAGGATATAGCTAGACCCGAAACTTAGTTAGGGACTATAAGTAAAGAAGGCGTAAGCGAGAGCGGACACTAATAGACAATTAATCGAGAGACTTACTACGTCAACCTAGGGGGCGACCTTTATAAAGGCCTAGACTATATATAAGGCTATTATCAAGCCCGTAATACTATATAGAGTAGCAATTTAGGTAGCGGAAAAACATATCCCGAAGAGAATTAAGGACCCCCTTAATAGAGCGTAGGTAGCTTGCCTAAAGAGAGTACTAGGGGCATATAAGTCAACCCCTTATAGGACAATAGAAATGGAATTAGGTACAGCCCCTATTAGGAAGTACCTCTAGGGCATAAGGTGTTAATACGTAGAGAAGACATTAGTATACCTAGCCTAGGGAACTATCTAAGTAGCTACTTAAAGGATGAGAACCTAGTAGGAGAGGAGGAGAAGACCTAACTGGCTATATACAATCCTATAGAAGGAAGTAGACCTAAAAACATTATAGGAAATCCTAGTAGCCCTTAAATAGAGAGAAGCTCTAAGGGAGCAAGCTAATATAGGGGATAAAGGGAAAAAGAAGCAAAGCTAAGTAGAAAGGATCGTAGGTCACCTATATAAAACGCGTTAGAACCAAAAATCGGTAAGGCTAGGAGCCCTACTAGCGGCTAGGACCTTCGGGAGGTATAACTACCTTATCTACAAAGACCTAAAGAGGGCGGAAGTAAGCATAGCTATCTAGATTCGCTCTAAGTACATCAGGCTAAGAGTATACTTATACTAAAGAAGAGTCCTAGGATACGATTCCAAACGTTACCCCTATAGCTACCTATCCTAAAATCCGGAGTATATAGTACTAAACTGTACTAAGTAGGTAAAAGGGAGAAGCTAGTAGAGGGCGAAGGCAAGAGATAGGTAATACTAGGCTATTATCTAGAATAGACAAGATATTAGGAGAGTGATAAGATAGATCCTTAACGAGGACTACCTAGAGCAATTCTCCCTAGTAGTAGAAACGGAAAGGTAGATAGAGAGGAGGGAGAGAGAGAGAAGAGCCGGAGAAATAAAAGGGAGAAAGGGAATCGAGAGGAGGACATTACTAGGGTTACGGGCAAGGTAGTTATAGGGTAATAACTATAATACTAGCGTACCCTAAAGGAAGGAGAACGAAAGGACAAGATAGGAAAGAACGAGGAGGGCAAAGACGAGGAGGTTTTTATCCGTTAATCGGGTTTCCTACCTATATAAATAGACCTAAATAGCGAGAGACCTATATAGGCTATAGGGTACTAAAACAGGCGAATAAATAATCTATCCATCTATATAGACGACATACCTATTATAGCACTAAGGTTGACCGACATCTAATAGTTTAAGAAGTAGTTCGCGTAACACTTTAAGATTAAGGATCTCGGGGAACCGGAGAAACTACTAGGATTAAAGATTACTCGCGATAGGCGTAACGGTACCCTAAATCTCGACTAGGGCTATTATATCCGTAAGGCCCTTACTAAAATAGACATAGTAAAAGAAAAGGCAAGCCTAACACTCTCGCTAATAGATAGTTACGATAATCTCCGTCCTATAGCCCCGAACGACGAGAGATGTAGTAAGGATAACTACTAGAGCGATAGTAGGACCTAGATATAGCTAATGACTATAACGAGACCGGACCTAGCCTTCCTACTCGGAGAACTAGTATATATGTCGCGGATCTAACAAAGCGGTATATAAAAGTACTAAAGAAGGTCTCGAGATACCTAAGGTCGTTCCCCGACCTAGGGTTAATGTTTAGACGTAGTAGCGGTGCCCTAACCGGATACTTAGACTCCGACTACGCGATAGATCGAGTAGATAGGGTCTTAATTCTAGGACATGTCTAGCTAGTATACGGTACGCCTATATTCTAGATAAGTAAGAAGCAAAAGTCTATAGCAACCTCTACTATAGAGGTAGAGTTTATAGCGATAAACGCCGCCGCGAAACAATCCTAGTTCCTAGCGGCTATCCTCCGAGAGATAAACTACCCGGGGCTAGTAGGAGACTACTCTTTCTAACTAATAGTCCTAGCCGATAAGAGCACCGCCGACAAACTGAGACTAGTACGCCTTATAGAGGATAACTAGGCGGCTCTAACCTTAGTTAAGGACGCCTATATCTACGAAAGATCTAAGTATATTAATATTGCCTATAACTATATTAGGTACCTCTAGTAGTAGAGGAAGATCAAAGTAGAGTACTACTATACTAAGGAGATAGTAGTAGATAGTTTAACTAAACCGCTAGCCGGTCCCTAGTTCTAGACCTTCGTACGATAGCTATAGCTAGTATAGTAGGAACAATCGTTCCTTACCTTACGACCTAAGTAGGAGTATTACGAATATAGGTTAGTAGGTATGTCGTACGGTACTAAGATTAACTTAGTATATACTAAGCTAGTCGAGACAATAGTACGGTAATACTACCGAGATACCGTACGAATAGTAGGAGCGACTTAGAGGACCTAAAGTTGCTTAGATAGTTAATACAAGACTGTCGGAGGAACTACCGTCGTAGGATAAGATATAGGTAAAACCGATAAGGCGTAGTAAAACAGAACTAGGACTAGAGCAATATCCCTCTATATAGGTATAAGAGACGTAGTCTCTATACCGATAGTAGAGACACCTTTAGTACTAAATACTATTATACTATATACCTTCGTATACTATATTAGTCCTTCCTCCTTCCCTATTACGTGTCCTAACTTCCGTGTATATATATACTATACCTATTTAACATTATTATCTATAAGACTATATATATCGCTCTCTTTCTTATAAGCTCGGAGGCCTCGTTCTACCGGTATTAGAGCTATCGCTACTTATACTAGTTAGCGCGCTATACGTATACCTATAGCATTCTTATTCAGTATCTAGTCTATAGGTAGTTAAAAACTAGGTAGCTTAGTCGCTCTCGGATAGTTATAGTAAAAGTCGGCTATAGAGGCGGCGGTAGTCTCGATAACCTAGTCCGTAGCTTTATAGGATAGCTTATTATATCTAATATATTTCACTAAGTATTCCTAATATAGCTACTTGCCTCCTACCGGTATTAGTCCTCGCGGCTATCTCTTCTTATAGTCTAGAATTTGCTTAACTTCCTATTAATTAGGTTCGGCGGGATCGGCTTCGTATTATTTGTTATTAATAACTCGGATCGGTAGTAGTACGGGTTATATCTGTCCTATAACCGGCGGATAAACTAGTATAAGAAGGTATAAGTAGAAGCGATTGTCGATATTTAAAGTAGGTAGGAGCTCTACTTTATAAGTATTACCCGGTAGTACCTCCGTAATTACGTACGGTCTAGACTACTTTACGTCTATCTTACGAGAAGGTCTCTCTATCGTCTAGTTCTTAGTACTTACCTATACTTCGTCGCCTTCGGCGTACCGTAGTATAGGTATACGCGTCTAGTTTACGTACTTAGTATTACGGGTAGCCCGCGACTCCTTACTATAGCTACGTTAGCCCGGGTGAGCCGCGGACCTTCCGTATCGGGTTAGCGCGGCTTAGCTTTACTTTATAACTTCGCCGCGCCTCGCGCTCCTCTTTCGTAGCTTCGTAGAATAATAACTCTCTTATTCGGACCCTACGGTACGCGCGCCCTTATAGTTTGTTCTACTACCCTACCTAGATCGCGGATCTAGGTAAGGGACGCGTAATAATAGGAATAGACAGAACTATAGAACTCGAAGGACGCGTAGAGTCGTATTAGAACATAGAACACGGTAAGGCGTATAGCGCGTAAATACCTAGAGAACGTAACGCGGCGATATTATTAGTAGGTAGTCGCGCGCTCGTAGATAGTCAGGAAATAGGCATCGTTACGCCTCCCCCGAACCTAGATAATATAACTCTATAGACGAACGGCGGTATACTACCGCTACTAAAGCCTAAGAGCAAAGGTAAGTAGCGTATATCTCTTTTCCCCGACCTCTCCTCTTTTCCTTAGAGTTAGATATAGGACGATAACCGGCGGGTGATAGTAGATACCGGTATCGCGCTATAATAGGAAATTAATAAAGCTTACTAGAAAGCCTTCGAGCGAGAAGAAGGTAGTAAGATTGACTTTATAGAACTGTTCGAATTTAAGCTCGAAGAGGACCTAGACGAGGTATACCTATTACTCGACGAGGTAGAGCATATTCTCGTATCTAAATACTAGAATACTATACTAGACAAACTTACGATTCTCGTATCCTAGTACCCGAAGACTACCTACGACTTCGTGCTATAGGTAGTAAATATAGTAATCACTAAAGGCAGACAACTCGATATAATAGAGCGAGCTAATAACCTCTAGAACACCTAGTATACTACGCTATATACCGAGTACGACCGTACCTATAAGATGCTACGAAGCGAGGAGGCTATAATATAGAAGATAGCCGTAGACCTAAAGAGTAAGAAGGATTATAACCTAGTAAAGTTATAAGAGGCAGAGAAGAAGTATAGGGAGGCTAATAACCTATATAAGTAATTTAGCGAGATTTACGAAAAGGAGAAGAAGAAGGTATAGGATGCCGAAGCTAAGAACTAGGCTCTATAGAAGGAGGTTAACGATCTAAAGACTCGACTCTAAGCTACTAAAGACACTATATAGAATAGAGGTAGGGGTCGCTCTAGTCGCCGACCCTCCTACTTACCTCTACGCGAGACTTTACTCGAGTAGCTAATACGTAAGTATCGTGAAGCTACTAGTAGAGGCGGCGGCGGCGGAGGTAGTAGTAATAATAATAATAACGGTAATAGTAATAACAATCGAGGACGTAACAGAAACCGTCTACGACCTAATAATAATAATAACGGTCGCGACTCTCGAGCGCGTAATACCCGTATATAGACTCCCCTAACCGAACTTTTAGAACGCCTATTTACTATTAACCGTACTCTAATACGCGGTATCGAGGTTAGTAAGGGCGTACCTAACCCGAAGTACTTTAAGAACGATAACGACCCTAACTTCGACACTTAGTATAGTAGCGTGCTTCTTAAGCTAACTATAACTACTTTCCGCTCCGAGTAAGACGGCCTACGTTTTATATATAGATAGATATAGGGTGACCCTTCGAGAAGTATTAAGCCGAGGATTCCCGTGCCTAGACAATAATTATTGAACGAGTTTAAGACTAGTAAAGAACTACTAGATTAGATAACGCGCTAGTACGGTACTCGTAACGAAGGAACTAAGGCTATAGTTAATATCGCTACCTATAAGTAGGAGTAGAGCGAGACCTTTATTACCTTCTACGCTCGCTACTCGAAGCTACGTACTTAGATAGAGTAGACCGACGGGACTAAGCTAATACTGTTTCGTAACCGCCTAAACCGTAAGTACTTTATTAAGACTTTTAGCGATAGGGAAGTAGATAGACGCTTATATAATATATAGGATATTATTAAGGAATGTACGGTATTAGATAAGAGCTTCTACGAGACCGACCGACTATATCTATAGAAGGAGCGCCTACGTAGTAACTTTAATTCGAACAATAACGGCGTATAGGGCGGTAGTAATGCCGTAGGCGCCGTAGCTACTAGTACGACCGCTATAATTATCTAGCGACTACTATAATACGTAGGTACGAAGAAGAAGGAGGACCTACCGGTTTACTTATAGAACCTGCCTTTATTAAACCGTAAGTAGCGTAAGGACCTTAAGAAGTAGGGTAAGTACTACCGCTACCGTATAGGCTCGTACGTATTAACGAACCCCGAATGCCCGATATATAGTTACGACGGCGACTACCGCCCTCTACGTCTACGAAACAACGCGAACGCTAACCCGAACCTTAGCTCCCTTACTACCGACCTATAGTAATAGGGAAATGGCACGACCGCTACCTAAGCGTAGTAGATAGCGGTTAGTAACCGAACTTTCTAAGACAGAAAGAGTATAAGATTAAGAGATATAGAATATAAGAGACGGACTATAGTAAGGAGCTTAAGATATCGGTATATATACTAGATAAACAATAACTAGCTATATACCCTTATATAGTATTAACCGTAACGATATAATATAAAAAGGCTCGCGGCCTTATAGATTCTACCTCTACCTCTCTCTTTCTTAATTAGAAATTTATACGTAAATATACAACCCCCTTAATCTCTTTAATAAAGAACAGACGATTGACACTAGGAGATAGATCGGCTATAGCGCGTTAGATCATATATATAGCCCTTATAGACGTAGTTATTAGCGGTTATTACGAGCAAATACTATACTACGTTACCGACCTCGAATACGATATCGTCTTTAGACTACCGTAGCTCTCCGCGTATAACCCGAACATCTTCTAGGAAACTAGCGAGGTAGCGTTTAGATCTAACTACTACTTCGATTACTATCTATATAATAAGACAAGGTCGACGACGAGAATCACCTGTACGTGGTGTCGGCTACGAACCTCTCGTCTAGCTACGAGAGAGCCAAGTATTCTCACGCTGGAGCGTCGTGGGCGCGACGGGCGCGCAACGTAGGCGAAGCCGCGGCGAACAGAGGACTACCAGCAAAACGGGTATGAAAACCATCCGACGAGCGTGTACTCGTGTCGGGAGCGAGTCCCTCTTCTTTCTACGTGTAAGAAGGGCGCGGAACCGTGGCCTATACGCTCGACAGGACACCTCTGGTATGAGTGCAGAATTTTCACCTCCGGAGACCGCAAACCGAGCGGGCTGAGCGACGAACATTGGACGAGCGGACTACAGAACAACAACTGAGCGGACTATGCAACGGCGTCGAGCGGACTACGAAACAATCTGGTGTTTGCCAGCGGGCAATGCGGTGGGTAGGTGGACACGCGACGAAGCCTGTAAGGGCCTGTTGAACACCCGGTATGGGAACGAGGGTTTTGCCTGAGGCACTGCCTGTCCCGCTACACAACGCACCTAGTCTGACATGGTAGATTGCGACGAGGAAAAGACGATAGCCTGAGCAAGGAAAAGACGGCTGTTAGGACGGGGAAAAGACGTACAATGCAAGTGGATTAGTTCTGTGATCGGGGAGGATCGAGGGCAGGGTGATAAGGAACTTCATATTGGTTAGTAGGTGGAAACGCAAGGAGTACGCTGCCCGGCGTGGTGTGTGCCCCGAGCAAACCTGCGAGGCATGGACGGCCGCTTTCTAGAGATAGGCTGCGGTAACGCGAAGGGCGTCAAAACCTGGGGCGTGGTGTACACTGGCAGCGACGGCTGACACTGTCTGTACAGCCCGAGAGGACGGATGCGCATGTCGGTCAATAGAGAGCACTAAAGGGCTTAGGCCTATGGAGGTGGATATTGGCTTAAGGAGCAAACAGGGAGGGAGGGCGTAGAGGGAAGCTTTTGCTCCGGGCTAACCTCTCGAAACGAGGCTACACGGTGGTGCTAGATGAGTGGGAAAGCGCGGTTAAGACTTGTCACCTTATCTCGTAGCTAGCTTGCTAAATACGATTCCTTCCTTGTCACTGGACATATCAGGAGCCTTTGACAATGTCTCACACCAGAGGCTGATCCACATCCTAAAACAGAAGGCTATCCCTAACTGGACAGTCCAGTTCATCCAGTCGTTCCTCAAAGGCAGAACCACAAGACTAAGACTGGGCAGATACAAATCTGACAGCATGCCTACAGAGACAGGAATCCCACAGGGATCAACAATGTCTCCAATCCTGTTTCTCCTCTTTATGGCAGACCTGCCAGCAAAGCTAAACTCCAGAAACACATCAGCCTCAGGGTTTGTGGATGACACAAACATCCTAGCCTGGTCAGACAGCACAGAAGAGAACTGCAGAATCTTGCAGAAGAAACACAAGGAATGTGAGGAATGGGCCAGGAAACATGGAGCCAGATTTGCCCCAGAGAAGTATCAACTCATCCACTTCAGTAGAGCCAGAAACAGACACAATATGCAAGCCCCAATCACTATTCAGGGACACACAACAGAACCCTCTAGTGAATTAAGGGTGCTAGGAATATGGATGGATCCAAAGCTTAGCTGGGGACCACAGGTCAAGAAAGCACAGGCAAGAGCAGACAACAACAGGCAATCAATTGACAGGCTTACAGCCTCCACATGGGGAGCCACATTTGCGAAAGCAAAGGTTATGTACAAGGCCATTGTGAAGCCAGCCATGCTATATGGAGCCCAGATCTGGTCAGCCCAAGACAAGATCCCAAAGAGAATTGCAGATCCCATCAGCAGAGCCCAAGCCTCCTGTCTGAAAAAGGTGCTTGGAGCATACAAGTCAACTCCAACAAGGGTGGTCGAAATGGAGTCTGGCTCCCCACCAGCCAAGCTCTACCTTCAAGGGTTGAGATACCAGTATGCAGGAAAGACGTCTGCATACCCAGCCCAGCTAGTAATCCAGAAGGCAGTCAACAAAATCAGGAGCCAGTGCACAAGAAGGCACAGACAAGCAAGACCCAATCCAGCCCCACAGAAGCAGCAGGACCTGCAGAAGTTCAAAGAGCTAACAGAACAGCTGCACCTAGCCCAGCAGGAACAGGACAGAAGGGCTCAAGGGAGAGGATCAGCAGCCAGCCAAGGGAAGAGGCAACAGTCTCTAGCTGAAAGGATGGCAGGACTCCTCTGGAAGACTGAATGGACAAGAACCCCACAGAGGCCAGGAACCCCAAAGGCACTCCAACAGTTTGGTAGCCACAACTACCTACTGTACTCAGACCTAACCAGGTCAGAAGCAAGCATAGCAATACAAATCCGCTCTGAACACATCGGAGTCAGGGCATACCTGCATCAGAGAAAAGTCCCAGGTATCGAAGACAAGAGTTGCCCATGCGGCTACCTGTCCCAGAATGTCGAACATAGACTTCTGGTTTGCAAAGAATGGAGTACAGGGAGAGGTGAATGGAGGGCAAGGGCAAGGAACAGAAACTTCCAAGCCATGATTAGCAATAAGGGAGACCTCCAGAGAATTACAAGGTGGATCATCCACCAAGGATTTTTGGAGCAGTTCTCTCTTACTAGGGAAACAGAGAGATGGATTGAGGAGAGAAAGAAGGAGGAGGAGAGCAGGAAGAGGGGGACAACTCCAGGGTTGCAGACAAGGTAGTCAGAGGCTAACCACCATGACACTAGTGCACCCCAATGGAAGGAAAACTGAGAACTCATGGCAAGGAAGCTATTAGAGAAGGAGAGGAGGTTTTTACCTAGGAATAGGTTTCCTACCTTATGCAGTAACATATATAGACATAAACCCGCATGGGCCGGAGGGCACCACAACGGGTAAATGAATCATCTATCTATCTATATAATAAGACATCGATAATAGTATAATCTCTAAACTATATCGGTAGAACGAAATATAGACTAAAGCCCTTTACTAGCGAATTAGTAGGATTTATAGCCGGAGGGGCGGAGCTAGATATGTCCGCTCTAGAGGTAGATAAAGATGTAAATTACTAGGAAGTCTCGTAGCGCGTATAGGAGATATACGCGTACCGGCCTAGGGCCGAGTGTTTCTATATTATACCTACGGGGCGCGAGGATAACAATAATAACGATAATAGCCTTAAACTAAGCGCGATAGTAGCTAATGACCTAAATCAGTTCTTAAACAAGCAGTATAACTATAATCCTAAAGAGAAGCTCCCGCCTATATACTACGACATTATAGATACTTTCTTAGTAAAGGACTACGAGAGACTCCTACCTTACCGACTAGGTATCGACTACGAGATTTATATCAAACCCGGTAGACCTAAAGAACCGCTATATCGAAAGCTATATAGACTAGCCGAGATAGAGAATGAAGCCGTTAAGAAATAGTTACTCGAATAGACTTTAGAAGGTAAGGTACGTAAGGCCGGTTAGAAAATAAGCTACTTACCGGCACCGGTATTAGTAGTAAGAAAGCCTAGAGGAGGGCTACGAGTATATATTAACTACCGTAGGCTAAACGCTATTACTATTAAGAATCGCTATCCTATTCTATTAATATAGGAAACGCTTAACCGTATATACGGAAAGAAGTACTTTACGAAACTAGATATTATAGTAGCCTTTAATAGATAGATAGATTTGTTATTCCCCTATTTTAGGACCCTATCCGGCCTATATAGGTATATATCTATTGTTATATACAAAGGGAAACCCGAATAGGTGAAAACCCTTCCCGCCCCCGACTACTCCTTATCTAGATTAGCTTTCCCTCTAAACGTACGTAGTCTATATCACTACCCCGTTAGCCCCCGCTCCTAGCCGGTCTCGTCGCGCTACGTCGTATCCTCTCTTCCTATACTACTCCTACTAGGCGGTACTGTTCTAGCTAGCCCTTCTCTAGTATCTAGTTCGTAATACGCCGTAGGTCCTTATCGTTATTAAGAAGTGCCCTAATCGTCCGGTTCCTCGCCTTTACTATCTACTCCCCCCTTCCTAGCGACTACCTCGGACAGACGAGGAGTACGTACCGTACGTTCTAGGAGCGATAGCCGTAGGGGTAGCTAGTATTCGTGTATCCTAGAACCTTCCTCTATAATAGGTACCCCTAGAGGCCGATGTGTTCGCTTCGTAGTTAGGTTGCTATACTACTCTATACCCTCGTAAGGCGGTAGTAGATGAGCTTCGGGGGGTGCTTGACCGCGGATTTTGTAGCTAACTATTCCTTAGGTTGTCCCGCTAGCTAAGGGCGTCCACTATGCCCTATAACCTAGTTGTTCCACCTCTCTTTCTATAGTTGCTCTATAAACGATTTCTTACCTTCCTATTATGTTACTAGCTATTCGTCCCTTGCCCTATAGTTCGGCTCGTTTCCGGGTCGAATGCCCCTATACGCTAGTACTAATTCGCGGGCCCTTACGACTATACTAGCGATGACCTTCTATACTAGGTACTATGCCGACTTGCCTAAGTAGGAGGTCCGTAGTCCCTAGATATATAGGTCGATCGGCGGTAAAGCGGTCTCGTACTTAAGCATCCTCGTTAGTATCGACTTATATACCCCGGTGACCTTCCTTAGGCATTAGTTTTAGATCTTCGCTAGCGGCGCGAGGAGTCCCTTCGATAGGTAGGCCCTCTCGCCTAAGGACTACACTTAGCTACTCTAGGTAAGGACTAGCCGTATAATAGCCGTATATAGAAGTCGTGACTACCGGAAGTCCGCCCCCTATATAGACGTAGTAAGCCTCTAGTATAATACTATATTCTGTTTAGCTTTCCGTAATATTGCCTATACGTACTTCCTCTACCGTAGCGCCGGGTCTACCTATAGTCTGAGGATCCTAAGCTAATTTGCCGGGTTAGTCGTATACCCCTATATCTAGATAGAAGTTTATATATTATAGAACCGTAGCCGGCGCGTAAAGTATATCAGATTGTACTTTTCTAGGGCAAACCGAGCCCCGTACCTCCTAGCCTAGTCCTCGTAGATCTTGTGCTTCTCTTCTAGTAGCCTATAGTTCTCCTTAGTCGAGGAAGACTACGCTAGGATGTTTATGTCGTCTACGAAGCCGCTCGTAGCGGTGTTCTGGGATTCTAGGGCTAGGAGTAGCGTCGCTATAAAGAAGAGGAATAGAATAGGTACTAGCGTTAAGCCTTACGGGATTCTAGTATAGACTACTTAAAATAGGCTTCTATACTAGCCGACTAGGATCGACGTACTACGGTTTTAGAGGTAGGACCGTACGAAGTTAATAAGCTACTTAGGGAGTCCTTTCGACCTTAGGATATAGAGTAGCCGCGGGTATAACACGTAGTCGAAGGCTCCCGATATGTCTAGGCTAAGTAAGGAAGCTACCTTGTCCCTATTCTTATACTAGATAGCCTTTACCTAAGAGGTGATAAGTTCTATCGCGGATAGCGTCGATCGCTATAGGCGCGTACCTATCTAGGTATCCGGGAGTAGGGAGTATTCCTCTACCGCCTCGGAGAGTCTCGTTATAACTAGCTTCTTAAGCGCCTTCCTAAGAGTGTTAAGGAGCGTAATTGGGCGGTACGACTTCACCTACGTATAGTCTTCCTTTTGCGGCTTACGTAGGACTACTATCGTCGATTGTTTAAAAGCTATCGGGTAGTATCCGGTCTATAGGTAGGCGTTAAAGACCGCTATAACTACTAGGGCTAGTTGATCTCTACACTTCTTTAGTAGCTCGTTTAGGATCCTATCCGGCCCCGGGGCTTTCTTCGCCGGTAGCTTCCTTAGTATAGCGGCAACTTCTCCCTCGGACACCTCCTATTAGACCGCGATACTAGGGGCTAGGGGAGTAGAGCTGTTTATATCGCTTAGATTAGCCTCGACTAGGAGCGGGAAGAACTTGCTAGCTAGTAGACGCGCCTTAGCCTTAGGGTCGCTAACCGGGCCACTAGGCGATTATAGCGCTAGGATAGACAAGGAGGGGCCCTATATAGGGTCCTGTCGGGCCTATTTTGCTAGCTTCTACATCCTCTCTAGCTTACCGGCGATTTCTTCTACTATAGCCCTCTAGCCGACTACTTTCTCCCTCTATATTATAGGTTTCTTCTATTAGTATGCCTCCCTATATACGTTCTAGGCCTCCTCGCTATAGCTACTCGTCTATACCCGGCGGGCTCTCCTTGCTTCTCTTACTACCGTAGTATACTTCGGCGTCTAGTACGGTTTAGACTATATCGTTAGTTAGGTAAGCGGAACGTAAAGTAAGGTCGCTTTTCTTATTTCGTCTGTCAACCCCTAGACTGCCTCGTCTATCTCGTCTTTACTATTATATTACTACTACGCAATCTAGACTAGCCTCTTAGAGTTATCGAGATACGCCTAGATGTTAGCCTAGTAGGCCTTTCCCTAGTTTAGCTTAGGGGTTCTCGCTAGTGTACGTTATATCTATATCGTTTTAGAAGTCCTAACTAGTATATAGTCTAACGACGCCTCGAGTTTATGTTCGATCCTATAGTAGGTTACCGTATAGTAGTGGCTGTCTAAGATCTTAGAGAGGTCGATCGTGCCTTAGAGTCCCCCTCTCTTCTAGGTGCCTAGGTCCTTCGGGGTATTAAGGGTAATTACGTTGCTCGCTATTAAGTCGAGTACTTCGTCGGCTATAGGGTACGGCTATATAAGGCTTTCCTAGGAAGGGTAGTATATATTAAAGTCTCCTACTACGATATAGCACCCTTGTCTCTTAAGCGCACTATCTAGGTGTCTATAGACCCCTAGGTCGCGGCTAGACCTCGAGGCTAGCGGTTATATATATAGGTTATATATCTAGGTGCTACCTACGTAGAGGAAGGTAATATCGCCCCCGCCTTCTTCGTCTACGTAGTATACTACCTCCTAGTTAGATTCTAGTATGTCCTTACTAACATAGAAGTACGTACGGGGTCTGCCGTCGCCTCGTAGGTATATCGTATAGCCTAGTAACTTATAGGTCGTTAGTCTCTTATAGTACGGGTTAATCTATAGCTCCTAGATTATAAGGACGTAGTAGACGCGCGGGTCCGCCTCGTATAGGAAATGGTTCTAGACTATATCCTTGCTATAGTTAACGTTATACTAGATAATACTAAGCGTATCGAGGCTAGTTATCGGCATCGACAATCATTTCCTCTATAGCGTCCTATATCCTACTACCCTATACGTCCTAGTCTACGCCTATCGGCTATATACTAAAGGGGAGCCGGGCCTAGTTAGATTCCCTCGCCGTAGCTAGTAGAGTACGTAGCCTCCCGTACGCCCTAGGTTACGTATCCTTTATATCGTTCTCGGCTCTAGGGCGCTTATACCCGACCGCCGCTAGTTAGTTCCGGTATAGGCTAGCCTTACGGTCGCCGTAGAATCTTAGGGCGACGGTTCTGTTTGTAATTGCCTTGTTTTTCGCTAGTTTCCGCTATAGGCATTCCGTACTATACGATAGGTAGTGCCCCGGATAGTTCGCGTACCGTCTCGTAGTCGATATAAAGTCCCTAGATATATAGTCTCCTATACAGTTCGAGTGGGCCTGCTTGTTTATACACGTATAGGTTTGGTGTCTATACTGTTAGCATTTGAAGTATTAGAGGACACGAAAGGATAAGGAGTGCTTTTCTACTATCTTGAGGCTATATTACTAGACTAGGCCTTGTTCTATCGCTAGATCCGCCGCTTTCGCGTCTTATAGCTATACTATTAGCGCCGAGGCCTTCTTACCTTCTAGCCATTTCCTATAGAGCCAAGTCGCCTTCTAGATTAGAGAGTTAAGAGTGACCGGGTTGTCCTCTTAGAGAGCGCGTAGGTGACCTTAGTTAGTTAGATCGAACTCCTTAGGTATGTCGTAGACTAGGATCGTAAATTGTTTCGTTAAGACCTTCGCTAATACCGTAACCTTAGATGCCTACTATAGCTATGCCTCTAGGTGCCTCCTAGTAGTAGTAGAGCTAGTATAGATCTATAGAGTGCCGTTAGACTATTAGTTCACTACGACTACCCCTAGTTAGTTAATTCGTTAGGCGAGCTCCTTATTCGATAGCTTCGTAACTTCGGCCTAGTCTTCCTTTACTATAATGCGGATCGTAACTATATCGTACGTTAGGCGGGGGCCTAGTATCGATGCCGCGACCGATTCCTAGCTATAGGGGTGTTAATTCCGGGTAGCCTTACTAATCGCCTAGGACGTCGTCCTTATTTCTTATTGCCCTCGGTAATACGACAGTATAAGCGCCGTGCGTAGCTAAGTGATCATTACCTATAGAGACCGGTAAGGGAGCTAATCGTTAGTTTCTATACTTTTTACGTCCTCTATAAGTTGCTACTAGTTGTCTTAGGGGAGCTTCGCCTATAGGGCCGTAGGCGCCGTTAGTACCGTAGCCTAGGCTACTATTGCCTAGGAGTTGCCTAATGTAGCTAGGCACTTCCGCGGCGTTTAGAGCTAAAGAAACAGGGTGAAGAGAGCTTTAAGCTGTCTAGAATAAATAAGGTAGAACTCCCTTAGTCCTAGGGGCAGTAGCCTACTTTATATATCGTTATAATGGCCTTAATAAGAGCTTTCGAATATGTCGTATTTCTATACGTAGATATACGCTACGTCGAATGCCCGATATTAGTAGCCTTTAATAAGTTACGTATCGCGGAAGGGCACGAGTAGCTAATAGCTTTCGTAATACGCTATAGTATATACGAATGCCTCGTATTGCCGTTCGGCCTCTATAACGGACCCGTAACCTTTTAGTCGTATATTAATAAGGTTCTATAGGAACATCTAGATAACTTTGTATTAGTATATCTAGATAACGTCCTTATCTTTAGCGACACTCTAGAGGAACACGTCGAACACGTACGAAAGGTGTTAATTAAGCTACGAGATACCGGGCTTACTATTAATATTAATAAGTCCGAGTTCTACTAGGAACGTATAAAATATCTAGGCCTTATTATTACACCCTAGGGCATCGAGATAGACCCAGAGAAATTGGAATGTATATAGACCTAGGAAGTACTAACTAATCTTAAGGATGTCTAAGCCTTCCTAGGATTCGCGAACTTCTACCGTAGATTTATCGAGGCCTTCTCTCGTATTACATCCCTATTAACTAACCTAACGAAGTCAGATAGGCCTAGCAATTATAAGAACCGTAGAATCAACTAGACTGATAATTACTAGAGGGCATTCGAGGCGTTAAAAGTAGCGTTTAGTAAGGCGGGTATACTAGTATACTATATACCGGGCTGATAGACCGTCGTCGAGACTAACTCCTTAGACTTTATTAATATAGGTATGCTCTTATAATACGACGAGTAGGGAGTATTACATCCTATAGCTTTCTATTCGAAGAAGCTAAGCCCCTAGGAGTATAATTACGAGATCTACGATAAGGAACTCCTCGCGATTATTAAAGCATTCGAAGAGTAGCGCCCGGAGCTTACGTACGAAGTAGACGAGAACGGCGATCTAGTCAAAGTGTTTATAGACTATAAGAACCTCGAATATTTTATAACTACGAACTAGCTAAATCGCCGATAAGCGCGATAGGCAGAATTTCTATTACAATTTAACTTCTAGATTATATACCGCCTAGGTATATAAGGAACGAAGCTAGACAGCCTAACAAGACGTAGCTAGGACCTTCTATAGGGGGTAGACGATCCGAGAAATTAGTACTAGTATTAGACATTACTTCCGCTAGAGCGATTCCTTAAGATCGACTCTATATAAGCTACTATCGAAGATACGCCCGAAGAAGAAGAGACGACGACTCCCCTAAATCCTAAAGCAATCGAGTTTATTCTAGAACTAGAATAGGTACTATAAACATAGCTAGTACTAGCTTAGGAAGTATAGACTACGAATAAAGCCGAAGTCGAAGCTAAACTCGAGTACCGTATAACGACTACTTACGCCCTAGACTAAGAACTTAAGGCGGTAATTAAGATACTATAGAAAGATAGTACTATCCCTCTACTCTTATAGAAGGCGAAGATATACCCTACGTACTATAAGGTGGATAGTAATATGTTATATATACGAAACTAGTACGATAGCTAGAGCCTATAGGTACCCAATAACTAGGCCCTACGGACTCGGCTTATTAGAATAAATTATAACGCTCTAGTAGTAGGATATCTAGGACGAGCTCGAACCTATAAACTCGTAGTACGAGAATTCTACTAGCCTAGCTTAGTAAGATTAGTACGTAGATATACCGCAAATTGCCGTATATACCGTACGACTAAATCTCTATACTCCTAGCCACCTAGATTATTATACCTACTTTTAGTACTAGACCGACCTTAGAGGTACATCGCGGTAGACTTCGTAGTCGGACTTCCTAATAGCACCCTCGATAGCATAACCTATAATAATATTATAACCGTAATAGATAGGCTAACGAAGGAAGTCGAGCTGATTCCGATCGGAGCGATAACTATTTAGAATACAGCAAGACTTTTCCTTAAGTATATGTTCTCCCGACGCGGATTTCCTAATACTATTACTTTAGACCGCGGTAAATAATAGGTTGCTACCTTCTAGAAGAAACTTTATAAGATGCTTCGTACAAGTCGTAAGCTAAGTTCTTTATACTACCTAGAAACTAATAGACAGTCGGGACGTACTAACTAAGTAATAGAATAGTATCTCCGTATATTTACTAACGAGGTATAAGATGACTAGGTAGAATAGCTTTGTCTAGCTTAGTTCGCGATTAATAACTACCTTTCTAAAACTACTAGTATGTCGCTATTCTACGCTACTTTAGGCTACAATCCTAAGTTTATAGAGCGCGTAGACCTAAGCGCTAGAAAAGAGGGAGGACTAACTACTCTCTAGCGACTAGATACGTACTCGGCTAAAGCCTTCGTACGCCGGATTTACGACCTTTATAAGTACCTTTAAGAAAATATACGGATGTTATAAGCTCTCTAA
Source organism: Fulvia fulva (assembly GCF_020509005.1). Lineage (NCBI taxonomy): Eukaryota > Fungi > Ascomycota > Dothideomycetes > Mycosphaerellales > Mycosphaerellaceae > Fulvia > Fulvia fulva. The sequence goes on along the minus strand of NC_063014.1, from coordinate 892,124 downwards.
GCTAAGGTAGTAAACCGCTACCGAAGAATCCCGCTAGACTATAAAGTAGGCGACTAGGTATACCTAAGTACTAAGAACATCCGTACGACTCGACTATCTAAGAAGCTCGATAGAAGATACGCTAGTCCGTACTAGATTATAGAAGTTATACTAGCTAAGCTCTTATATAAACTGAGATTATCGGACGCTATAGTAGGACTCGACAACTACTTTTATACCTCGTTACTTTAGCGAGCTAATTATCCCGACTTCCTACTACTCGAAGGCTAGTATCTAGTACTACTACCGCCGATAACTATCGAGCCCGATACTACCGAAGCCGATATAGTCGCTAATATAGTCGTAACACCTATATATATATAAGGTAGAGAAGATCTTAGATATATATACCCGTAAGCGAGTAGGCAAAGTGAAGAAGGGGCAGAAGCGTAAAGTAGACACTTAGTACAAGGTAAAATAGCTTAGATATTAGAATAAGGAGGATAGTAAGACCTAGGAACCGGCTAAGAACATGTTTAAACACGCGGCCGCCGCTATTATAGACTTTTACTATAGCCGGCCGGAGTTGTCAACGCCTATAGGCTTCGTAGCTCTATCTAATTAGGTCCCCCTAAGCATTTCTCGAAGGGAGCCGGTCGCGGATAGGCTAGTTATAGATAGACTAGATGTAGATGTGTTACTAGACGATAATAAGGCATTAGAGGATAATTAGACTTTTGTACGGTTATAGAGTAGTACGGGCAAGTCGCCGTATAAGATAGATAACGCTTAGAGGACTAAGACGCGTTTTGAGAGGGGGGGTACTATTACGGGCAGCCCGCGACCCCTTACTATAGCTACGTCAGCCCGGGTGAGCCGCGGACCTACCGTATCGGGTTAGCGCGGCTTAGCTTTACTTTATAACTTCGCCGCGCCTCGCGCTCCTCTTTTGTAGCTTCGTAGAACAACAACTCTCTTATTTAGACCCTATAGTACGCGCGCCCTTATACTCTACTTTCTATATAGTAGGCCTTAGCTTATATTCTAGGTTTTTTCTTAGTTTGTTCCCCGGTTTAGCTCTTAGTATAGAATGTTCGTAAGGCTATAGCTCTTGTTAGTTACTATTCTTCGCTACTATTCGGGGTGAGGTCGCGCTTTCTAATTAGGTATTTGTCCTCCGTAACTCCGTAACTCTAGGGTCTACTATTAGGGGAACAGAACCTTAGTTTTAGGGTTCTTTATACTACGATTACGCCGCCGCTAGCGTAGGCGGGTCGCTACTACTTGAGTAGATTGCTCGTCTTAATAAGGGCTATCGAATAAATAGTCCTTGTCGATATTCCGCTCTCCTCTCTACGTCCTACCGGGGTATATAAGTCGATCCGTATAATATATAGTAATACGGAAGCCGCTATTAACTAAGAAATATAAGGAGATACGGCTTTGATAGGTAAGGGCTTATATTAACTAGACTAATTAGTAATAGAGTTAGGTCCTCTAGACGGTTAAGTCTCTATTTAGGTATAGATTATTCGGATAGGTCTACGTAATAAGGATAGCTAATAAGGCCTTTAACGACAATTACCTTACTATACGCTTTCGAAAGTTCTTAGCCTATATAATATAGGGCTATATCTTAGTAGATAGGCCTCTAGAGCTCTATATATTTAATAAGGGCTCTATTAACGGTAAGGTATATCGAACGTAGATTTTTTCCCTTATCTATATAGCTATTTAGTATTAAAGAGAGATAATAGGTTAATAGGACTATATTATTATATAGGATAACGCTAGTATCTATAGGGCTAAGGTAATAGTAAGTCTATTTAAAGAGAAGGGCCTACTTCTTATAGAATAGCTAGCTATCTTACTAGATCTTAACCCTATTAAGAACCTATAGGCTCTTCTTAAGTATAGGGTAGGTACTTACTTTCCTATAATACAAGAGGTAGTAATAGCTATAATCTAGCTTAAATAGAGTAAGCTATTAAAGGAGGATATATACTGTATCTATAGAAGTATACGAGAGCGCTATAATATAGTAGTTACTAACAATAGAGAATATACTAGGTAGTAAGCTACGCCAAGCAGTGGAGACATCCTTCTTAATTAGGGAAGGTGGAAGTGCAGGGGTTGTAAGAACCATGCCAGGGACTGTACATGTGCAGTCGTGATGGGAATAGAAATTACATGTACCGTCATCCCTGTTTCACGGCCCGGTTCCGAGACAACGCCAGTCCACAGGCAAGAGCAGAAATATCATTCATGATATCGACACATCACCACAAACTCGTCGACACATCACAGGGGCAAGACAAGAGCACTGTGTAGACAGTGCCAGGAACATCATCACGCCACCAAGCAGAAAGCTTCGAATATGCTGCAGCAGATTGTGCCTGGCCATTCTCGCCCTCTTCAGAATGCCGTCTTCAGCCCTTCCTGTTTGTCACAAAAGCCCTTCTTTGCTTTTGACATCCTTCACATATCATTGAACGGCAGGATGATACCACCGAGGGCGCAGCCGGCGTCTCAACGGTCGCCGTACCGCCACGCTTTCGTATAACCACGAGCTTCTGAGCAGCAGCGCGGCATGTCAACCCGCACATCGAGGTGCTTGCGCTCTTTAAAGTTTCTGCTGTGGTGTGCTGTCAGTAGACAAGGTTATGGAAGCTTGGGAGCAAGCGAAGTAACTTCAGCCTTAGAATGTGTTCTCGCCTATGTGAAGTCTGTTGATGGGATCCGCACCGCTATGCCCTATCGCAGTGGCAAGATTATCTGCAAAGAACATGGACAAGCCCTGCTATCTGTTGTTCGAGAACAATGGAACAAGACCTGCTCTCGACTGAACACATTCTTAGATGTCAGAAGGGCTTACTGTTGACTGACGCGTGAGATGGTGAGATGGTGACGATGGTAACATGGTTGCTCTCCATTTTCAATTGCCCTACACGGCCGCAAGGAAGGATCCAACGTACCCGGCTTTTCCACTTTCGCAATCTGATCCAACGACTGACGCGTAAGACAGCGACGACGACTGCTCTCGGGCCTCATCCTTAACCTCCTTCAAACATACCCGACTTTCCCACCTCCATATCCACCTCAAGCACTCTTCGCCCTCTCCCTTTGCAACGTCTTCCACTTCTCATCCGGAATCGTAAGGCAGTTGATGCCTAGATAGCTACAGATAGCATTGCACACCACATGGGCCCAACGGAAGTAAACCACCATCGCGAAAAAGAAGTACCCCCAAAGATAGTAGAGCTGTACCACTGGAGACACAGCCTGGAATCCAAGATATGGCAGATTGACCATGACCGCGCCACCCACGAGCGGCGCGAGTAGAGAGGTCCAGTACGGGAATGGTTGTCGTGTCAGATGGGCCAGGATCGTCTTAGTTGTCATCCGCCCGAAGACGAAGGATAAGGTAAGACACAGCAGAGCTATGTGGTTCTCTGTCAAGATAGTGGAGTAAGGCGATCCGATCCACGCAACAAGGGATCCGCAGAAGAGAAGCATAGGCGTCCATTCCAGAAAGACCGGTGCGACGGGAAGATTCTTCTCGTGCCTCGCTGCCACCACATTGAGGACGCAGGACGGTAAGTGTGCGACCAGGAACGCGACCAGCAAAAGTGGAGCCCATATATCTTTCACACTCAACGTCCCCAACATCGCTTCATTCCCAAGCACGTTCGCCATAGGCTCATGCCAGATCTGCGGTCCATAGAATCCCGAAGCCAGCATAATCAACGAAGCAATAAGCAACCCCTCAGTAGGCCCATTGAAATACCCCAAATACAGCGTATGCGTATGATACGTCTCCCACGTCGAGAAGAACATCGGTAAGCACGGGATCAGCGCCGTCAGCGCTCCAAGTTTCGTCGCGCCCAGCCCCATCGCACTCGTTTCCAGCAGACTGGCAAGGGTACAATTCAGCGAATCAATTCCGTGATCAAAGAGCTCCCCAAGGCCAGAGGATGTTCCAGTCCGTCGTGCTTGCTTCCCGTCGATGTTATCCATAGTGGAGTAAGCCCAGACGCCGAAGGCGTAGGAGTAGGAAACCCAGGCATATTGAGGTCCGCTGAGGGAGGGGTCCATGAGTTGTTGGAGGGCTACGTTGCCGATGACGAAGAAGAAGCCGATGAGGGTTACCATGTTTGGCGCGAGCCAGAGGGGGAGGAATTCGACGCAGAAGTTCCACTGGTGAGGTGTTAGTGTACAAAATATAACTTTTGCGTTCCCGTTGCGGAGGCGCTGCGTACATAGTGCCGCAAGACATAGTGTGATATCGGCGACTTGTCCACTGAGGAGTATTTATACGTCTTGAAGTGTTTGAGGCCGTTTTCGGATAGTGTGCCTGTAGCAGGCCTATCTGTGCTCATGTTGTCAGTATACATCCTAAATTCGTCTTCGAAATCCATTAACATCCAATGCAGTTTCCATGACGCGGACTTCATGTATGCAGAAAGTGCTCACTTTGTGTTTCCATGCTTGCGCTTCGAGCACGACTTCCGCTCTCCAACATCTAGAATATTATATCATAGCCCAGTAAGATGGTAATGACCGTGATAATAGTTGCGGTGTGATGTCCCACTAGTTTATTTTGTAGATGCACGATTGAGGGTGATGTCAAGCTCCAGTCGAAGCTTTGCACCTTGATTCACATGCCGATGTTACACCTCTGATTGGACACTCACATACAGAGACGACATTCGAGTCGAATAGCATTAAAGACAGCTAGGATTGAGAAACAGTGCTGGAGACGTGAGGTGAACACAGAATCAATGGCTACGGACGTTGCGTACGCTAAGTGACATCCTGGCCCCGAATGCTGATCATACATCAATCTTGACTTTTTGCCTCTGGGCCGTATCATCATTGCTCTATACCATGCGTGCTTAAAGAGGCCCAATCGGCATCTAGAGCGAAATGCCGCTCGTTATGCCTTGCCTCTTCGTTGCCCGCAAAACGCCGAACCCAAGCAGAAAGAAGTCATACCCTCATACCCGTTTACCGGGTGGACATGGCCTTGGTGACCACACGCTTGAGCGCAAGCTCCTTCTTCTTGAGGTCGTCGCTGCCTGCGTCCTCGATCTCGAGCTGAGCCATGGCGTCGGACAGAGCGCTCTCAATCTTCTCCTTCTGGCCACGCTTGAGCTTCATGCTCATTGTCGGGTCGGACACGATCTCCTCGACTCTGCTGATGTAGCTCTCCAACTGTTGGCGGGCCTCGAACTTCTTGCTGAAAGCGTCGTCGCTGGTCTTGAACTTGGCGGCATCCTCAACCATCTTCTCGATCTCGGCGCTGCTGAGCTTGCCGACGGAGTTGGAGATGGTGATGTTGGCGGAACGACCAGAGGATTTCTCAGTTGCTTTCGAAAAGTCAGTGGTTGTATGGAAGATTCTTTGAAGTGATACTGACCTGTGACCTTGAGAATACCGTTGACATCGACTTCGAAGACGACCTCGAGGACTGCGTCACCAGCCTTCATTGGTGGGATAGGTGCGAGAGTGAACTCTCCGAGGGAGGTGTTGTCCTCGCAGTTCACCCGCTCACCTTGGAAGACCTGCCACAAAGTCAGTAGATGTTGTGGACGGGAGGGTGCTCTGTCGAATTACCGGGAACTGTACGGTTTGTTGATTGCTGGCCTCATAGTCAGTATGTGTTTCAAATGGAAGGGAAGGCTTCTCGACTCACTCGGCAACCGTGGTAAAGGTACGCTGTTCAAAGGAGTAATGTTAGTATGTTTCAAGTATGTCGACATGTGCTGGTGATGCTGAAGTCGTGAAATGAAATGAAACAGAGAAATCCGAGATAGGAAGGCGCCAGTGAGGTAGATATTGATGCCAGTGATGTCGCCAGTAAGCCAGATGGTGGTAGTGATACGGTGTTTGGGCCAGGTCCAGACGAGAGGCTTGTTAGCAATATGCGCGTCGTGCAGAGGATGATCCCACTCAGAATCACTGATTCTGACCTGCCAATGCGTCGGCGGCCTTCTTCTTGTGAGCGCCAGTGTAGGTATGAGTCTGCACATTTCCCGTGATCCTCCAGAATTGCTGGCAGTGAAAAGAACGTTCCATGGTAGCAATAGAGCGCGTCGTGCAGAGGATGATCTCACTCAAAATCACTAGTTCTGACCTGCCAATGCGGCGGTGGCGTTCTTCTTGTCCAGACCGGTATAGGTATGATTTCGCAGATGTTCGGTGGTCCTCCAGATTTCCTGGCAGTGAGAATTTTGCAACAGAAGAAATACGAAACAGAAAACAGAAGAAACTGAGTGTAGTGTACCTCTGCGAGATCGTTAGTATATCGCAAAGGGTGCAGGGGAGGGCTCAACTCACTCTTGATAGTAGGGACTGTCTGGCCACGTGGGACGACTGGAGCGAAGATGTTGCCCTCCATGGCGACACCCAGCGAAAGTGGGACGACATCGAGGAGCAGAAGGTCGGCGGTGTCGGCGGAAGTGGCCTTGCCGGAGAGGATACCAGCCTGGACAGCGGCACCATATGCGACAGCCTCGTCGGGGTTGATGCTCTTCTCAAGCTTCTTGCCGTTGAAGAAGTCGGAAAGGAGCTTCTGGATCTTTGGAATACGGGTAGAACCACCGACAAGCACGATCTCGTCAACCTTGCTCTTCTCGATCGATGCGTCCTTAAGGACTTGCTCGACTGGCTGGATGGTGCCGTTGAAAGCCTTGGCGTTGATGTCTTCGAAACGGGCACGGGTGATGTTGGTGTTGAAGTCCTCGCCGTCGAAGAGGGAGTCGATCTCGATGGTAGTCTGAGTTCCGTTGGACAGGGTACGCTTGGCACGCTCGCAAGCAGTTCGTAGACGACGGAGGGCACGTGCGTCGCCGGAGATGTCTGCCAATGGAGTTAGCATTTGGAATCCCAGGCGCCAATCGCTCTCGCCAATGCGGAAAGCGTTCCAAGGTCGCGCGGAGTATAGGAGTAGCACTGACCCTTCTTCTGCTTCTTGAGAAACTCCTTCTTGCAGTGGTCGAGCAAGTTGGTATCGAAATCTTGACCGCCCAAATGGGTATCGCCGGCAGTGGCCTTCACAGTGAAGACGCCGCCCTGGATGTGGAGGAGAGACACGTCGAAGGTTCCTCCGCCGAGATCGTAGATGAGCACGTTGCGCTCCTTGTCAGATTTGCCAGAACCGAGGCCGTAGGCAATGGCGGCAGCGGTCGGCTCGTTGATGATGCGGAGGACGTTGAGACCAGCGATGGCGCCGGCATCCTTGGTAGCCTGACGCTGGTTGTCGTTGAAGTAGGCGGGAACGGTAATGACAGCCTTCTCAACCTTCTTGCCCAACTTGGTCTCGGCAACTTCCTTCATCTACACAGATGATCAGCACAGTGTGGCATATGACATCCGCCTGTTCACTTACCTTTCCAAGGACCATAGCGGAGATCTCTTGTGGAGAGAATGTCTTGGTCTCGCCTGCATCATGTGAGCACGTGTACCGAAGTCGAAGGAAGGAGCCAACCAGTAGCTCACTTACCCAAGTACTGAACTTGAACGTGTGGCTGGTTCTCGCCTTGTTCCACAACCTTGAAGGGCCATGACTCGATGTCCTATCATCCGTTAATTACTCGAGAACCACACGGAAACATGCCAGCAGCTTTATACCTTCTTGACAGTCGGGTCATCGAATCGGCGACCGATCAGACGCCTGTTATGTTATCAGCCCAATGCGCTTCCCCAAGTCTTCTCTTCCAATCGCACTCACTTGACATCGAAGACGGTGTTCTCTGGGTTCATAGCAGCCTGGTTCTTGGCGGCCTCACCAATCAGACGCTCCTCTGCGGTGAAGGAAACGAAAGATGGGGTGGTGAAGCTTCCCTGCTCGTTGGCGACTGCGAGGCATTGTGTTAGGAAGTGGTGAGGTCGTCGCGGCGGAGGATCGGGCGGAACATACTGATCTCGACGCTGGCACCCTCGTAGTTGGCCACACACGAGTAGGTGGTACCAAGATCAATACCTGCAATCGCACACCAATGTCAGCATTGTGTTTCCGATTCCGCTCGTCGCTGGGTGAGAGCCGTACCGATCGCGCCATCGTAAACTTCGTCTGCCATGTTGGATGTGTTTGGGGGAGAAGTGGTTAGGTGAGGGAGTTGGTGGTGGACGTCAGGTATTAAGTCCCGCTGTGAGCTTCGAAAAAGTCGTTGTCGGCTAGCAATTCTTTCGCCGTGCGATTTGACAGGGGTCCACTTTTCGGCATGGCCCGTGCTTAGTTTTTCCCGCTTCAACGACAACACGCTTGAGGGTCGACGAGCATCTTCATCTTCATCATCAACATTGAATGGAGTTCTTCACCCGCACTCACTTAATGGAGCAATATCCTGTCACATTAAGCCACACGAGCCAGTTGTTACACTACTGTACGAAGAAGACAACTTAAAGTGAGCACTGCGAGGAGAAAGTAGTGGACAAGGTAGGAACGCTCAGTTGTCGACCGATTGAAGGCGAACTTTGTAGGCTTTTGTGAGACATCCCCTGGCGAAGAGAAGACCAGGCGTCACTCAGAAGAGTTGGAAGCATGGGACTGTATGTACGACCCTTGTCACTCTCGCATGTCATACCCGTGCCTCTTCGTTGCCACAACGCAACCCATCGAACTCGCAGAACTTCCAAGCCAGGGGTGACATGCTGGGCTGCCCGCCACCAGATCCTTCTACTCTCTTCGCAGACCGTTCCCAAGGCATCGTTATGGCGCATAAGTCGACTCCCACCACCAACCGTCCTCGCGACTCCAAGCACCGACTGGCGTCTCCTCCCGCTCGAGTACTTGATCGACCTCCTGCTCTTGCAAACTGCGCCCCAGAATCTTGAAATCTTCGCTTTGCTGCCAGCTGTATACGGCCAGTCTGGAGTCTGCTTGTAACTTCTGGGGAAGCACCGCCACTGCTTCGATCTCGGCACGGGAAGTGACCTCGGCATCTTTGATGTAGAGGCTAATCTGCAGACCTTTGGAGGGTATCTTGTGTCGCATAATCTCGTGTCGCATCATCTCTTGATTGCTGGTATGTTGCTTAAGACAGTGGGATAGAAGACGAAGAATGAGATCTGACTCAAGGGATATCCACAGAGTTGCGGCGGAATTTTGGGAATATTCAGATCGCAGCCGTACCAGTCGTCCAGAGTGATGCTGGACATTTTCGATGCACGCTCGCAGTACTCATCTTTGAACTATCGATTGACAACGAGTAGCGCTTTGATTGGGCTGTTGCGGACGAACAGTCTCAGGGTGTAGGCTGGAGTCCTGACTTGCTGTTTCGCTGTGGTCGAGTGTTCGTAGGCCTCATCGCGAAGCTCACTTGGAAGCCTGAAGAAGGGGAAGACGTTCCTCGAAGTTGACATCTCGACGGTGGTGGTAGGTCGAAGAAGGCGGTGGTGGTGGTCGATGCGGACAATGTGGTGATGCGAGAGTGGGCACCGAGTCGCACGGTGGATTGGAGTTGATGGCGATGTTGTTGTGATGTGACGAGAGGGCGTCGAGCTGTGCTGTGAAGGGTGGATGATGGCGACGATGTGGTGATGTGGCGAGTGAGCATTGAGTGGCATCGTGAGATGAAGGCGTTGCATGTGTTATGCCAACTTTGCACATGAAGCGCGGGCCACACCACAAGCCGCGAGGACAGAATGGTGAGGTGTTCACGTCACACGAAAGGCACAAGCGACGCTGCTATACTTCGCTGCGCTAACTGCTATTTCATACTTGGTCACTATCGCGGCGGGCGACATGAAGACTAGCGATTCTTGACGTAGTCCGTTCAAACAAGAACGCTCATCTCGGACGAACGCTGTCGTCAAGATCCCGCGGTTAACCTTAACTACCCTTCACGTGCTTCTGTGTCTGTCAAAGTCTTCGAGCTCTCCTTCGCACAGGTCCATGCCCAGCTATTTGCCCCCGACCACGCACCGACAAACTCGCCGCCATGCTGTATGACTTGGTCCTCCTCCCGTTCGAGTAAAGCAGGACGACGGCGGAGCACGTCTGAGCTGTACCGCCAGGTGAGCACACTCAGCTTGGAAACATTTTGCACTGCCAGGAGACCTTCTAGATCCTGCTAAAGGACCAGAAGCTTTTCCATCATGTCCATGGCTTCGTGAATGTCCAGCTGGACATAGATCCTCACCTCAGTTTCATCGTCAATGTCGTCTTCGATGTCGTCGATCCACTCCGTGAGATCGATAGCTCTTTCGCGCGCGTCCTTGAACATGAGGATGCTCACGCGTCGTAGTGGTAAAGGTTTGAGCTGCTCTAGTATGATCGGTGATCGCCAAAGTCTTCGAGGCATATACCTGCGAACTGTTTGCAGCGCGCTGTGTACTCATTATTGAACTGCTGGCTCACGAGGACCAGCGATGTCGATGGTCCGTTGATTACAGAAAGTCCGAAGTAGTCGGTTCCTCTTCATTTGGTATGATGGAGGGCTTGGCATGCCTCTTGACCGTCGACAATGTGTATATCTCGTCGCGCAGCTCGGCTGGTAGCTTGAAGAAGGGAAAGATGTTCTTCGGGTCCTTATCCTCACGCTTGGGTGCTGCTTTGTTGCCGGCACTCGAGGTGATGCACGTGCCTTGACCTGAATAGAAGAGCGAGTAGATGGCCCAGCCGATCACGATCGACAATGCGGCAGCGAGGACGATCGAGACGACCTCCGTACCGTCGCCAGGTTGCATGATGCTAGTGTCGGAGTAGAGATTTGTGAGTTGTAGTCGACGGTCGACGATCAGCGCTGACGAGCTGGTACGCGCGGTAGCAGTGTTGATTTGCCAACCGTACCGTGTTCGTCGGTGTCCAGATAGCAATTCGAGGGTGTTGAAGCATGTCCTTGGTGGTATAGTGGAGTGCAAGCGGTAAGTGTCGTGAGTCACACTAACACATAAGTAAGAGTGCGAATGCCTTTCCGACTCTACTCGTTCACTTACTGTCATTCACGGCGCTCCAAAACTCATGCTTCCTCCCATACCCACCCACCACCCCTCGTCCAACTCCCAACACTCCACCGCTGCCTCTCCATAATCCCCTCCACCTCCCTATTCATCAACGCAGGACTCTTCGGCCACGGACTATGCCTATACGAATACACCTCAATCCCGCCCACACCACCAATCTCAGAAATCTCCCGCAAACCAATCCTGTAGCACTGCGGTAGAACATCTGGCTTAATCCAATGACTGCGCTCCACGAACGCCTTGATCACCACATTACTCGACCCGACCGCATTGAGCAGCTCCCTGAGCCAGGTCGTATTCCGGCGCGTGTCGTTCTCTGTGGCGTAGATGATTCGGATCTCGTGGAGATGGTAGCGACTCATGGACTGTGGGAGCAGGGGCAGCTGGGATTGGGCGGCGTAGTGGTCGTGGATGATGATGCCTGCGGCTTTCCAGGTGCGCTGGATGTACTCGAAGCGGAATTGGCGGCTGACTAGTTGGAAGGCCTTGAGAGGTGCGTGGTTGACGGTGATTTTGAAGAGTTTTGAAGGGAAACCGTTGGCGGATGGGCTCTGGGAGAGAGCGTAGGTCGCTGTGCATAATGTGTAGATCTCGTCGCGGATTTCTCGAGGGAGTTCGAAGAAAGGGAATATGTCTTTTCGGTTGGCCATCTTGGTGTAGGATAGATAGCGTGTTGCTCGTGGTTGTGTGTTTTCGATGGGTGAGGTAAAGGTGCAGCTAAGCTGTTGCAGAGTTAAAGGCAAGGCTGGATATCAGCGCGCAACGGATCCGGGCTACTTTTGCCGTTGCCATTTTCAACCTCACTTCCATCCTCGCCGAGACATATCTTTCATCCCACCCTCAGCCACGACCTACTGCGCAGCGCTGCCCTAAACGATGTTGCCCTCTCCCATCATCCTCCGCCAAGAATGTCCTCTTGGGAGATACATCCCCGCCACTCCTCTAATCCCCTTCAACAACCCCTCCCTCCTATCTCCACCCTCCACCAACAGCCTAGCCCTATACCAATCATAACACAACTTCACCGCGACCGTATCAGTCCCATTCTGCAAGGCCACAGCATGCACACACCCACATGCACTCCACTTTCGGTAAGCCAGAATACTCTCCTCAACTTCCTCTCTCAGCAGTCCCAACTCGGTGGCTGGCCGCCACACTTCTCTCTGCAACTCTGTGGACATCTGCAAGAGCTTTTCGTCAGAGAGCGTGCGCAGCCTGAAAGCAAGTCTACTATCTCGGACTAGTGTGGCGAGATCAGTCCAGTGCTGGTGTTTGGGGTCCTCTTTGCAAGCTATATGTATGTACTCTCGCTCGAGACTGCGGATCAGGAAATCTCTCAGACTCGTGGCTTGTTCCGACAGGCCACCTATGGGCCGGTGGTAGTCGGGTCGCTGGCACATTTGGTGCAATGCTACGTCGAAGGGCGGCATGCGAAGGTCGGTGTCATCTTGTGAAAGCTGTCCATAGCACTCCTTCAGTGTTGAACTGCTGCAGGGCACCCGATGGATAGCTTCCAGGACTTGGGAGAATGTTGGAGCATAGAGAGTCGAAGACTTCGATTGAATGGTTTGCTCGAGTGCTCCATTCGTGGCGTCAGGAATCTGACGGTCTCCCCCTAGACGAACTCTGCGCTCATATGCTATCCTCTCGAGATCAACTTGCCGCATCAAACGCTCGTGCTCTAATCTCTCAAGCGCTGCCTGGTGTTCAGGATGTGCAGTGGAAAGAGTCAGCAAGTCTCGCTCACGTGGCTGTCTAACGGCAGCCTCGTAAGTTGGAGGCGGTCGTTCGTCATCATGCTTCATGGTATCGGCGAACTTGACTCTGGATTGGAGAGTGTGCTCAATGACTGAAGATTATCGTGAGGCAGCATCTCAGCCCACGCTTTGTCTCCACTACCCCGACTCGTGATGGGCAGAGGTCATGTTCATGGAGGTCAGCCTGACTGAATGAGTTTCAACCAGGCCCAGCTCCACGGAACAGGCGGCTGGGCAGTGTGCCAAGATCTGATATCAGTGCCGGCAGCCGTCTTCGCCAAAGATGCCTGTATGCAACCGTCGCTCTGTACAGCGTCTTACAGCAGCGGAGTAACATTTGGTTTTAGCGGCCGCTGCCAACGAAGCCGGCTGATTTGCTAGAATCCTGGATTTCGCTAGGATACTCGGGAAGAGAATGTGACTCCGCTGCTAACAGATGCTGTACGACCATGGTAATCACCTCCATACCACTACCTCTTCCGCCTGCCTCCAATAACCGGCTTAACAACAGCACTCCCCTTCGACCCTCCCACCTTCTTCACAGCACTCTTCGCCGGCCCATTAGTGCTACTCTTCGTGCCAGAGACTCCTCTCTGCTCATCCTCCTCCTCCTCCTCCTTCTGCCTTGACCTATCTTTCCTAATCTGCTCCTCAAGCTCTGCCTTCTTGCTATACTCCATCTCTCTCCTTCCTTGAATAGCGCTGTACCCCTTCTCCTTCACGCTATAGAAAACACCCCCCAGATCAGCAAGCCAATGCGCATCCACGGCAGTAGCGACGCTCATATACTCCTTGCTCGTGAGGATGAGTTCGTGGTAGACAACGTAGTCAGGCGGATCGCCGCTGTTGTAAAGGGCACTGGTAGGATGTAGGGCCATGGTAACGCTCGTGCGGAGGTTCACGTACTCGCCGAGGCCTTTTCGTTTTGCTGCTTGGTGGTAGTAACCGCTGCAGATGCACTGGCGGACTACGTCGAGGTCATAGCCGCAGGAGACAATTTCCATTTTGTTGGAGGACATGATATCCGTGATCTGAGTGCGGACCTCCTCTGCTCGGCGTAGTGCTTTGGGGTGGAGGAAGTGCTTGACACACCAGTTGTCTCTCCGTCCGTTGGCGACCCATTGCTGGTACACAGTGAGCAGCGTAAGATGATCTGAGTCGTGTACGAAGAACTTCTCACGTGCTGCATCTGCTTCTTCGAGACGCTCCTTCGGGCGGTAGAAGACACTGGGTACGCTGAGCATGGCAACAACGGTCACCATCTCCTCCGCACAGTGATAAGTGGTCGAAGACATGATGACGAGCTTGGCGAGTGATGGATCCATGGGGTAAGATGTCATCTGACGACCAAGATCAGTTAGCTCTCCCAGGTTCGTCAGCGCTCCTAGAGCCCATAGGTCGAAGAGCGAGGTCGTAATGGTGTCTTGCGGTGGAGGATCCATAAAGTCAAAGTCCAGAAGATTCTTCACACCAAGCGACTTCAGAAGCAGAACTGTATTCGCAAGGTTAGTCCGCTGGATCTCGGGTATCGTGGCAATGTAGAACTCGTCCCGAAAGGCTCGCTCCGTGTAGAGATGGAATGCTTTGCCAGGCCCAGTACGTCCGGCACGACCAGCACGTTGCGATGCGTTGGCTTGACTGATCGGTGTGATCTGTAACGTGTCCATGCCCATGCGTGGGTTGTAGACTTTGAGCTTGCTGAAGCCACAATCCACGACATACATGATACCGTCGACTGTGAGCGACGTCTCGGCAATGTTGGTCGCCACGATGACCTTTCTCACGCCGGGTGCAGCACGATCGAAGATCTTGGCTTGTAGATCCGCAGGCATCTGGGAGTAAATTGGCAGAACGCTGAGCTTGGGAGGGTCATTCAGCTGAGCCAGCCTCTCTTCGACCAATTCGCAAGTGACTTCGATATCTTCTTGTCCAGTCATGAACACCAGAATATCTCCGACAGGCTGACTCACGTGTATGGCAAGGACTTGTCGTACCGCACTATCCACGTAGTCCTCGCAAGGAGATCGCGAATATTGGATGTCGACTGGAAACGTTCTTCCTGGTATGAAGAATTCTGGCGCACCTCCGTAGAAGCGAGCGAAGCGTTCCGCGTTCATGGTTGCCGAAGTCACGATCAGCTTGAGATCTCGTCGTCGAGCAAGAACTTTCTTGATCAGGCCCATCAGCACATCCGTGTTGAGCGCGCGCTCGTGAGCCTCGTCCATGATGATGCAGCTGTACTGATCAAGATCAGGATTCGTCAACGATTCTCTTAGCAGGACACCATCCGTCATGTACTTGATCTGGGTCTCTTTGCTCGTGCAGTCTTCGAAACGAATGGCATAGCCGACTTTGCCACCGAGAGGAACCTCCATCTCTTCACTGACACGCTTTGCGACGGACATGGCAGCAACACGTCGTGGTTGCGTACACCCAATGAACCCGTTTCTAGCGTAGCCATCTTCATACAAGAACTGTGTAAGCTGCGTTGTCTTGCCAGAACCTGTCTGGCCAACAACGATGATGACTTGGTTATCCCGCACGACCTTCAGCAACTCTTCTCGCACCGCAAAAGCTGGTAGGTACTCTCGCTGCTCTCTCAAGCTCTTCGTCCTGGAGAAGTCTGACTGTCCCTTGTCCTGTTTCTTCATGTGTTCTGCGAACTTGCTGCCCTTGTTCTTGGGTTCTTCCTCACCATTCGCATTCGGAGCAGCCGAGTCTGTGTCCTCTTCTTTCACTCCCATGATGTTTCCTAGTGCTGTGTTGGCTGTAGATGTCGCTTCCTGAGCCTGCTTCTGCCTCTCTTTCTGCTGTCGACGCTCCTTCACGGCTTTGCTGCCTTTCCTCGAAAACACTGCCATGTCGCTCTGCGGGTCTCGGACAGCGCTCACTGGCTCAAGCTGTTTTGTAAATACAGTCTTGCCATCCAGAAACGGTGGCTTCAGGTCGTGCACAAGCAAATGGACTCTGGTCTCTTCGTCGTCCTCACCAAAATCCATGCCCATGTCTCTCGTCTGCGCGACGCTACTGGCCAGCATGCGATTCGTCTCCCAGGCATCATTGTCCTTCTGTCGCTGCAAAAACTTGGGATTAACGTTGGACCTCACTGCCAGCTTCTTCTCCAGCAGCTCCTGCTCACGTATGCGATCGGCATACGTTGTATCTTCAGTGCCTCCAAACGGATTATGCGAATCATCACCAAGTACTGCTCCCTCTTCGCCGTAATTATACCAGTCACGATCTAGAGCAGCCGAGTCCTCATTGTTTACACCCCTTTCCGGCCCCTCGAATTTTTCGCGAGGCGGCGTGCCCTCAACTCGATATGAGCGCGGCGTCGCATCGCCATATCTCGAAACATGAGGTCCGCCATTGCGATCTTGCGGTCGGTCTGGTCGTGCTCTTTGCGGCTTGATGCTGAGATGGTCCGAGTCGCCGTCGTCGATTCTGCGTCGCTTCGCGCTGTTTTCGCTAGCCATGATGTATGCTCACTGAAGACGATCGTGGAACTCACCTTCAATCATGTTGCTGGCACATGACAGTGGTGGACAGCAGGTAAAAAGTTATCGATAAATATCCGCTTACATAACTCATGCGAATTTGACCGAGGCTCAAATCGATATTTCATGAAGGACTCGGTCGTGAAAGCATTGCCTTGAGCAGCACTACTTGCGAATTATGCTACGCTGAGCACTCTTGATCATCAGTCAACAGAGTGGTATTGTTCAACCCTATACATTACCCAGTCCATCATCAACAGTCCGAGATCCGAAATAAGCACCAAAAGTTACCATCGCCAAACGCCTTACACCATCCAATGCATTGCAACATTCGTTATTGCTTCTTCGTTACTCCAGCAGGCGTCGATCGCATTCGAAAAACCTTGTCTGGAATCGTTGTCAGTATGACTGCGCTCGTACAGGCTCACCTCTGCAGCATGACCACAAGTCGACGGCACTCACCCTGATTCCGCACTTTGTACACCATGTCCACCACAACATCGATCTCATTCACAGCAGCTCCATTAAAGTTCTTCCGTACAGCCAACGCCAACTGATCCTTTGCAACCCGTCTCTTGTCTTTCTTGCGAGCCATAGTGGGCGATTGTCGTCCAATGCCAGGATTCGTTAAGAGGGCTTGTCGATAAGGCGTCGTAAAGGCGGCTGGCGTTGAAAGGTTGTGCGAGACTCGGTACGTGTTGAGGAGTTCCAAGGACTCCTTCGGCCAATTAAGCTACACATACAATAGTCAGCAGTCTGCCTCCAGACCCAGCGTAGGGTCGTGCTACTCACTGCAGGACCTTGACCAGCTCCTGCCACAGCACTATTGTCTGTCGAGAGTAACGCAAACTCTCTGAGGCTACTACTTCCAACACCGTTCTGATGCGACTGCGCACCATTCTTCATGCTCCGGGCATGGGCTGCAGCAGCTATTTGTCGCTCTCGTACAGTCGAGGCGCTCGTCTTCGCGTCCGAGGATTTCGCTGGAGGCATTGTCGCGAGCTACAAGAGGTGGCTGGAGCGTTATCTTCTGCTTGTACTTGAGCTTAGCGTTGGCAGTAGGGACCTTTCGATCATGGCGAGTCGTCTGATGCAACGGGTTCCGTATGGTAATAGTTTGTCAATGCAGCACAAGGAAGACTGCTGACGAACGCTTCTCCTCAGACACGCGACTGAGCTCGGGTTAATTTAAAATGCGTCACCATGCAGGGCCTGGCGGCCCGCGCCATGTTTGTGTACCGCGGCGCTGGGGCCACAAGCTTCGCCGCACCCCAGCAATCGCCGCACCCCAGTGACTTTTTATCATCAACACCACCAATATTGCTCATATCAACTTGATTCTTTTCCCAATGTGTTCGCAGCTATCTGTTTCTATGTTCTATTTTCTCATATCGCGTAAAAACACGTTGTGTTGCCGAGAGGTTGGTGTTGACGCTTCGGCATGGGATTTTGGTGAGAGCCCCACCAAAGCTTCATGCGCCCGTGTCGAGATTCACGCGTTTCTTGCTTTCTCACCACCTCACCACATACAACAACACACCATGGAGCCCACTATAGTGCCCACAGGCTCTCAAATTCAATATGAGGGTGATCTGCTATATGATATTGATGCTGCTCGTCCGATTCAGCGCGTTACGACACCTACAACACCCTCTATATTCCCTATGCGACACCCGTCTCGACACCCATCTCGAAGGCTCTTAAACTCGGCTGTTAAGGGCTTCACACCTGTCCGAATACACCGCTCAGCATCATGTCCTCCTACGCTTGCCTATGTGGATGAAGAGAAGGAGCCTGAAGAGATGCCACCACCAGACAACAGAACTTTCGACTCATTCGAGGACCTTATGCTATGGCTGTCAGGATGGGCTCTTGCACAGGGCTTCGACCTCAAGAAGCAGAAGTGGAAGAAGACAGGTAACGATAGTCCTTTAGGCGATCGATATAGGCTCGAGATACGCTGTCATCGTGAGGGTTCACTTGACAAGCGATCACAAGCCAAACAGGCTGCTAAGCCAAGCAAGCACCGGTCCAATAAGTGTGGATGTCTATGGAAGATTACTGCTGTTGCTACACAGCTCAATTCACCTGTCGTTGATGGAAGAGTCACTGGGCCCTATGAGTTACGCCTACCTTCTCAATCTCAACATCTAGAGCATAACCACCCTCCTTCTGAGCCTATTGTCTTGCCTGGAGCCCGCACCAACTCTCGTAATAACACAATCGGTGTTCTTGGTCAGATATAGGGTCTGTCTCGAATAGGCGTACGCCCTGCTCAGATTGAGGCCTTCATCGACGATAACTACCCTGGTGTTCTTATCCACAAGGGAGACATCAAGAACCTGAAGTGGCGACACCACCTCAATGGCCGCAAGCAAGCGACTCAAGCTGAGCGTTGTATGCGACTGTTGGAAGACAAGGGCTTCATTAAGGGCTACGACACTTTCACTGAAGGAGATAACGCTGGCAGGCTGCGAAGCTTGAATGTCATCCATCCGGACTGCCTTGAGGTGTATGCTGAAGCACTAGAGCTACTGGTTATGGATGTGACCTTCAAGACGAATGTCTACAATCGCAACGTGCTGAATGTGGTGTCAGCTACGCCCATGAATAACACGATGCCGGTGTCTATTCACATGCTAGACGGCATGACCAAGGAGCACTATCTCCCTCACTTATAGTGGTTACGAGCCTACTTCGAGGAGCGCAAACTCCCTATGCCGAAGGCAATACTCAATGACCGTGAAGAGGCGTTGCTCAACGCACTCGATGAGGTGTTTCCAGAGACTCCAACGATCCTATATGAATGGCATATCAATAAGGACATCCAGGCTAAGCTTCACAAGCTCGGCGGCAACTTCGCACAGGTACCAAGGCAAGATGTGGCGGGTAGGACTTATTGGATTGAGTCAGAGCTTAGCAATCAATTTATGAGTGATTGGCAAGTTGTATTGAGGTCCACTGACGAGCAGTCATTCGAGGAACAGCGTAAGGAGCTTCATTAGAAGTATCCATCGATGGTGACCTACCTTCAGACCTAGTGGTGGCCATATGCAAGGCGGTTTGCTTATTGCTATACCTCGGAAGTCTGTCACTACAACGAGAAGGCTACATCGCGTTGTGAGGGTGCTCATAACTGGATGAAGCTCTGGCTCAATTACAGTGCTCGGAATGACCTATACAACATGTTCAGTCAGCTCCAGCCCATGTGGCAGCAGGCTTGCAAGAACCACCGCAGGTTGCGTGGACGAGCATCAGCATGTGCTAGCAACTTGGTTGGCGACTTCTACTCGAAAGTGAGGCCTATCGTGTCTAAGACAGGTGTCTACGGTATCCACGACTACGCATTGTAGGAGGTCACGAAGACAGTCGCCGAAGCCATGCGTAGGCTCCGCATTGAAAGAGATGAGAAGGGCGAGCCATGCAAGCACTCTGCATTCACCTGTGCGTGTCATCTTTGCACGTGTGACGGCTGCTATCGCCGTACGACTGGTTTGCCGTGTGTGCACCGCAATATGCAGCTACTTGAGAGGGGAGGTGTTCTGCAGATGACAGACTTCGATATTCACTGGCATATCGATCGCGCTGCAGCAGGTACCACACTACATGAGCCTCTGATGGAGCCCAATCGACGATCCAACAAGCGTAGAAGAATTGATCCACCTGCTCGCAATCCAACAGCAGGTGTCACAAGCGCATACCGTGGCAATACAGCCTTCGAGCTTACTGACAGGAATGGCGTACGGAAGGCTAAGGATCCACGGCTATCGAGCTTTCTACCAACACCTCAACCCACTGCTTCGTAGCGGAAGGCTATGGCACCGGATGGTGTGTTCTGCAACTACAAGACTGGCTGTACGACTCGAGCGTGCGCGTGTCGGAAGTCAACACGCAATTGCGGTCCATAGTATCACAAGGAAGATGTTGCTTGTGACAACGTTGAAGGCAATCCGAGTGCTATATCACCTAGAGGGCCATCTGCAGCGAAACCACCTGATCGAATGGACGTACTAGAAGGACAGTTGAAGCAGCTCACCGAGCTGCTAGTGAGTCAACAACAACAACAGGCTCAACAGGCGCAGCGAGATCAGCAGTATCACATGCAGCAAGAACGACTATTGCAGCAACCGTACGGCTACGCGTCCACTGCGCCTATGCAGCACTTCATTCACCCTTAGCAGCAGCAGCAGTATTATGACGACAGCTACGTACACGCGTCAAATCCTTCACGCTTTGGCAAGAGCTGTGGTAGGAACCCACTGCAGTGAGTATTCGCATGTGATTGACAGCTATTTCCAGCGCTCTCATTGGCTGTCGCTGGAAATGCGCGCAATCGCGCCGTTGCAACGTGTGTCAGGGGTTTCGCCGCTGCTTTTGAGGTGGTGAGAAAGCGCTGCTATCGCGCTGATGTCGTAAGCGGGCTTGGAGACGGGAATTTTCGACCACCCCCCAAAGACCCTTGCCCTATGACATTCATATTACCTGAGCTTCATCTTCACGCCTATATCTGGCTGCCTGGTAAGTTTGGTGTTGATACACCGTGTCGTTGCGGTGCAGTGTCGTCGTCGCCCAAGCCCATATCTCTGGCTTGGCGCCGGGTTCAAGCTCCCAAGCTGGGAAAGCTGGGAAAGGGACCCGAAGTTCAGCCGATGCGGCTTCAGAATTCGCACCTCAATCTGAGCCCATCAACAACACCACAACGCAGCGATATATCAACATGAAACATAATTATTCTGTATTCGCGATGCTATTCTGAGCAATTTGAGCTACATATCGTGTATTTTGAGCGTGTGTGGCAATTGATACAAGCCAGCAACACCATGTGTCGGAACGCGAGAATCCGAGCTGGGGTGCGGCGATTGCTGGGGTGCGGCGAAGCTTGTGGCGGCGCTGGGAGGCAAGCTCGACCACAACCACAACTCTCCCTTTCACGACACTGTCTTCAACATTACACGACTCTAACGTCCTACGCGCGTGGGACTTTTCCATGCAACGTCTCCTAACACTGGAAAGCTCAAGCATGGTAGCCGCCTCGATCAACGTGCCCACTCAATTGCCGCTCTTCAGGAGGATGCTGGGCCAGTCTGCAGTGTTAGGGACCGGCATACCAATACAGCAGAGTCTCTACAAGTACATGCAGGCGTGCGGGGAGTTTACAGGATCAAATGTATCAATAATATGGCCAGATCCATGAGACCCGCTTGGCTTTCGTGAAAAGACCCCCGGATGTACGAGGAAATCCCGCCACATTCGGCCTCTCGAGTCCTGCCTGGTCTGACAGTTGGCTGCGCAGCGTCACTGTAAAATGATTCTAGTCTGTGGCAAGTAGTCCCAACTTTGATCGTGTCCATGGAAGCGCTGCTGCAACAGGATCTCAGCCCGCGCCATGAGAGTAGTCCGAACGATCTTGATCAACATGCCATGCGCCAAGAGCATCCGTTGCAGTACTGAGTGTTAGAAAGCTGCCACGGTTTCCAGACGATCATCCCAACACCTCCTTGACTTCTCACGCTGGGCCTGATGGGCGGAGCTGTAGTCATGAAGCGAACACATTCTGTACAGAGGATGTCCACCTGTCCATGGAGATCTCTCACCAGGCTGTCATGAAGCGGGATCTGCGGCCTCAAGTCACCCTCACTTGCCGCGTAAAAGGTTTAACTCTTATGCACATGCGCACGAGGAACCCTGCAGGGCTGCCTACAAATTCCGTTCTACAGCCCCATTGTATCCTCCTCTTGATAACACACATCAAGACAGCATCTTCCATCCAGACCACTTCTTCCTTTATCGACACGTACCCTTCCACCGCTGATTATTGACAAAGGTCACTATCAAACCTGCGAGCAGAGACCGTACCGCCACCGCAAAGCATCTCGCCTAGAGCTCGCACCAGTGCGACTGGCCAACACACCCATCTGCTAAAAGGTCGGTCAGGCTTCCATACAGATGGGAATTTCACTAATGAGAGCATTCCAGAAGTCACTACTTTGGCACGCGGCGCTTTGCTTCATCGCGGACGCTTTATCACAGGTTTGTCACTCCTACCGCAGGCTCTTCTTGGCACAAGGCTCGGACTCATTGTCACAGGACAATTACAAGCAGTCATCACTTCGGCAGACTTTTTCATCCACACCTGAAGGAACTTCAACCAACTCTACCACTCACATCAACCTCCGACTCACAACACATACTCTACCACCATGGCTAGTCATCAGTTCTCGTCAGAGCATCCAGCCTACAACTACCACAACATGGCATACCCAAGCGGCTACATCCAGCCTCAGTGGTCCACAGGATACAACGCCAACATCCACATGCCGACACCATCCTACGACCCATCGACCCCCAGCTTCCAGCCGAACGGCATGGACATGCAGCGCTATCACGAGCCGCGGACTGCTTCGATGCCTGACATGCAGAAGATGCGGAAGTATCTCGTGGACATGAACGTGTCACACATGAGTGATAACGTACGCTTGGAGAAGATGGCTCGCGGCACTGCCAAAGAAGTCGCAGAGCTTCGCAGCATGCTTCAGCGTGATCTGCGGATTCTGGAGGGTCGGATCAAGAGTCTGCAAGAGGACGATGCCGAGACAGATGACACCGTAATCAATCGCGGAACCAGTGCTGTTCCAGCAATGAATAGGATGCTCAAAGCCGACGACGAGGAGCTTCTGAGCATGGATTTGTCACCACGGAAGGAGATGACTGACAACTTTGCCACCGAGCAAATCGCTGAAGAGTATCTCACTCGGGCCGATATCATGGCAACCGTCGCTTTCAAGCTGAGAAGAGAAGCCGATAAGCTGAAGGGCATCATTATTGGCGCGGAAGATGCGCCTGCTGACAAGCTACTTGAAGCTCCGCCAACCCCAGGATCCAAGGTGATTGGGTTTGCATGCTGCGAGACAGCCTATGGCGATATCAACGAGCTGCTCGCGCACGTGAAGGAGGCACATCCAGATGCTGTCAAGCCACGACTTGGCTCCGACACTGGCTCTCACAGCACTCCAACACATGCACCTGCGCCACGCCCACACAGCTCAAAGTCGAGGGCGCTTGAGGTTAAGGCGCCTGCTGCCGACAAAGCCACGTCTGGGGCCAAAGAGACACTGGCCCGACTTTACGAGAAGTGCAAAGCGCCTGAAGCCAGGGAGGAAGCTGCAGCAGCGGCCAAGGCTCAGCCTCTGCCTCAGCCTCAGGCCACAGATCGGACTGAGGTCGCGGCAGAAGCCCCAATTGCAGCCCTACCTCAAGCCTCGGATCATTCTCAGATCCAAGTTCAGTCTCAGGTCCCGATTCAGTCGCAGCACGGCACAAAGTGGGTCCCGTTCGCCGTCACACAGATGAAAGAGCGAACTGCTACGATCCCAAGCAACACTGTGACGTTCTCGAAGGAGTTCCTCCGCCAGGAGTTTGGAGGCGAGGAATGGTCCTCTGGCTTTTACTTCAACAGCAAGGCCGGTAACAACGAAGAGGGCTCGGCGTACTGGATATTGGACTCGGAGCACGAGCCATACCTTCCCGAAGCACCTGGCAAGAATGGTGCCAAGCTTACTCCCTTCTTCAACGACACCATCACCCTTCCCGGCGAGGCTCCGTACGAGTGGCACTACGAGAAATGCCCTGTCTTCATCAAGGAGAAGGATTCTGCCGAGTATAAGTACTATGGCTCGTACAGTCAGACCCGCTTTTCGGACAAAGTGGACTACGATCACCTCATGACCGAGATTCCAGAGCATGTTCGTCATTACTGGGCCGATCAGCTCAGCAACCCTGGTCGTCCCCGATGGGTAACTGAGAAGTTGATGGACCAGTTCTGGCAGCGCCCCAAATACGAGGGACCTACACCAACTGACTCGGCTCTCCAGACGCCAGCCACCTTCGCCACTGGCGAGGACAGCGCTGGTGGCATCGAGAGACGCGTCACGAAGGCACTCGCCGCGTACGCCGAGCGGCTCAAGGACTGGGGGAAGGACGCTCTTGTGAAGGTGACGTTCCTGACGAAGGATGCCATCTTCGAATCTTTTACCAAGTCTGACTTGGAAATTGAGCCGGGCATGCGACTCTGGTGGGAGTACCTCGAGTTCAAGAAGTTCGACAGCAAACTCCTCGACACTCTGGTCAAGCTGAGCAAGAACCCCAGTGTCGCGAAGGCTTCTGGCAAGACAGGCTCGAAGCGCCCAGTCACGCCCCCAATCCGCGACTCTACAGACACCGAGATGAAAGCTGGAGCTCTGGACGAGAAGGAAGAGCGCAAGCTCAAGCAGTTCATGCCGCCCCGTCCTGCCACTCCTCCAGTCCGCGGCACCCACGAGACTTCCATGAAAGCCGGCACGATCGACAAGAACGCCGTCCAGGTCGTCAAGCCCTCCCCACCAAAAGACGGCTCCGACGTAGCAGCAGCAGTCGCCAAGCTCCAAAAGGAAGCCACCCAGAAACAAGCCGCGATCGACTCCAAGGCTCGCAAAGCCGCTCTCGACCAGAAGCAACGCGATGCTGCCCGCGCTCCAACACAGGCCGGCTACCCATCCTTCAACGAGAGTCCCAAGACCTCTTCCCGCGCCTCTGCCATTCCTAAGGAGGGTCTCAATGGTCTGGGTACATATCTGCTAGACGAGGACGAGAAGAAGCCCACCCCTACCTGGGGCGGAGGCGGTGATCTGGATATTGCGAAGCGGTTGAATGATGAGATGAGGAAGGCGGCTCCGGTGCCGGGGAAGGGAAATGCTCCGAAGCATGTGAGGGAGAAGGCGGTCGCGCCACATTTGAGGAAGAAGTAGAGGGATCCTGAGTGGGGCAGTTCTGGGAAGTGGCAGTATGTGCTGCTATGAAGATAGATGAGGCAACAAGAGAGGAGATATGGGTTGACGACGACATGGATTACGAGACCCGAGACATGAGGCTACGACAGGATGAGTTTGTATTATAGCTTATGAGACCGACTTTGGAATCAAGACCGAGCCAGCAACCGGCTTGGAATAGGTTCATAGGTATGGAATGTACGATTACACCCCGAACTTTGCTCGCTGTCGCAGAATCACTGTTGTTCTCAATCCGCATTGCATCGGCTGACCTAGACTGTGAAAGACTGCCTTATTCTTGATCCCAGCGACCACTACTATGACTGCTGCTGTACAAGCTGAAGTTTTGCACTCCTCGACACCTTGTGGTTTACGGACAAACTTATAATGATGGGAAAGCATATCCACAGATTGCATTCATATCTCGCCATTTCATCACTGACACTAGCCATCACCCACTGTCAAGCCTTGATATCACTTCATCCCATCCCATCCCTTCCGATCCCGATTCCATTCCAATCCCGAAACGCCATGTCTTGCTGTACGCCATATCCATGCTCCTTGTGCTGTACATCTCTATATATACACTCCAATCATTATGCTAATTTTTATTGTCCTCATCATGCTCACAATCTCAATCCCAGCCGTCTTGGTCCAAAGTATAGCAATCCACCGACTCCAGTGAAAGTGAGACCAACCCACCAGAGTCGCTCTGCGTTTATGCTATGCACCACATCGCCGTGGCTTTGGTCGAAGAGTTGAGGCTTCCAGTTCAGCGGCACCTCGTGCTCGAGACCTCGCTTCGCCTTGTTTGTTGACTTCGCGCCTGCGGAGGCGGGTGTGGTTGGGTTGAGGGTGGTGGTTGGGAGCATTTGGGGCGGAGACATGACGAGGTACATTGGCGCCATGGGTGAGCCGTCGAATTTGAAGAGGTTCAGGCGTGGGATGTTGTGGTAGGGGTCTGTGAGTTGTTCCCAGGACTGTGTCGCGTGTCAGCAGGTCATTCTTTCTCAACATAGATTTGTTTATCCTCACCTTGAACATCTCAGTCTGGTTGTATCGTGTGTAGATGCCCTTGTCGTAGTCGCAAGGCTTGCTCAACAATTGTCGTCCATCCACTGCAATGGGCGTCAAAGTGATACTGCCATTCGCGTTCTCCTCATATGTTCCATGCTGCCATTGCATGATGCCAGCCGGACATGCTGGGTTCTGTGGGTTCGCGATCGCTCGGTAGTATGCCTCCTCGTAGTGACCATCATCAGTGAAAGAGTATGAGAAGCCTGTTCGCTCTGGCTCAATCAGTCTATCGTTAAGAGGATCATAAAAGCCCTACCACAACCGTTAGCACCGTCTAGATATATGCAACGCCCGCTTTCACATACAGGCCCCGTGAGCGTCTTGTTCGACTTGGTCGACCATGTTCCAATGAGTGAGCCTGCGCCTGGATTCGCTGCTGCCGTTGGGGCTGCCGCTGGCGTGACTGATGCTGCTGCTGCTCCAGCTCCTGCTCCTCCCAACGCCGCTCCTCCTGCCGGCGGTGGTGCTCCTGCTGCCGCTGCTGCAGCGGCTGCCTGACCTGCGGGCACTGCTGCTGCGGCTTGCGCGTTTGAATATGAAACCAAGGAGAGCGCGGCGGCCAGGGAGTGGTAGAGCAGCATGATGGAGTGTTGCGCTGCACAGCAGCTCTATGTGCGATGTTTCGCTGTTATGCCGTGGGAGTTCGTGGCGGCGGCGTGTGCTTGGTTGTTTGTTGGGACGGGGTGCGGGTTGCGCTCGAGATGCTCGTGCAATGGAATTGTTTGCTGTCAAGATCAGAGTTGGTGTATGTGAATGGTGATGCGAGATGTTCGTGGGGTTGCGCCTGTGGTGAGGAGTGTTGCAGAGTCAGAAGCGAGTGTGTGAAGTGTGTTCGATGTCTCCCTGGAAGTCTGCTTGAACGTCTGGCTGGCGACGCAATCGCGACCCTTGACGTTCTACAAATCTTGGCGATGGCTCCTTCTCAGCCACCCGCATCAAGCGTGCCAACGCTGCAAGGTACGAGAATACTGCCGATATCGTACAGACTAGACATGTGACGTCCATCTCACCCTAGCTACAACCATCAACGTTGAGGTAGGCATGCTAGCCAGACGCTCTATCCAACGACTCCGCTTCAACAATCCCACGCCACTTGTTTCTTCGAAGGCTTTCGGCATAGGATCAGAGGCACGCAACATGGCATCGACCTCAGAGAAAGACGCAAAGAAAGCACTCCGGAAAGACATCAAAGACCGGCTCTATGCACTCAGTGAAGACGACATCTCAGCACAGTCAAAACAAGCGCAGGAAACAATTCTCTCCATGCAACAGTACAGAAACGCAAAGCGGGTTGGGATCTACCTTTCGATGCCAAAATCAGAAGCTCAAACAGATCTCCTGATCAGAGATGCTTTCGACAACGACAAGAAAGTCTTCGTTCCCTACCTTCACAGCGTCTCATCTGGGTCTGAAGGCAAGAAGCGAAAGATCATGGACATGCTCCGTCTAACTTCGCTGAGGGAGTATGAGACGCTCGAGCACGATTCTTGGGGGATCCCAAGTCTGGCAGCGTCGAGTGTTGAAGCGCGGGAGAATGCTATCGGTGGCCTGGGACTGCTGTCAAGCGGTGATGAAGCGCCAGGATTGGATATGGTTGTAGTTCCCGGAGTATCTTTTGATCGTGAAGGCGCGAGGACTGGGCATGGTGCTGGATTCTATGATGCGTACTTGAGTAGCTACTGTGCGGATGGTAAGAGGGAGAAGCCATATTTAGGTGAGTCTTCCCAAGTCATGGAGACTGAGGGACAGTGAGCTAATATTTCGCTAGTCGGCTTGTGCCTTGCTGAACAGCTGCTCGACCCTGGACAGATCGTAATGCAGGAGCACGACTGGAGAGTTGACGCTGTAGCGGCAGGCGACGGAAGCCTGCATGCTGTCGAGTACAACTTGTGACGTTTCGATGTTTGGCTTTGTGATACCCAATGAGCATTTCATTTCACTAGAGCTCATTTGTGATCTACTTACTTTCGTCGTTTGGTGTTTTGCTTGCTTCCTCTTCACCCGTCGTCGAATCGCTGTCGGCCATGGGAGCGCACGCGCGGTGTATCACTCGTATCGTGGCAGTATGACGGCCATGCATCGCGGACGCACTGTGCCCTCTTTTTGATGCTCGCCCCTCTTTAGGTGCACTTCTCCATTGGCCGTGTC
The DNA here is from genome assembly GCF_020509005.1 of Fulvia fulva. Lineage (NCBI taxonomy): Eukaryota > Fungi > Ascomycota > Dothideomycetes > Mycosphaerellales > Mycosphaerellaceae > Fulvia > Fulvia fulva. The sequence continues at coordinate 863,894 of NC_063014.1, read as the reverse complement.
TCACTTCTCATGGTCCCATACTTCGTTTCGTTTATGTCAAGCTCTGGATGAGGCACACATTGTCGCCCTTGAGCAATATTTGACCTGCCGCATCGTTAGCACACTGTCTTCCGCCTCCATTTCCGAGCCTATTTCTCCTGGCTGTCTCTTTCTATGTACTCACCCAACTCCCTCCTCTGGCCCTTCACATCCTCCTCCGTCTGGCCCTTGCCGGGCTGCTTGACCTCGACCGCATCGTCAATCACCAAGTTCATGAACTCATCGAAGCCACGGATCTTGCCCTCGATGCGGATGCCTAGCTGCTCGTAGAGCCAGATCTGAACGGTGTTGTGCTGTTGGAGGAGCTTGAAAATGAAGTTGATGGGTGGGAGCAGGACTTTGCGCTGGCCGCCTGGTCGTCCGGACATTGTGAGGGTGGTTGTCGCGTGCTTCTGGTAGTGCGCGGCGATGGAAGTGTTCCTGGTGGAGTCGCGCGGAGTTCGATCACGGTGTAGTGTGATATGTGGTATGCGACTCGGATGGTGGCGCGGTGAATGGGTGTTGAGCGTGGTTGTGGTGCTGCATTGACTCGCGGTCTTCAAAGTGAACTTCTTGTCAAAGTTTGGGGATGTGTCTGTGCGCACTTTCTCGTCTGGCTGAGGCTCATGTGAAGCGGCAGCGGGGCTTCCACTCTTTTGTTTAGACATTCAACTTCCACCGCACAACTGCTACAAAGACCAATATCCCGCCAACACCGCTGCCTTGCTCACTGCTCGATCTCATCCCAAGGTTATTGCTAACGGGAGATGGTCAGCTGCACAACACCCCACCAGCGCACACACTAGCAACACCAACATGGCGACGGCGGCCACGATGAACGGCTCCCAGCAGGCCTTTGCGCCGGTCCTCTCTGCACTCGCGACCATGTCTAGTAACGTGGACCGGTCACAGAAGAGCCAGGCCCACACTTTCCTCGAGCAATTCCAGAAATCCGCCGAGGCCTGGACATCCACATTTGCGATCCTGCAGTCGGCAGGCTCCACAGACGAAGCGAAGCTGTTCGCTGCGACGACGTTGAAGGGAAAGGTAAGGTAAGGCGGGTCAGAGGCGGCGAGGGAGGCGATTCTGACTTACAATGCTTCAACAGATAGTCTTCGACTTTCACCAGCTACCGCGAGAGTCGTGGCCGCAGCTCCGGGAGACTCTCCTCCAGGTTGTCGCATCCTACGCCAAAGGCCCCAAGCCGATTCGAACACAGCTATGCGTCTGTCTAGCAAACCTCGCCATCCTCATGCTCGACTGGAAGAATGTGCTGCAGACGGTCGTCTCGACATTGGGCAGCGACCAGTCCGGCATATCTTGCGTCCTCGAGTTCCTGCATGTGCTTCCGGAAGAGGTGACAGAGGGGAGAAAGATTAATTTGGCAGAGGATGAGCTGAGAGAGCGGCAAGAGGAATTGCTGGAGCAAAATGGGCAACACGTTCTGCGCTTGCTTACCCAGTACGCTCAGTCCACACCGGAAGCACCGAACAACCCACAACTCCTGGAGTGTATTACATCGTGGATCCGCGAGGTGCCCTTGAACGACATTGTCAACTCGCCGCTCATGGACGTCGTCATGGCCGCCAGTCAATCCGACACTTCCTTCGATGCGGCTGTCGAGACGCTTTGCGCCATCTTCAAGGAGACGAGAGAAGTCGACGAGAACATGAACACCATCAAGGCACTGTTTCCGAGACTAGCAGCACTAAAGCCGCGGATAGCAGTGGTCGCAGAGGAAGAGGATTGGGAGACTTTCAAGGGCATCACACGAATCTTCGCAGAAGCAGGAGAGGCTTGGGTCATCTTAGCTGCGAGACAGCCTGGCGACTTCCGTGGGCTTGTCGAGGCTGTGCTCGAGTGTTGTATGCGAGACAAGGACCGAGAAGCTGTGTCACTGACATTCAACTTCTGGTACGAGCTCAAGCAATACATCACCTTGGAGCGATATATGGAAGCTCGACTGCAATACGTCGACATCTACTCCAACCTGGTCGACATCATGATCCACCATCTGCAGTACCCTGTGCCTGAGAATGGCAACGACTCTGACCTTTTCGATGGCGATCGAGAGGCAGAAGACAGGTTCCGCGAGTTCAGACACCAGCTGGGAGATGTTCTCAAGGATTGCTGCGAAGTTATCGGTGTTACAGAGTGCCTACAGAAGAGCTTCGTCAAGATCGAACAGTGGGTCAGCCAGTATGGATCTCAAGCCAGCGATGGCAAGGTACCGAACTGGCAGGCACTCGAAGCACCACTTTTCAGCATGCGAGCCATGGGCCGTCAAGTGCCATCCGACGAGAACATCATGCTGCCACGACTCATTCCGCTGCTCGTTCAGATCCCCGATCAGGAGAAGGTGCGATTCCAAGCTGTGATGGCTTTGGGTCGATACACAGAATGGACAGCGCAACATCCAGAAACTCTCCAAGATCAGCTCAACTTCATCCTTGCAGCCTTCACGCATCCCTCTCAGGAAGTCGTACGAGCAGCCGCACTCAGCTTCAAGTTCTTCTGCAACGACTGCGCAGACCTGCTATCAGGCTACATGCCACAACTACAGTCGTTTTACGAGAAGAACCTCGATAGTCTCCCATCGTCCAGCCAAGAGGAGACCACAGAAGGTGTCGCATCCGTCCTCACGAAGCAGCCGCTGGACACTCTCTACGACTCGATGAAGCTTTGCTGCGATCCAATACTGAAGCGACTGATGGTCATGGCGAACAATGCAACAGAAAAGGAGCAGAAGCTCGCCATCGCCGACCACCTGAACCTCATCACAATCATCATTCAATGGGTCACACCTTGGGTTGAGCCATCACAACCCCATCCGGCAGTGAAGTACTGCCAAGAGATCTTCCCAACCCTGGCCACCATCTGCGATGCCTTCATCAATTTCGTCCCGATTGTCGAGAGAGTCTGTAGATGCTGGCGGTATATGGTACTGTCGTACCGCATTCACGCTGCCCCTCTTCTACCTCAACTCGCCGAGAAGCTGTCCTCCGGATTTGGTACTAGCAGACAGGGTTGTTTCTTGTGGGCGACTGATAGCGTGGTGCGGGAGTTTTCAGATGTTTCCGACTACGTCTCGCGTGAAACTACCGACAGCATATACGCCTTCTACGAGCAGCAAGCTACCACCTTTTTGCGCGCTCTCAACGACCTGCCACCCGAAGACCTTCCGGATGTGATCGAGGACTTCTTCCGGCTGACTACGGACGTGCTACTATACCACCCAAGCAAGCTTGTCGCATCCGCGCTGATGTCGCCGATATTGTCAGCTGCGTCAACGTCGCTCACGCTGCTGAAGGAAGAGCCGCTGATAGCTACACTCCACTTCCTTCGCGACTTCCTTTCGTATGGTGGCGAGGAGATGCCCTCGCCTTCTTTCGATGCCAACGATGGTACCTACAGTCTTCGAGCGAACCCTCCCCAGATCCGCGATACTGTTAAGAGCCTTATCGCTGCAGAGGGCGAGACACTCGTGCAACGCAGCATGACTGGCATGATGTACACTTTCCCTCAGGACTGCTTTCCAGACGCATCAGGAGTTCTTCTCGGGCTCTTCCAGATGATGCCCAACGAGGTGGCGCAGTGGACTGCGAAAACGGTACAGATGTTGCCAGCTGGCAGTATTGCACCACAAGAATCGGAGAGATTGCTGCGTAACATCCAGCAGCGTATCGATGGGAAAGAGATCAGGAAGATCCGTAGCCTGCTGCAGGACTTCACGAATAGCTATCGGAGGCGTAATGTTGCACCACGGGAGGGACTGGGTCGATTGGAGGCGACCAAGTTTAGGTTTGCGGGCTGATGAGATTGAGGCGAGGTGTTGATGAGTTCGGAGAAGGTGCGGTATGGCATCGGGAAAGGCCTTGTCGGGTCAGAAGAGACGAAGAGACGTTTGCAAAAGGAAGAGGGAACAGGGTCTGCGTTTGAGCGATACCAGGGCATCAGGGCCTGAGTGGAGGGCAATCTGCGGCGTGCCTACGGGTTATGCTGACTATGTAGATCAAAGAGCGATATATTATCGATGCTGTTGATGGCACAGCTGTACCAGTGGCGTCGTCTGGTGTGGCGGCGAGCTTTTGTTATCGTTGGCGTTCGAAGGTGAGCTGGGTTTCGAGTGACGAGAATGCTGATTGCAAAGACGCAGGCCATCAGACCGCTCTTCACCTGTAATGCAACTTTGTAAGGCTTGCTCGGCCTTGTATGAATGATGGTGATAGCTTACATATCTTTCGGTCCCGGCCCTTGTTATAGCGCTCGACCTCCAGCCACTCCCAACTACTGCTGCTAAACCCTAATCCCACCGTAGTCATTCCCGCAACTCGCTTCCATCATCCTTCATCACAATAACAGCAGGCTGCATCCAAGTCACCTCGTACGTGGCTGATGAAAGGCAAGGCCTCAGCGGCCCAGACTGAACGCCTTGCAGCTCGAGGCAGTAGGGCTTGTGCGTGTCTCGATGTTCCTAGGTGACCGAGATGAGCGTGTTCGCCCGGGGTTGTCGGCCGTAACGTTCATGAAGAGGTTGCTTGTCATAGGGTAGACCTGTGGAGTGGGATGATGGTATACGGACGGTAGAAGTGGATGATGAGCTGACTGAGGATGAAACGATACTATGTAGCCCATTGTAGGCCCGGTGGTGAGGTGCTGTGTTTGGTATATAAGCGTTTGGTCCCCGTGCTCAGTGTCTTTGTGTTAGGCGCTAGTTCTGGCTGTGAGTGAGAGCAGGCGAGATAAGGGTTCTTAGGAAGTACGGAGTATACGGCTATCGCACTTGCTACATTGATTATAAGAGAAAGCCAAGCTCACGACCTCGACCTATCCATCTCAACTCTCCACCATGGCCTTCGACCCCATCTTCAACCCCTTCACCACACGACCCAAATCTCAAGCCCTCCGAGCCGGCTCCCTTATCCCATTCCTCCACGTAACGCACCCCCCTCCCTCCCATCCCTCCATCCCAAAACTACTAACCAACCCCCAGACCCTCCGCGCCAACTTCTCCCTGACAACCTGGCTCCTCTTCGGCGCTGTCCTCCAGTCCCTCCTAATCCTCCTCCTCCCCTACAAAAACCTCACCCTCACCGCCCCAGCCTTTGGCCTCCTAATCTACAAAACCACCCGCCTAGCCCTGACGTGTCTCGGTCTTCTCCCAAATCCGGGTATGGACGGCGTGCTGAACTATCGCACCGTTCCCGTCTTCCCAAATGAGAAGGGCGGTGCCCAAGACACGCCCGCCGGCCAGACCATCTGCGCCATGCTCCTGTCCGTCCGCTCAAACCACCCACTAGGAATATTCGCCCCCGGCTTCAAGGAGACGGGGGATTTCTTCAAAGCTATGATTTCGGAATTGAACGCTAATGCTACGGCGTTGGGGTTTTTGGGATCGAGTTCGTGGCTGAGGGCTCACGATCGGGAGACGAGTAGCGAGAACATGGGGTTTCTCCATTTCGAGAACGAGCAGAAATTGCACGACTTCGCGCATGGGCCGTTGCATACGAAGGCGCTGGAGTGGTGGACGGGTGCGGAGGGGGGTTTGAAGCATATTGGGATTATGCATGAGGTGTTTGCGTGTCCGAGGAATTCGTGGGAGGGGATTTATTTGAATTATCATCCGACTGGTACGTCTCCTGGGACCAAGGAGTATGGAAATGAGATTATCGCTGACTGGTTTGCAGGTCTCGGTGCCACGACGAAAGAGGTTGAGGTCGGTGGGAAGAAAGTCTGGATGAGTCCTCTGGTGAAGGGAAAGGGGACGTTGAATTATAGTAAAGGTCGTATGGGAAGGGCGTTTGGATCGAAGGAGTGGGAAGCATTGGATAGGACGCATGGTGAGCATGAGAAGGTGGACTTTGGAGATGAGAAAGTTTGAGTTTTGCTACGAGAGGCGATGCAGTCGGAAGTCGAGGTACATTGCGCCCCATCGGGAAGCAGGCTCCCTGATGAGACCTAGTAGTCATTGCTACATCGCATTCATGTCCACTCCGATGCCGCTACGAAACATTTCCTTGCCGAAGTAGGTTGTCGTGCTTGGATGCGACCCAGAGAGGAATCCACCAGTGAACTGCTGCCATAGTCGCTGCTGATGAGATCCGAGCAGGCAGATCATGCGGCATGATCGTTTGCGTCGTGCGGTTCAGACGGTTCTATGCATGTGCCGTGCATCGTGGTCGGGAACCACTCAGAGTCGTTGTTTTGCACTGGCAGCCATGGCACTGAAGTCGTTCAGCCCAGGGGAGCACACCAGTACCTGCCACCAATACTCCTCAGGTGTAAAATTCTTGCATGATTGGGGAAGAGCACCGGATGTGCGTAGTATTGCCTGCTCGTATCCGCGATCAAGCGGACTTGTAGTGAGATCAAGGTCTAGATCTGCAGCAACGAGAACTACGAGTGGTGATCTTAGGCGAACTATGATGTCGTATATGAGGATACTTGGCGACAGGATCGAGTTCCATGCGATGTGATGTCGAGAACGACCGAGGCCTGCTGGTCCGTTATGGCGTGCTCTGACCACGCCCCACTTGTTGGCTTTCTGGTATGCGCCTCTGCATGAACGAAGCATCCGTGCTGTACGCCGGGTGCCTGGTTTCGACGGCAGGGTCTGGTCCACAGATTGTGCTAGTTGCTTACTGGCATGCAGTCTGCGGTCTGGCCTCGATCCAAATGTCTGCACATCGACGCGCACGAGCATTCGACTGTTGGACTTGTTGAAGCCGCGGCTCAACATGCGAATTTGCGCTGAAGACCACAGTCTCATTTGGCATGAACGAGCATCTGCTCGTATAGATCATCTGGAATCTTTCGTGCGAAGTTCACCGTGTACTCAATCACTTTTCGTGCTCTCAACGGCTTGAAGTCTGGCTTAGGCCTAGACAAGTGGTCAGTAATGGTACCAAGCTTGCTCGATGTTTGTTATACGCACGTGTTACTAGTGAGGAGCGAATCCCGCATCAATACCAGCTGGGATACGATGCAGAGCAAATTGATGTGTGGTCCGTACGCAAAGAGGAAGTCCCACAACTGGAGGACTTCAGGCAGCGGCGGCGTGCAGGCACACAATGTCAGAACGCTGGGGAAAGCATAGATTTCTGCTTTCATGCCCTTCGCGGTGAGATGTGATGCCAGCTTCGAATCGACAATGGTCAGGATTTGGTCAACCAGGGCGAGACCTTTGTGCACACCTTCCATGCTGCCTCGCACGTAGCCTGGGCATTCGTTCTCGATGCAGCGCACGAAGGCAGCATATGCTTGCGCCTCACTTCGGGCAGCGTACAAGAATGGTGCAGCCATGACATTCATTCCTTGCACGTAGCCGATGTGGCTGGTGGGATTATCGCCAGCGTCGGAATCCTCCGTGCCTGCGACTGAGCCTCGCGTGTGGCGAGTACTGACAGATGCTGGTGAGCGGAAGATGGTGTCTGATCCATCGAGACTCTTGGGCACGCCGAGGGTTGGAGGCGACATCCAGCCGTTGATGCGTGCTTCGTCGGCTTCGTGCAGCTTCCACGCCACGGCATTGAGGACACGAGTCAGACTGTTCTCAGTGACACGCCGGCGAAAGAGCGGATCTGTTGTCATGGTTCGAAAGGTGTCGTTTCTGATTTTGGCATATGCTGGAGATGCGCCTGCCTCGACCAGGTCCAGGTAGGTGTTTGTTGGCAGCGGTGCGACATTCAGAAGAATCAGCCAGACATAGATGCGCAGCTCGGACTGACTTGACGTTAGCTGAGCGGTGTACACCATGGATTACGAATGCGTTACGTGCCATGCCATCGCTGTTGGACGGGATGCCATCGAGTAGCACTATGCGCCTCAGCTCGTCGAGACCGGCAATGTGGTCGCCGCTGAATGGGCCCTGCTGGAGCAGAGTGTCGAGTTGAGCCATCGGACGCGCGGATTACGTGTAGCAGACTGGTGGTGTTCAACGCATACACGCAGGAGAATTGGAATGGGTCGTGTCATGAACGCGCCTTCCAACTTCATGTTCAGCCACATACTGTATGTGAAACGTTCGGTTGCCAGGCCAAGCTGTGGCGCTGCTGAAAACACGTGCTCTGTCCTCGCGCCACGCGTGGCAGAAGACGCCAACATTGAACGTTCATGCACGACAGTTTTCGGACACGATGAAGCCAAAGCGGACTCGATCATCCATGCACTTCACACGTTCTGGACTGGCCGACGATGACAGCAGCAGTGTCGTACATGTAACGTCGACGCGCGACAAGATGTCGGGTCACAACATTGAACCTTGGAAGTCCCTTGTGCTTTGCCGCCTGTTTCCGGCCGCGGCTCTGCGATGACAGCCACAATGCGGTAGCGCGCGGGTATATCCTCTCACGACAAAACGAGTGTGAACGACGTACTTTTTGACAAGGATGCGTCGGCTGACAAAACGGCGTACTTTTTGACACGCTTCCGAGATGCTGAGAATCCGAAATGACACGCGACCTCAGCTGTATCTCAACAACACCATCGCGACAAGCAGCCCGGCACAAGCGAATAATGCACCCGCGGTCAGAGGCTTCAAGCACGCCTTTCACGGCCTTGTTCATAGGCTGCTCAGCCTCTCATCCTCCCCAATTTGCCTTGGCGCACGTGCACACATTTCCGGACCCTCGCACATCTCGATGTTAGCTCGGATGATGTGCTAGGGACTAAACCTCGCACATCTCGATGTTAGCTCGGATGATGTGCTAGGGACTAAACCTAATGTCAGACGCTCGACTCCATCTGTCAAACCAGATCCGACCGACGACCCGCAACGCTGCGTAACTTGATCATTTGCGTGAGATCGTGATGGGACCGCTACGTCAATGCCTTCAAAACCCTTCTCTGAGCCTTCTGTGCATTGTTGGCGACCATTCGTGATCATGCTTCCTTGATACATCGACAACCCTGGTGCTTCGACCGGCTACATCCTGCTTCGACCGGCTACATCCTGAAAGCGCCTGGCCGACATCCCACAATTTACAAAGTTCAGCACGGGTACTCCCATTACTACTTTACCTGTCGCAGAACGACACCTTTTACATCCCGCGAGCATACCTCGAGGCCAAGCAGTGGTGTCATCGGTTGAGGACACACACCTGAGGACACACGCCTTGAGGACATCAAGATCAGAGGCGAGGCGCATATTGGGTATCTCCATTTGCTTTTCGACGCTGTCGTGATTATTCGCCATAGAACAAGCTGCTAGCGACCGACGCCCAGCCGTTGTCTGCTCCCAACTGCCTCACCACAGGCCAATTACGTCCCTGCCTAGGCCCTCTTGGATCCTGCACAGCTCTGCATATCGCGGGTGGCTTCAGTTTTAGCGGCAACCCGTCGCGGGCGGCTTACCTCCCTCGCTCCTATCGTTAGAGTCCTGGGTGCGGTGGGTGCTCAGCACATATAAAATCCAAGACCTGCAACACTGAGCGTCAAGCTTTGCCAACTTTGCCCTGTCAGCATTATGGCGTCGACAAGCACCAAGGTCGGCCACGGCCTTGCAAAGGCACTTGGCATCAAGCTGGACTATCGCAACGAGACTGGAGCTTCGAAACTGAGCCGTGGCGAGTCAGTATTCTCCGTCGACAGTTCGAACAGCTACATCGAGGAGGAGCCTACCGCAGCGGACTGGATCCGCGAAGTCTTGCCTGATGGACCTGGGGTACTGCGGTACTTCCGTAACCTGTTCCCCTTCACACACTGGATTATGAGGTACAACTTACAATGGCTGTATGGAGATCTCGTTGCTGGCATCACGGTCGGCGCTGTCGTCGTTCCACAAAGCATGGCATACGCAAAACTTGCCGAGCTTCCTGTCGAATTTGGCCTGTACTCCTCTTTCATGGGTGTACTCATCTACTGGTTCTTCGCTACATCAAAAGATATTACCATCGGCGTAAGTTATGTCTGATCATAATGCGCCATCAAAAAGCTAACGATTGTTCTAGCCTGTCGCTGTAATGTCTACCATCGTCGGTAACATCGTCCTCAAGGTTCAAGCAGAAGATCCAAATCTGGCTCCGGAGGTGGTTGCATCTGCTCTTGCAATTATCGTCGGAGGTATCGTCTGTTTCATTGGCCTCGTACGCCTCGGCTGGCTCGTCGAATTGATCTCACTCACCTCGATCTCTGCATTCATGACCGGATCCGCCATCAACATCGCTGTTGGCCAAGTACCAAATTTGATGGGCTTGAGCAGCGTGAACAACCGCGCTTCGACTTACTTGGTGGTCATCAACTCGCTGAAGCACCTGGGAGAGACCAAGCTGGACGCAGCACTGGGCCTGACGGCACTGACAATGCTGTATCTCGTCCGCTTCACCTTCAACCAGCTTGCCAAGCGACAGCCTCAACGCAAGAAATTGTGGTTCTTCTGCAATACGCTACGAACCGCCTTCGTGATCCTTCTCTACACCCTGATCAGCTACCTGATCAACCGAAACCTACCGGACCACAGCACCAAGTCTGCTAAATCATCGCCCGTCAAACTCCTTGGACCTGTTCCCAGAGGATTCAAGCACGCCGCGGTCCCAACTGTCAACAGCCACATTGTCAGTCTGTTCGCGAGTGAGATCCCAGTCTCGGTCATTGTGCTTCTCATTGAGCACATCTCCATTTCGAAGTCCTTCGGCAGAGTCAACAACTACACAATCGACCCGTCGCAAGAGCTAATCGCTATCGGAGTGTCGAACCTGCTGGGCCCGTTTTTGGGCGCCTATCCAGCTACTGGCTCCTTCTCTCGAACCGCGATCAAGTCCAAAGCTGGTGTGCGCACGCCATTCGCCGGTGTCCTCACTGCGCTTGTTGTGCTGCTCGCAATCTATGCACTTCCAGCAGTGTTCTTCTTCATCCCGAACTCAGCGCTCAGCGCTGTCATCATCCATGCTGTCGGCGATCTGATCACCCCACCCAACACGGTCTACCAGTTCTGGCGAGTTTCACCACTCGAGGTCATCATCTTCTTCGCCGGTGTTATCGTCACTGTCTTCACGTCCATCGACATCGGTGTTTACGTCACAATCGCGACCTCGATGGCACTCCTGCTCTTCAGAGTATTCAAAGCTCAAGGACGCTTCCTTGGTCGCGTCAAGGTGCACTCCGTGATTGGTGATCATCTTATTGAGGGCGAAGACAATAAGCCCGGCACGGTGAGACTTGGCCAGGATAGCGACCCCAACAAGTCTGCGAGAAACATCTTCCTGCCAATCGAGCACGAAGATGGCTCAAACCCGACCATTCGTGCCCAGCATCCGTATCCTGGCATCTTCATCTACAGGTTCTCAGAAGGCTTCAACTACCCCAACGCAAACCACTATCTGGACTACATGGTTCACAGGATCTTCGAAGAGACGCAACGCACAAATCCCCACGGCTACGCGCGACCTGGCGACCGGCCTTGGAATGACCCCGGCCCAAAGCCAGGCAAGGAAGTGGTGCAGGACGACCATAGACCGACTCTCAAAGCCATCATTCTCGATTTCTCGTCGGTCAACAATGTTGATCTCACATCAGTGCAGAACCTCATTGACGTCCGCAACCAACTCGATCGCTACACCGCGCCGGAACGCGTACAATGGCATTTTGCTTGCATCAACAATCGCTGGACGAAACGTGCCCTCGTCGCTGCAGGCTTTGGATATCCAACCGCTATTGACGGCAGCTACTCTCGGTGGAAGCCAATCTTCAGCGTCGCCGAACTTGGTGGTAACTGGAGCGCGGCTGCTGCTGCAGAAGAAGAGGAGAACAGAGAGCTGCACAAACAACGCACAGATATCGAGACTGGGCAAAGAGAGGTTGACAGCATCAACCACTCTGAAGCCAGCTCATTCACCGATATCGACAAGCAGCTGCAGAAGTCGAGGGCGTATGGTCAAAGCAATGTCAAGGTTGCAGTCGTGCATGGCTTGAACAGGCCATTCTTCCACATCGACTTGACTAGTGCGCTGCAATCGGCAATCCACAATTTGGGAGGCCAGGCGGAATCAGAGGGCGAGACTCAGAATGGGCAGTCATGATGTACGAAAGCATTTGTTTGAAAAGTTGGGTGCAGCGGATGTGTAACGGCCATGTCTTGCATTTACAAGCGACGCATGCAATGATACCATAGGGCGATCTACTACCACAATTCAAAAGAGCCTAACCGTGTCGGTCCCCATGCACCCGCGAAGCGGGTGTTGGACAACCCAGTGATATTGGACACCTCAACGATATCAATGAGGTGTTTTCAACTATCTATTGGCTATATCGTTCATACAGGCAAGCCATATTGGCATAATCTTCCGTCTCTCCACTGGATAAGCAGGTCTGTTGTATGGGCCCTTGATATAGCTCATAATCTTGCTTATCCGGTGTCTCAATTCACCTGTTCTTGCACGTGCTAGCTGGGCTTCAAGCTGCTTTACTGTGTTCTCTTCACGTTCTTGTATAGCAGCTCTTGCGTTGATAGCCTTCATGACACCTCCACGCTGAAGGTGTTGTCTCTTCTGAGTGTTGCGAGCATTGCGAGCGTTCTGGCGGACCGTGGTGTTGTTCAATTCAGCTACTGCTTCGGCGCCCTCAACGATAGCAATCTGGGCTCCACGGAAGAGTGGCTCCAGTCGCTGCTTAATAGACTCATCTATCGATGGATCAGCTATAAGCGCAGCAGTGTATCGACCGAAGGTCCTGACTGTTGTTGGAAGCTGCTTATCGTTGACAATCGGCTCCGGTGTTGAGACTCGTTTATTCGATCGAAGAGCAGCTAGGTCTTGCCTTGCACGAGCCAATATTGGCTCCGGATTGAAGGGGTAGATACCACACTTCTCGAAGCCGCTTATGATGGTTGTTGGCTTCATTGCTTGCCTTCTGAAGGCCTCGAAGTCATGCAAGAACTAGGTCCAGTATGGTATCGCTTGAGGATCGAATTTGCGCTGATCTGGACCATCCGGAGTCGCGCGGATACGCCTATCTTGTCACACCTCCTCAAGTAGGTTGCAAGAACAGCTTCTTGATCGTCTGTCAACACCGTGTGCGTACGCGGCCGTGTGCTGCGTGAGTTGTGACCGAGAAGTCGTCTTCTGAAGCGTTGGTAATCGACACCCCAGTTGGCGGCTACCTGCTTGACAGGACCTGGATTTGACGCGTCGCAGTACCACTGCACGGCCTCACTGATGAGCTCCTCTTCTTCACGATAGATGGAAGCAACCATATTGATGAGATAACGCGTGTTGAATGGAAGATACGCGTGTTGGAAAGCGTGGTTTTATTGAGGTGTCCAATATCACTGGGTTGTCCAACACCCGCTTCGCGGGTGCATGGGCACCGACACGGCTATCTTCTCATCGACAATCTTCCTCTTCGTCTTGGTCGAGCACAACAGTCAGTCTTACTCAGCTCGTGACTTCTCTTGGCGTCGAGCGGGCTCGAGCGCCCAGTGTCTAGGGGCAGTGCCATCGGACAGTGCCCTGGGATACCTTCCATTGCGCTGGTTCTCCCTAAGTCTGAGAACTGGATCCTGAATTTGGATAGTATCCGCTCGTAATCGAGCTTTAACAACAACCCGCCAAGTCTTGACTATACACAACGCCCGTGCGGTTAGGGAGGGTAGGGTAAAGGGTTAGGAGGGTAAGGGTCAGTAGTTAGGGAGGTTAGGGAGGGGTTAGGAGGGTTAGGGAGGGTTAGGCAGTATGTTTCAAAAAAAGTCGGGCCTCCTCGTATTGATTAAAATTAATGGGCAATTGATGGAGTCCCCGAGGGCACTGTCCGATGGTACTGCCCCTAGACATTGGGCTCGAGCGGGGCCCGCTTGGATCCTTCCGACTTCGTTCTTGAACACAACACCTTTCCAGGGATCACGACTCATTTCGACAGGGTGAAGTCACCGTGTCCCCTTAACTACACCGTCTTATACCGCTGATCGTGCACATCACTAGTATATAATCCAGTCTCCCAATCCATGAAATCCCTTTAAGCAGCAACCCGTCGCGATCCGGCCAGTATACAGGTCTCCCAGAAGGACCGCATCGCATCTCGCAAACATGGACAGAAGCAATGATACGCCAATTTCTCCGGTGACGGCGTCGAAAGGAGGGCCACAGCTGACGTTATCCGCTGCATCTATCAATAATGAACCCATTGAACTCGACAGTACAGAGGTGTCTCTAGAGATCGGCAGGAGGCGGTCAGAGGCTGTCGCGCTGGAAGCGCTTCATGCGAAGCACGGGTTGAATCCTGAAGAGCGCAAGGTATGTATGCGTGCTGCCATCTCGGTGGGCGTTGGGTGAAGGCTGCTGAACAGCATACAGCGAGTGTCCGAATTACGTGCAGAGCTGGGTAACAAGCGCAAGTCCGATCCAGCTGTTATGGGTAACATACCTGAAGACCCTTCATCGACGGAGTTTGAGCGCACTACGGCTGCTGAGGATGACCAGCGGAAGGCTCCCTCAGGCTCGGAAAAGGCGTAGCCGACACGTTTAAAAGTGCAGGCTTTCTATGCAGATTCCATCATAGCGCAGCATGGTACGTCGAGCTTATGGGAACAGACCAATTTCTCTATGGCTTGGTTGGAACGTCTGTTGTTGATGTGATGGCGACTGGGTTTTACTACTGATGTGTCGCTAGTGATGAATTCTTCGTTGCGTGCTTTGCTATGGTACTCAATACTGACAGTGCAATGGCAGGCTTGGGCACTATACGCCGGTCCAGAGGGCAATTGCTCGCTGGCCACGAAACCTGCAAAGTCTTGTGAAAGCCGATCACGGCGACTTCATTTGGTTCCTGTGCACAACGCGGACTTCAGAATATACCGGATGACACAGTCTCAAGGTCCGGATCGAGCTTCGGGTTCATGGCATTCTTTGTTGGAATTGGCTCGTGGTTTTCCTGTCTGCCGCAACGAGCTTGGAGTATAGCTATGTCAGCTTTTCTTTGTTTCGACACCCCAGACCTTTAGCATCTCAGTGACGCCTCCTTCTAGACATCATGGACAGCAGCCATGTATATCGAGGCAAGGCCACTATCGACATACCAGCCCACGCCAGGCTGGAGCATACCGCCACTGTCGCCAGGAAAGCTCAAACGACCGCCAATCGGCAGTGCCGCTCCTACTTCTGGCTCATCTGGTCACCGGTCTCGAACGTCACTTCAGCGACCACAGTTCCCAAGCTCAGGTTCGTCGTCTTCCTCCTTATGCGGCCTCGAGCAAACGGTGCCGTCCTTTCAAAGCTTTGTCAAACGTACTCCATCCAAGGACTCCTCCGACAAGCCGCTACCACCTACCCCTTCGCTAGCAGCCAAATTTTCCGGAGAATCACTTATCGATTCCTACTTCCGACGTTCATCAAGTATCTACAGCCGTACGCCAAGTCAACTGGACGCAGATTCGATCCCTGGGTGGCAGATTGACGGGGTAACTGAAGACCTCCCACCGTTCCTCTTGCAGCCGATAGCGTATAGTGTCAGCACCCCCGACTTGAGTCACAAAAATGATACGCCTCCTCTCCTCGAGCCCCGAGTGTACTCGCCACTCATCATCAGTCCGTCGCCTACCGTCAGCACAATCACTGTGGACCGTGTGGATCCGGAGCCACTGTCAGGTATTTCACCAAATGCGGGACCGTCCAAATCGTCGCATCAAAGCCTTATGGCTTCTAAGCGTCCCAAAGCTGAGACGATCTCACTTGAAGAGGCGAAGCAGGCACTGAAGGCTCCGGGGGCGGTGCCCTTACTACCCGAGGAGTTGCGAGCACAAGCTCTTAAGCAGAGGAGATCTCAAGGGCAAATCCGTCTAGACAGCATAGACATCTTTTCTGTGGGCGGGAAGGCGCCTCAGCTGCCACCTCATGTAGACGAGGGGTTACGAGCACAAGCTCTCAAGCAGACGACATCACAAGGGCAAATTCGTCTTGACAGCATCGACATTTTCGGAAAGGCGCCTCAGCTAGCACCTCATCTACCTCCGGCTGCGACTCTGATCGATACACAGGGAAGGCGGAGGACACTTTTGACGCCGCCGATTGAAGTCACAACGCCCGCGAAAGAGTACCCCCTTGGTGCTAAGCCAAGTCTACCCTATGCTAAGGCTTTCCGCGTGGGCAATGGTCCGGTCAGGAACATTACCCCACCCGTAGCTCACGCGAGGACGGTGTCGAGGGAGTATGTCGGGCTGTTTTCGCATGACAACGACAGTGATGTATCGCGGGGCCGGAGGAGGGAGCGAAAACGTAGCCGCGATGTTGATCAGGCCAACACGTTGGCACAGCCATACCATTCTATGCTCACGCAACAGCAGACTCGGCAGGCATCAGAATCATCGGGGTGGGACTCGGATGATAGCGTCAGAGCGCGAATGAAGATGATCCCGCAGCCGCTGTTCCAAACAAAGCAGATTCCTGGAACGAGGCAGCCTGCCGATTCCTATGGCAGTCAGTCGTCACTATCAGTACCAGGTAGCCATAGGCGAGACGACAGCGGTAGCAGTGCTTCCTCGGGGAAGAGATCGACAGGATTTCATCTTCGTTTGTCCCCGCCAACGTCGACTCGGGCGAGCAGTATCACAGGTATGATTCCCATATCACCACCGGATGATCATAACCCTGGGAGAAGTCGGCCTCCACCCATCGTTACGAATGTCTCTGGAAGAGTCAAGACAAATCGGACTACGCCACCAAGGTCGAAGTCACATTTCGAAAGAGGGATGCGCTACATACGCAGCAAGAGCTCCAAGAAGGAAGAGCAGAAAAGGGCGGATGACTTGAAGCAAAGCATGCAACCAGGAACGCCCTTACTTGCCGCAGATATTGTTGCGCTCAAGCTGAGAACCCCCGATTCCACTCCCAACACCTCGCCTCTTGCCAACAGTCCATCAACCTGGCGTACGACCAATAAAAGTAACGTCACAGAGAAGGGAAAGGTTCCAATGTGGGAGCGTGTCGCCAAGAATGTAGCCAAAGGTCGACGGAGATCATCGAATAGATCACAAAGCTCGTCTCAATTGATGAGCCCAGGCGCTTTCGTCCCCTCGCCCGACTCTCCTCACCTCTTCCCAAATCCCATCAAGAGCACCGCGCCCTACCTAGGCTGGACAGATTCTACCAAGAACCTCTTCGACGAAGCTCACACCCCGACTCACCCCCCGTCAGGCCACAACTTGACTCACATCATTGGACCGCCGAAGCCACTAGATGATAGCAAGAACGGCCTCGTGGACGCGGATAGCTTCGGTTCTGCTGCGGGGAGGCCAAGTATAGTAGGGAACGTGCTGGACTCTTGGAGGGAGAATAAAGCGCAGAAGAGGAGAGAGAATTTGAAGAGGGCGATTAGGGTCGTTGGACCGGAGGAGGTGGCGCCGGATCAGAAGGTGACGGAGGGCCAGAGGGAGGTGTGGAGTCGGCCTGTGTTGGGGTTGCAGAGGAAGTTGAGTGAGTTTGGATGGGTCTGATGGCCTTGCTTAATCGAAATTCCGACTGAGAAGATCCTTGTCAACGGTCTTGCAAGTGAAGAAAGCTGGAGCAAACAATGTAGGACTCTCCGTTTGCTTTTGGTGCTCTTTGTTCAGACCATTCATATAGCACTGCATCTGCTCCAGGTGCTGTACATCTGGCACGACGAGAGAACATGTCAAAAGCAGGTAGTCGTGAAACTGCATACAAGGCCGTGAAACGGGGCTTGGAAAAGTGAGTGTGCGCACATCATTCACGACCTGGCTACCACTAACAGATTCTGGTCAATAGGCTGCGAACTGATGATACTCTTGCCGACTTCACCCTGGGCTCTGGCGACAAAGAATGGAAAGTGCATAAAGTCGTGCTCTTCACCCACTCTGACGTGTTATACACGATGAGTACTTCACCCAGATTCCCGGTATGTTCATGTCCACACAGGCCAGGGTGACTCAGAAGCTGACAAGGTCGTAGGAGTCCCAGTCTGGTCGAGCGGAGCTGAAGGATATCAATGGCGTCCCTTTCGATCCAGCTTGTATCGAAGCCCTCGTTCAGTACTTGTATATCCGTGACGAGGAGCTGATATGGCCGTGGTCTGGGCGTCGAAACACTTCGGATCAGTGTCGAGCACGGGACGAAAATCATGCCGACAATGACTCCAGTTCCGACGACTCGGAGCTTCCCGATGTAGACGATGTAGACGATGCAGAGGCAGAAGCAGTCGTCGAGAACTGTGCGACGCACCCAATCTCCGATGTCGACTTCCTGATCTCGCTTGGCAACCTTGCAGAGGTAAGAAGATTGAATGACTGCCTGTCATCAGTCGCCTATAAGAGAAAATACTGACCAAAGTTTACGTTCAATTAGATGTACAACATCGTGCCACTCAAGCGCTACACCATGACCCAACTTGACCTGTACATGCGCTGTGAAATGCCCGGCAGGCTCAATGCCATGATCGAGCATATCTGCGCAACAGACACGGAACCCCAGGAAATGCGGCAGCTCATTGCCGACTATGCAGCAGCGGAAATAGGAGAGTTTCACCCACTCAAAGGCGGAATCTTGGACCGCCACCCTGATTTCGCCCATGATGTCCTCGAGGCCTTGGCAAGGCGAGCACATGAAGGCGTTGGAGTGAGAAGGCACGGGAGTATCCTACGTGCCGAGGTGGGAAGGCCGAAGCGGAATACTGAGTACGAGAGTTCGGACTAAATTGACTGATGCTTTGACTCCCAACTGATCATGTCTTCCAGCTCTGTTACGTCGGACTGGCCTCGAGAACATCCTCCAGACACCAATTGGTAGTGAAGATGTCTTTGGACAAGATTTTGAGTGAGATGAGTGATGGTTCTGGCAGTGAAGAAAGCATTGGTCTTGACAGAGTGACTGGCATGTGAGAGATGAAGTGAATGAAAGCTCGCTCGAGCTTCTGCTGTTGCTTCCTGCATGGTAGGCTGGTTTTTGAGGATTAATGCGAAATCGCATCGATCCTTGCAGGCTATAAAGAGCTACATGTGAAGAGCAAACGCGCACAAACTTTGGGTTGTTCTACGAGGTTGAGACATAACTCCACCATGCGCCCGTACCAGTCCGACCATGAGTTGCACCTGACGATACATACTACAAGATGTCCATAGCATCATCTCATGGGTCCAGCGTCGACTGGACTGGGTACGGACCTCCTTCACCATCCGATGCAATCAGAGACGGTCTGTCACGGTAAAGTTTCCCTTTCGCTGCACGTGCTCCGGACAAGTCACTAACGCTTCATTACAGGCTACGCCTGGACCAGGCATCATCAGACTTCGCTTTCGTTGCTCATGGCCAGGAGTGGAAAGTTCATAAGCTCGTTCTGTCCATGCACTCCGATGTTCTCTACAAGATGAGCAGTAACGGAGAATTCCCAGTATGTCCACCACTGTCTACAATGTTCATAGGAAACATGTACTGACTCTTGGTTCCTAGGATTCTAGAGCTGGCCGCACTACGCTACATGGCCTCGAAGACAAGCCTTTCGACGCCCATTATGTCCAGGCACTCGTTATGTACATGTATGAGCAGCGGTTGGTAACTCCGTGGACTCGCAAGAGCGTCTTCTTTGGACAGGCCAAATGCCATGGTTGGAGCGAGACCAGGGCAAGAGAAGACGCCGAGACCGCTGTATTGAACCAGGGTGCTGATCTTCCAGCCTCTAATGCTGACAGTGCAGTACCACCTGACGATGGGGAGGAGAAACCAAAAGAGCCGGTCATCCATGGCGATTGCGTCTATCACCCTACCGAAGGTCTCGACTTCTTGATCACAATGGCCAACATGGCTCAAGTAGGATCTCCACCACAGATACAACACTTTGAGGGGAAAGATGTACTGACCATATATGTGTAGATGTACAACATCCCAGCGCTGAAGTACATGGCTGAGCAGGTAGTGGATGAGTACCAAGACTGCCTGATGCCAGGCAAGCTCGATGCTGTCGTCGAACGGATTTGTACCGCGGGCACTGTGACGGAACGCATGCGAAAGCTCGTGGTGAATGCAACAGCATCTAAGCTTGGAAGATTCCACAAGACTGGCACTCTTGACGACCACCCAGAATTCAAGGAAAGAGTGTTCCAGAAATTGGGTAGGGATGATCATCGGCGCATCGAGAGAGAGAAGAAGGCTGAAGTAGCGCGCGAGGCAGCAACTCGTCGGCGTAATTCTGTTGAAAGTACCTGGCCAACACGGGTGTGGTAGTAGAAGGTGGACTAAGACGCTCGTGAAAAGAGTGGGCAGTTCGTGACAGTAGTTCGGTAGGTACTAATCATCTTTATCTGAATTAGAACGACGCGTCATCCGAGCGAGAGCTGCATGCTTTTGCTTGCTGCCCCGTTGACCAAGAGATGCGGGCGGACCGAGTTTGGGTGGGGCTGATAGCATGTGAGGGTCAAAGTGAATGAAAGCTCACACGAGCTTCCAGCGTTTACTCGCTCACTTCAGCTGTTGATACTTAAGCAACCGAGATTTTCCACCTTGCTTATTCTCATCTCCGATACTATCACACATACACAGACCAGACCACCACCAGCCATGTCGACGAGACCATCAACTCCAGTATCTCACGCTGGCGAAGACATGCCATGGGAATACACTGAACCCGCACAAGCACTCGTCAAGGGCATGAAGAAGTATCAACGACACCCTCAACCGCTCTTCCCGTATTACATACTGACACCATTGACTAGGCTCATGGAAGATGGCAACGACCTCTCCGACTTCACCCTTGTGGCTGACGGCGGCAAAGAGTGGAAGGTCCACAAAGTCGTCCTCTTCATGCACTCCGATGTCCTCTACACCATGAGCTCCAGCCCTACCTTCATAGAGAGCAAGACAGGCCGCGCCGAGCTTAACGACCTCAACGGCAAGCCCCTTGATGCACAGCTTGTCGATGCCTTGGTCCGCTACCTCTACCGTCAAGATTTGCCACTCCAATGGCAAGCCAAGAGGGAACCGGGATGGGGTAGCATTTGCGGCGGCCACACCATACTTACGGAGCTTGCTGAGGAAGTCGAGGATTTGAACATCAGCAACGGCGACGACGACGAGGACGGCAGTCAACCTCCTATACCTACCCGCTTAACGACCCCCCTCGACGAGCTTGAATGGCCAGATCTTCGCCAAGCCGCCATGGCGCACAACTTCGAGCAAGCACTCGAGTGGAAGTGGGATGACTGCGACGCCCATCCCAACCACGGCATCGACTTCTTCCTTTCCATCGCTGCCATGGCAGACATGTACAACATCCAACCCCTCAAGGCCTTGGCCATTTCTCACATCGAGAATTACGCCAACTGCGACATGCCAAGCAAGCTGGAAACGGTCATCGACAAGCTCTGCGCTGCGGAGGCAGTACCTGATGAGGTACGTCATGCGGTTGTCGAGATCACCGCTTGGAAGATTGGGAAGCTCCACACTGCAGAGGGTGGTGGATTGCTGGAGCGTCACCCAGAGTTTGCGTTGGAGGTGTTCAAGAAAGTGGTCCAGCGCGAGAATCAGAAGATGGAGAGCGAGAAGGCAGCGGCGAAGAGTCGGCGCGATGCGTGGGTCATCCATCTCGCCCGCCATGATAACTGGGCTGTTGATGCTGATTATCCATAGGTACATGTCTCCCCCGTATAGCCCGCCCGGACCGCCCCCAAGAAGCACAAGCTGGGTAGCTGGAGACTGGGATCCTTGAAAATCGCCAACGGACGGACAAGGACGGTACCGGAACTCTTCAATCATCAGCAGACTGAATCATACTGCAGAAGATGTCATAAGAAAAGAGGCTCTCCAAATCAATCATCATCTGAACTCACCAATCGAGCTGTACCTTCTTGCCTTGAGGTACTGAGTAGGCGACAACTGGTAGCACGTCCAATCATGCGGATGAAAGGCAGGTCGAGGGTAGAAGGCTCGAACATGGCGAACACTTGAGCTTCTTCAATCATCAATAGATTGAAGCCGTACTGCAGAAGGTATCATGAAAAAGAAGCCAATCCAAGGACAATCATCATCTGAACTCATCAAGTCATTCCCCATCCATCCACCCATCTCGCAACCTCTACTCCTTCTTGCCAAGATGCAGCTTATCCTTGAGATTATCCGTGAACTTCTGCTTCTCCTCACCACCACCACCACCCTGATGACCTGGCCCACCAGTCGCGCCACCCGTGTTAGCCGCGGTGTTGTTCGCGGTCTCGCCTGTCACCTCGTCAGCAATCACATTCATTTCATACTCAACTTCCACCAAAGTTCTATCACCACTTACCAGTAGGCTGACCCTCCTTACTCGCAATCCCAGCCTCACTCGCCCTCTTCGGCGGCACCTCCGGCACAATAGCGCTCTCGCCCCAGTGCTTATCTCCTAGCTTCTGCCCACCAGCAGACGGGATCGATTCGCGGTTCTCCATGGAGCTACCCTTAGTTTTACTTCCTGATTGCTCATGCTGCAGGGGCTTGTGCTCGTTCTCTCCCGACGTCTCGCTGTCTGGGAGGTTCTTGTTCTCGGTGTCGTCGCGAGCGCTGTTGTGGGTGTTCTCGTGTTCGAGGCCACCTTGTGGGACGTCGCGGACGGTGCTGTCGGCGTTCTGGCCTACGATGTCGTTGGAGCCTGTCAGGGTGGGAATGTTAGCTGTGGTGTTTGGGGCGTTGGGGTCTGTGTGTGCGGCTGCTGATTGCCCCGCGATCGGTGCTGTGGTCGCGGTCGTGCTATTGTCCGTAGTAGTGCTGTTGTCTCCTCTGTAGCGATTCAAGGTGCCCTCGGATACACCACCAGCACTACCTTCAACGGCAGAAGATCTGGTCCGATCAGGGATCTCAACAGTCTGGCCGTGGGAAGAAGAAGCAAGCACGCCTCCCGCAACAGCTCCCGCAGCGCCAGTAGCAATGGCCGCCTCAGTCGCTGCTGCCGATCCAGCGGTACCCGCATTCCTGGCATCAACATCGGCAGCCTCACGCTCTGGCTCTACGCTGGTGCTGGTGCCCATGCCAAGGAACCCCAGCACGGTCCCGACAGTCCCCTTTTCGCCCTCCTGGCCGGACTCCTGGACGGGACTCTCAATGTGTGCGGTGCTGCTCACGCCTCCCGCGTCCTTGCCAATGCCAGCAGTGGCATCGTCGGCGCCGGGGTTGCTCGCTGGTGGTTGGGCGGGTGCTATGGGCTCTGGTGGGTTGGAGGAGACGCCAGTCGTACCTGTTGTCTGTCGCGCATCAAAGACTTGGTCCTTGATGTGCTCAGTGCCATCTTGGTGGATGGCGTTGCCGCTAACATCTGGGAAGAACATGGATGGTTAGCCATGACCTGACTCGTGGACAAACAAGCAAGGTTGACAGCTTGGCAACGGCAGATGGCACTTCACTTACTCTGCGAGGTGGTGTCGTTGAGTTCTGCCATCTTGTTGGTTCGTGAAGGTCTGCCGTCTGCTACGCAACGGTAGATCGCTCGTTCTTTAATACAAGGTCCTTTCCAACGAAATGCGAGCTCCAGAAGTGATGTCAAGTGTCAGGTCCAAACCGGGGTGTGTCCAGCCTTAAGCACAAATCCTCTTCCTTCGGATCAAACGGTACTGGCTGCTATGTCACTGCGCTCCACTGCAGGTCCACTGACTCACGGGCGTGCAGGCGGAACAAGCACGTCTTTATAAAGCAACAGCAGCAGCAGCTACGTAGCTCTTTGCGAGGGACGTCCGACTCGTAGCGATAGGATGAGGCACCGGCGCGCGGAGGGCTCGAGATGGAAAGGAATTTGAGCACGAGAGCAGCTACGTCAATGGGCAGCGCTCAGCACCTCGTCTAGCCGCCTGTCCCGCCATTTGCGCCGCATACCAACAACGCAGGCTTGGATCCTGCTTCGCGTGCCTCGACTGGGCCAGCGATGGCGTTTTGCTGGTCGTTGCCGAAGCACACACGCGGCTAACAGCAGAGGATTCATCACGAGTTGCGACAACCGTCACACATCAGTACCTAGTGCATGAGGAGAGCTCTGCAGCTACGTCACTGGGCAGAATCCAGGATCCACACCTCGCCTTGGTATGTACATGCACCTCTCAAGCTTGCTGTGCTTGGTCTACAAAAGCATGAATGCTGGCTCTGTGTGTCGATTGGCCGTGGTGATTAGGGACACGTTGGCTAAGCCTTAGCCCAAGCAAGCAAGCACGCTGAGCTGTGAAGTGTTGATTCGCTTATCGTAGCACGCGTAGCTCGTGGGGTCTGCTGGCGACTTCACTCTTGTGCGGAAGTGGGATTTGTTGCATGTGCTTGTCACGCATGAGGCAGGCATTCTTGACGCCAGGCGATGTCGATAGCTACAGGGCTATGATTATGAAGCAACAACAGCCGTCGTGCCGCGGAGAACCAATTGCTCTCTGGTACGCCGCGATATCGCAGCGGCCGATCAGCATGCCGGTCAAAGTTGCCTAAGAAAATATCAAGGACTTCGAGCCGAGAATTTGGAAGCTGTACCTGTTTCACCACTCTACAGGACTGAGACTCCGGACACCGTCTGCCTTGGTCCGTGGTATACAATCACGCAGATCTCCATGCACAGAAACGTGGAAGCATCACAGACATCAAGCCGAGCAAGTCCACAGACACCGTCGTCTTCAACTGACATCCCACTCAAGGGTCAATCGATAAAGCTGTACAGCTCTCTGCTATATCCACAGCATTCGAAAAAAAACATTCCACAGGCTTCCCCAGCGCCATGCTTATCCTTATCCACCTCCACAACCTCCATGCACCTGAGAAAGCGCCTCAGTCTGCGCCTAAAAGCTCAGCTCAGCCATCAAGGCTACAATCTCCTTAGCTCCTATCGTCCCGCGTAATAGAAATTATGCCTCCCACTCCCCACATCCAGGAGAGAAAAATACCAATGCAAGATCGGCCGTGACGTGAAAATATACATTAGCCGCAGCAGCAGCTTGTTTGCTAAATCGCCTGCCCAGCGCCCAGCGGAGATTCGATGATGGGATGAGATAATAAGAATTGACAGAAAGAAATGGAATAGCGATCAGATGGGCAGGGAAGGTGGCTTCTCCTTCTTGGATCTGCCCCATATACTCCTGGATCGTTGTCGACCAGCGGGTTTGTCGTCTTTACGAGATTCGCGTTCCTCGGGTTTCTCTGTCTTCGAGGAGTGCGAGGTGCCGGGTCGCTTCTTGGGTGTGTCTGGCATTTTGGGTTGTGTTTCGGTGTCATCTTGGTATTTCTCTTTGTAGATCCTGCGAGACGTTAGTACATGATGTATTGGGAAAAAGTGGCTCAACATACCAGCTGTTACCAGCCATAGAATACCCCTTCTTCTCGGCTTGTCTGTAGAACGAAGCCGCCTTCTTGTAGTCTTTCTTGACACCGACGCCCTCAGTGTAGCAGTAGCCTGCCTCTGCCAAAGCATCTGCGTCACCCCAGCTACCTGCAATCTCGAAGCAGCGAACAGCCAGCGCTTTGTCTTTGGGACAACCCCAGCCGTGTCTAGCACTGGTGCCAAGCTCATAGATTGCAAGGGCAAACTGAGCCTTACGCTTTTTGCGCTCAGCGAGATCCAGAGACTTCATGCCCTCTTCAGCATCAGCGACATCGAGGCCTGTAATGTCGACAGCCTTGCGCAGCCATCTGACACCCTCTTCGGGATTCTCTCGCATTCCCCAGCCGTGTCTGCACGCCATGGCGTACAGTAGCATGCCAGTCGGTTGGCCAGCTAGGGCGGCGAGGCGTAGATGGTATGTCGACTTGTTTGTCTCTCCAGACTCATGGCATGCAATCCCGATCTCGAGGTGTTCCTCCGGTGTCAAGTCAGCTGACGGGGACTTCTTGTGCAGTGGGGTCGCCTTGATGGTGCGATCTGTACTGGTCGTCTTCACAGACGGCGAAGATCGATGTATGGCTTCTTGTCTCGCTTTCTCCAGCGCGCGAGGATCCACAGATTGACTTCTAATCTCACTGGGCGCCGCTGCCACAGTTCGACCGGGACGAGAAACATCAGGAGTTTCAGCTCGAGGATCCGCTTGAGCTTTGGCGACTCTCTCGCGTGCCTGCTCACGCGCTTGCTCCAATGCCGGACTGTCGGAATGAGTCCTCTCGTGCTGCACCGGCCTGGATGCACCATGTTCCATGTCCCACTTGAACTGCTTCTGAATCCATGAATCTCGAAATGCCTTCGAGTCGCGATCGATATGCCTTCCACGTGGAAGAGCATACTTGGCATAGATGTGCGAGCCCGAGTCATCACCGGATTTGTCAATTGGGAACGCGAAGGAGGAGGGTGAATGCTCGAGCAATGCGGGCGTATGGATGTCAGAGAACTCGCCATCCTTGTTCCCATCGTAGTCGTCAGCAGACGCTTGTCGTGATAGTGGCGACTTTGATGAATGCTCTGTACTATTGCTGGCACCAGACGCCTGCCTTAGTGGTAGATTTGGTCGTTTGTCGAGCGACGGGCGACCATCCAGAGAAGGTCTGGCGTCAAAAGAGGGCCGGCTGCCAGAGCTACTCATGGGCCGCGAGAAATTCGAGAAATTTTGTACTGGTCGCTGCGGAGTTTGCGTGCCGTTCATGGAATATTCCGAAGTCATAGAAGGTGATCTGTGTACGGGTTGCATCCATGGTGAAAATGGAGACTGTGGTCGTGATACGCCACTGCTGCCGGAGAATTTTCGCGACGAAGACACGGCATGAGAGCCTGTTGTCGAAGCGCCGTCCTCATCGCCGCTGTCGGGCGGCACAGAACGAATGCTCTGAAAGCTGCGCGGCGATCTGGGCCACCGCGGCGATTGAGGTACGGCAAGACCACGTTCTGATGTTTGAGTGTTGGAGCGATTCGATCGTTGCGAGTCGATAGTCATGGTCCGTGGATGCGAGGAAATGGTATCGATGCTGTTTGTCAAACTGGGGTAGTCGTTTGGAGACGGCGCCTGCACATTGACGAAGGTCGAGTCCACGGGTTCTGGCGAAGATGCTCTTGGCGCTGAGATGCCAAAGTAGTCTGCAGCTGCTTTTGCTGCTTGTTGCGGTGTCTGTGCGCGTCGCCCAGGCGCATCGAAGAATGGAGTCGGCACTGGTGGCTCCTCTTCCTCGGGCTCTGTCGCAGTGCTGAATCTGGGATAATAGCTCACCGGCCTCTCGTTCGTCGGTCTCTGGTCTGTAGGACGTGTTTCTGGCACCTTGCCGTGCGACGACACTGGCATCGACTCCTCGTCTCCCTCCATCAAATCTGTCATCTTGCTCTCCCCGCTCATGCTTCGGAAATAGCCTGGCCTGTTCGAGATCTCCTTCTGCACCATCATGGGCGGCAGCCTGCTCATCCTCCTACCATTCTCCTGCTGCTCCTTGAACTTCCTCTGCAGCGCCCGCGACTGCATCGCGAAGGCATCGAGAGGTGACAACGCTGGCGGAATCTCGCCCGCCCGCGGCGACGGTAGGTCTCTGTGTGCAAACATCCTGGGCGGCTCAAAGGCATCCGGGCGGTCCTGGCCCACGTTGAGGTCGGCGGGTCGCGGACCCATTGTGTATTATGTATATGCGGCGGGTGATGTCAACGCCTCTTCTGACCTCGCTAGCAGAGCATGTAGTGTGTAAGAGGTATGGGTAAGGCCTGTAGGAGTGCTGCTATCTCGGGGTCGCGGGTGCTTGTCTGTGGTCTGACAAGGCGGTGCAGCGCTGGCGATTCGTCGGCGGTTTGTGAGAATAACAAACAGGCGGGAGGCAAGCAACGGCGGGTGGTGATGGGCGCATGTGTGATGGTCGTGTGAGCGAGCGGCAGGAAGTGACAATGTCAGCAGTGGATAATGAGCGGACGCGGCGAGAACGAGTGCACTGCCTCTGCCACAGGTGGTCGTCGCAGAGGTGGGCGAGAGTCAAAAGCTGCTGCATTGGATGCGCGAAACAAGCGCCCATCCACTGCATCCAGGGGTTCAAGGTTGCCTCTGCCGCGACACGCTTGGCACTTTAGCAGGCCCGCACCAATCACACGCCGCCTCTCCGCAAGCCTTCATTACATTACATGTACTCGTGTACTCCATAGCGTAGACTGCTGCTGTGTGATTCTAGCGGGAGATTGTCGTCATGTCGTGTGACTGCTGTGCCGTGTGAATGGCCGCCGCGCCTCTTCACCCTTTGCGCGAGTGTTGGCCACTACTGCCGACGCGTGTGGTGCTGAGCCGTTCGTGCTGTCGACGACCGATGCAGTCCTTTGTGAAGCTTTAGCCGGCCGTTGCGCACATCTGGGGAGCCATTGCCACTCTATTTCGAGCATGACCCTGCTGCACGATGTTGCTGCAGGTACATGTACACGTAACACGTCCTCTACAAAGTCGCCACGCCAGCCTCGTGTTGCTCGGCATCAATGGAGGATCTGAACGTCGCAGATACGGCAACGACCGTCGCAGACCGTACAGCACGATTGCGCGCAGAGGTTACTTGATTGGGACGGGCAAGACAGTCATCTTCTTGCGGCCTGGTCTGCCGCCGATCGCGAGGAGTAGGTATATAGGTAGGTCGGGCTGATATCTGATGTATTCAGCACCCAGGCATCTCGCAGTCAAACACAGCATCCCGATGCGAAGAATCTAGCTGTGACCAAGACCAAGCCTGGGGAGCGTTTCGTCTTCGTCACAGCACATCCTGCACTCGCCGAGTCGTCCATCACGCGCCACAGCCGACATCATGACAACTACCGGCGATAAGCACATCCAGTCTCAGTCCAGATCGTGGCGTGCTTGCAGCGATCCTGTTGGTAACGGCACTGGGAACCTCGGACAGCAGGCTGGAGCCCAAGGATGTGTTGTCTTCCACAACAATGATCGCTATGGCTACGGTACCAACGTATGTGGCCGGTGCAATCGCTGCCATGGCTGTGGGAGTACCAACAACGGCATTAGACCTATACAAGCAGTGTACTTTGGTGGCAAGAAGGCCATGCAGAAGCTGTGAAGCCGCAGCAGGTGCCAAGAATACCGAGAGCAGATGGAATGCGTTCAAACATACCATCGCGCTGGCCGTTATAGGGAGTCCCATGCTGTGCATAGAATCGCGAGGAATACATGTAATTTACAAAAGCAGCGCTGATGGCCGTCATAGCTTGACTCCCCGCCTCGATAGCTCTCAGCTCCAAGCAACAATGGACGTCACTGTCGAACGCACATTGAGCAGTAACACATAATTACCGACACAGTGGCCATACCGTCTCAACCTGGCACTGCCTGACACCGTAGCTCGACCAGATACAGCACCAATCAATTCGCCGTCCAGTCAACCAACATGGCCAGCTCCCGCGGCTTCGACGACAAACCCCACGCCTTCAACCCCGACGACGTCCCAAAACCACCTCCAACATACAACCAAGTCTGCATAACCCCCCTCCTCCACACCAGCAAGCTCATCACCCTCGCCGGCCAAACCGGCATCACACCCGAAACCGGCAAAGTCGCCTCTCGCTCCATCCCCAAGCAAGCCCAACAAGCCTACAAGACCGTTCACGCAGCACTGAGGGCCGCTGGTGCTCATCCTCGCGATATCATCCGTGTAAGGCATTACATTGTGACCGAGACGGGGGACCCTGAGGTGGACAGGATTGAGGTGGTGGAGAGGGGGTGGGGGGAGCATTGGATGGAGTTTATGGATCGTGAGGCGGAGGGGCATAGGCCGCCGGATACGGTGTTGGGGGTTGCGAGTTTGGCGAAGAAGGAGCTGTTGTATGAAGTTGAGGTGTGGGCGGTAGTGCATGGGTAGGAAGGCGTGGTTGGTGGTGGATTCCTTGAGAGTGGATGTCTGCATGGAAGCAGCAAGACGCTGGGGGTGGTGGTAGGGACAATGTTTACTCGCATGGTGTTCTCTTACCTGCACATTTCAATCATCGAGCGTCCGTTGTACAAACACACCACACTGAGTATTCATCGCAGATCATCGAAATCATCATCATCAGCAATTCTTCAGTACGACAGACAGACCAGCGAGATCCATCGCCTGCGACTTGACACCATACACTATCGCAAATACACTCAGCACAGATGAATCATTGGGTTTGGGTCATCATCACCATCATCATCCGCTTGCCGCCTACAAATTGATCTCCATACGCTGTCGCACCGGTCTTGTCACGGCGACAGCATGGCTGACATGACTGCGGCCCAGCTGTTTACTGTGGAAGGCATCGAGCGCGAACGTCAGCTGAACGACCAACGAGATGCTGAAGAAGCCGAGCGTCAACGCCTGTTGTCTTCCCAGGTGATTGACCAGTACTTCCGCATCATTCACTGTCAGCCCTCCACGGCCGAGAAAAATACTACTACAGGTCCAGGGCCCTCCAACGCCGAGGACGATACTGCTACAGGTCCAGACACACGGGTTCCGCAGATTCCTCCTTTCGACCCGGACGTCCAATCCGAAATCGACGTCTTTTTCAGAAGAAGCCCGCAGACTCGTACCTCAGCCCATGCCCGCTGGTTACTGGACTTACTATGGCGCATCATGTCAGCCGACTATGGATTGCCTCTTACGGAGAAGCTCACCGACTGTGAACACATACACTGGCTTGGGGTTGCTCTCTCTTACGGTGGTCTCGTGCCTGGCGACGAGGGGCTGAAGGATATCTATGATATCACAGGTACGGCTTTCGATCATCACTACTCCCAGAAGTCCTCCTACTAACACACCCTGCCCACCCAGACCTGGACTACGCCATCCGCAAACCAGCACACGAACTAGGCCTCAACCTCAAGGCCGTCGAATCGTCTATCCTCCTCTACTTCCGCTACACCAAAGGACTGACCGTACTCTACCCCGGCTGCATCGACACGTTCTGGGCGCCCAAAGGGCTGGAAGTGCTGGCTTTCAAGATGTGCTACGACACTCACTTCAACATCCGCTTGGCCTCTGATAAGAGTCAAATGTTGAATATCACCGCGGGTATTGTTCTTACGACGCGTCGGTACTATGATGATAGACATCCCTGGATGCAAGCGTTGACGATTTCCAACCAAAAGTTGCATGAGGAGATTAAGGCGGCTATTGATATGAGGGAAGGGAAGGACAAGGAAATGCGGGAAGAGGTTGTGGGGGAGAGGAAAAAGCTACAGAAGAAACAGAAGAAGATGGAGAAGAAAGAAAGGCGTTCGTGCATGTCGTGGTTATCAGGCACTCGTAGTCGCAGTTTTTGGCCAGGTTGGTAGCAGTCATTAGATATGCAAAATACACGCATTCGTTGCCAAGATGGTCTACCATCAGTAGCCTGACAACCCAAAGCTCGACGATGTGTCATGGTATCATAATGAATTTAACATATGCATAATACCGTCATCGCATGAACGCAATACACACCACCCCTTGTGCATCCCACCCGCCAAGACTAAACATCTAATACTTCTCACCAGTAACCTCCTCATCATGCCCAACCGACTTCTTGCGCATGGCAACATTCTCAATATCCGCCAAGCTCGATTTGCGGTGGTCACCACCAATGTCCTGCACATCCTGGAAGGAGACGGTAGGCACGAAGCCGGATGACTTCCAGGCGTGAGGCACCTTGGCGTAAAGCTCGTCGACTTGCTCGAGGGAGAGACCTGTTTTGATGATGCGTCAGCGAAAAGGTTCAAAACACTTGTGATGTGATGGGGGGGACAGGCTCTCTTACCCTTGGTCTCGTAGATCATGGCCCACACGAAGAAGATGCAAATGAAACAGAATCCGCCCCAGAGGAAGAAGACTTTACTCTGCAAGTTGGCGTTGCCTGGACCATCGTCGACGAGGTAAGGTGTGGAGTAGGCGATCGCCCAGTTCAACAACCAGTTACTCGCCGTCGTCATCGACAGCGACTTGGCTCGGACCTTCAGTGGGAAAATCTCACCAGTCACAACCCATGCAACCGGTCCCCACGAGCAGGCGAAGAAGAAGATGTAGATGCACACGAAAGCGATGAGAGCTTTCTGCGCGGGTTCGTTCTCGACTCCGGCTCCTGTGCCGACGCCGGCGACGATGAATTGCGAGACTGCCATGCCGATGGCGCCGAAGAGGAGGAGGGAGCGACGACCCCAGGCTTCGACGAGGTAGAGGCCGGGGAAGGTTGAGCCGACGTTGACGGCGGAGGTGATCATGCTGATGACGAAGGAGTTGTTGATGCCGGAGTTTTTGAAGAAGGAGGTGCCGTAGTAGAAGATGAAGTTCTGCGGTGTTGTTAGCATTGTGAGATGGAGTGGGTGATGATGGGTTGACGTACGACTCCTGTAAGCTGCTGCAGAGACTGGAGCAGACATCCAGTCGCGAGACGCTTTCCGAGGTTGCCCTTGAAGCAATCCAAGTATGTGGACTTGCCGAGCGAAAGCTCATACTCGTGGTTGGCAGTGATCTCTCCTAGCTCTTCGATCAGGGCAGGGTGGTCGACGTCCAGTCGTCGTAGTGTAGAGAGCGACTTGGCTGCCCTCTCTGGCTTGCCACGCTTGATCCACATCCTAGGTGTCTCAGGAAGAACGAGCATGCCACCGATGAGGATGATGGCCCAGGCGAACTGCACAGCGATTGGGATACGGTATGATCCGCTGTCGTTACGGTCCTTTGTGGCATTGTCGACAATGGCTGCGAGGAGGAGACCGATGGTGATGGCGAGCTGGTAAGTTCCGACAATTGTGCCTCTGATCCACTTCGGTGCGGTCTCAGACTGGTAGAGCGGGATTGA
The DNA here is from genome assembly GCF_020509005.1 of Fulvia fulva. NCBI lineage: Eukaryota > Fungi > Ascomycota > Dothideomycetes > Mycosphaerellales > Mycosphaerellaceae > Fulvia > Fulvia fulva. The sequence continues at coordinate 831,275 of NC_063014.1, read as the reverse complement.
TGCACTGATCATACCAACGCCATAGCCGGCAAAGAAACGGCCTGCAACGAAAAGCGGAATGTCCGTTGCTGCGGTCTGGAGGATAACACCGAGTGTGAAGACCAGTGTTGATATAATCAAGCCAAGTCGACGACCGAAGTAGTCGCAAGTTGGTGCTGCTGTTAGAGCCTAATACATGAGGCAGTCAGTACATCATCGGGAAGAAGGACGAGAGCTACACAGTCGCAGTAGAGCTTGTCAGTCCCGCCCGGCGACACCTTGTTGGGGTGCTGTCGTGCGTGCTGTCGTTTGTACGAGACGATCAAGCAGTTTTGAGACACTGCTAGCTCCACCACAACTGTATGTACTCCCCAAAGGATTACTCACGCCGAAGAATGTACCGGCAGAGAGAAGTGATACGATCTCTGACTGCTGGCTGGAGGTGATACCAGGTCCGCCGGTCTTTGGGTTGGTGTATCCGGTAGAAAACGTCTTAAGCCAATATGGCATCCTGAGTTTTTGATCAGCTTAAAGCTAAGCCCAAGTTATACTATAGCTTCTTACGCCAAAATGCCACCAATCGTTCCAGTGTCATATCCAAACAACACACCTTCCCGAGCTATCAGCAAGCGTCGTCAAGTCTCGCAAGCGAAACATACCTCCAAAGGCCACGAACAAGCCAACTGCAATGGCCGGCCATGCTTTGCCAGGCGTTCCAGGCGGAGGCTTGATGACGACAGGCATGGTGGGTGTGAACAATCTTCAATGCAAAGAAGATCGTGAAAGGACGATCTGAGGTTCTCGAGGTGGAGCACGAGATGGGGCGAAAATTTACCAGGCGAGCATCGACTTTATGTGCTTACCCTCGTCGAAGGACCGTTGCAACGGTATGGTGCACCAGCAGAGGGGACTTTAAAGCCATTGATAGGCCAGCTCGTCTAGCTCGAAGCTCTAAAGCACTAAAAGGCGTGGTGTTAAGCAATAATAGGTGAAGCTTGTCTGGACACGCTGACGGCCCGAATAGATGTGGCATAGAGTTTGGAACGCCGCTCCTGCTCTTGAGTTTTGCCTTCACTCGGCCATTGCCCGTCTGCCAGCTCGCTTGCAATGACGGTAATAGGTGCGCGTAAGCACCATGTCCTTGCTAGATCGCACGCAACATGCTTGCACAGCGGCACTTGGGATCTGAGCCAACATCAAGCGTCCTGCGAGCTGGAAGAAGAAGTTGTGGTTGTTGGAAGATGGGCGCTGCTGTGAAGCGAAGAGGCACCACAGGATGCGATAGAGTAGAGCCGTGCCGTGTTGCTGCTGATCGTCACGAGGCGGGGAAGAGGCGTGGAGTCTGGCCATACAGTGTAGCGCGATCTGGATACCTGGGCTTGATGAAGCAGCTGATGACATGTACACGATCTGTGGTTGCCGTTGCGGGGAGGACGAACCAGAGTCGATGACGCCCTACCGGGCTGGTGGCTTGTAAATCTCTCGCCAAAGGGGCACCTCCATCACCCTCGTCGTGCTGTCGGCCAGCGTGTGGGCGCCACTACTCTCACCATGTGGTGCGATGGAGCGCTTGCAGCTGCCCATGCACTCCAGACGAATGAGAGCGGGAAGGACGGCTCCGTCAGTCGTGAGCAGGCCTTCTAGAAGGTCAGTGGACCCAGCAAAGTATCAACAAAGTTCATGTTGGCTTTTCGCGGTCGGTGGTTCTTGCCCGCCGCACAAGACCCGCACCCTCCTGGTGAAACAGCGAGTAGTGTGGAGAGCGAAGAGAGGAAGTGTGGTGATGCACAAGACCTGATGGCTGTCGTGGCGTGTGGAGAGGGGATCTCTTGACAATGCTTGGCCATCGTTGGAAGAGGCAGCGACGTTGCCCGTTGACGAAGAACCAACACACAAGTGCCGCCATTGTTTTCTCATCATCATTCGATCTGGAGAAGCCTGCAACACAAAAACGAACACCCCTCATTTCCCCATGGCACACCCCGGGCTCATCTCGGCGTAATATGCAGCTGGCTTCGTATAGAAACTGATGAGCCGCCAGACGCCGACGCCACGAGGTACACTATCCCATCAGAGAATACAAGTCCCAACAGATTACCTCTATCCAGCAGCTATGCTTCGCACAAGATGTCTGTTACAGACCGCAGCGGCCATGCTCGAAAAGTGCCCATCACTCCAAAGGTCAGTAAAGGCCAGTGCTTGCCGTAGCAAACCTTGCTCTGGGAGTTCCCGGATGAACGTGTGGCGGTCTGGCTTGCAAGCGAGCGAACTGTCCACTGCTGTCGTACGAAGAAGTGATCTGTTCAGCAGTAAGTCGGTCTTATACGAGAGCTGTCTAATCGTGCTCAAAGTTGTGGAATATACCCTCGAGCTGCTGGAAACAAAGCACCAAGACAAACGAAGAAGAAATAGAAAGCAACTCTTGAACTGGCCTGATTGGCGTGCTCTGCCCGAGCCTGAAACGATGCTCGAGTCCGGAGTGCCACGTATGTCACCGAATATGACCCAGTAAATCGCCAGTCTGGCATCCCCACGAGCGTGGAGCCGTGCAGATCAAAGGTCTGCCTTTGTTTCCCAGAGGTCAGCGGTCGACTTGTCCGTCTCTTGTTGCAATATGCCATCTGTGACCAGTCCATGGGCGATTTGCACTCCATGGCAAACATCACGAGAACCGAGTGAACTAGAGAGTTAGTTGTTGGATTGCTATCGTGCGAGTCCGAATACTGGTTAGCTACTCGCATTGGCTTTGCTGGAAACGTGGAATGATGCCTACTCCCAAAACTTACCCTGATGCCTATATCAAGTGTACAGTCCCCAGGTCTCAATATTAATAATTGTATACTGTATGCCACACAGAAGGTATATGCACAGGTCATTCGATCAAGAGCCCGAGGCTCAAAAAAAGTGAGCAAAGGTGTCTGGGTATAGATATACATTCCTGACTGCATATGGTGTTCAATAGCACAAAACAACGGCCATGCCCCGTGGACATACTGAATCTCCCGAGCAGAGCAAAAAGAGTTCCGACACGGGGAATTGAACCTTTGCGGATGTTAGTGATGGACCAGAAGGTGGTTATTGTAGAGCGTTGCTTACCCCGGCCACCTGTGGGCTATCGGTGGATGCGTTCAACGCAAGCAATGAGAGACAGGTATCCTGAGAGATGTTAGCGGCCAAGTCGTGGATGACAAGGTGCAACTGAACACTTACCTAGCCACTAGACCATATCGGACACCAATTCGGATGTGTTGATGAGAACTTTATTCTTGCTTGTGAATATTATGACTCAATGAAAATGAGGCCGAAAGAGCTTTGCTTGTGAAAGCCCCTCTTTGCCAAGGCCTTGCTCAAAACCAGCCCAATGCGTTCCGTCCTGCGAGCAGTGTAGTTCCGGTAGCTCACAAATCGTAAGTATGTCTGGATCATGGCGCTGTGGGCATGCAGAAACTTCTTGGTAGTGGGCAGTGTTACTTTCACTTGGCAAGATCTGTCGGTCTTGAAGAAAGTTCTTCCGGCCGCTTCCCTCCCTCTCCTTTCCTCCTTCAAGCACAAAACATTGTGACAACTTGCTGATGAGCATGATCTTTCGCGATGTCCATCATGGTTTCTGGAAGTATATTCGCGTACAATCCTGATAGCAGGTAACGCGTACTCGCAGGAGCTCTAGTGCTGCCAGACTCGACCCCACGATGATGGATCTCCACCATGTGGGCGATGCGATCGATAGCCGGCCACATGCTCAGGTCATAAGAGGTAGATGATACGAGTAACGTATAGAGCAGGAAGATATACAGACCACCATACATGGGCTACAGAAGAACGCCGACGATCTACTTCATCATCTGCCCACGCGTATACACATTGCACCAAAGCACCAAACTGAGACATAGGCAGGGCGAATGGCTGGTTCAGAGAGTCCTAGCAGAGACATACGAGGCGTCTGAAAAGCAGAGAATGAATGCTCGACTAGGACAGGAGGGGGTGAAGGTGATATGTGGACATTAGCAAGACGTGTATGGTTGATGAGCCTCATGAGCATCTAGATGACCTGATCTGGGCCGTGAATACCATCTATACCGCCTCTTGCAATGCAGGCGCTCCAGCGCTGTTCCGCTACCGCTCCGAGTGAGGGCTTCTCGGGTCTTCTGCGGACGACTTTGTCCAAGTAGCTTCGAAAGCTGTCTTGTCGACGTCTGTTTTTGTTAGTTTGGTCTGTGGATGTCAAGAATGAGAGACTATTGAGCAGATCGCGAGAGATGGCTGGTCTTTAACACAGCGATTCAGCCCAGACCGAACTATCGTAGTGTTCGTGTCAGCTGGTGACGGTCGCTCTTGAGTCTTGACGATATGGCGCTCCCTGTCGAGGATCACGACGCCGGTCAAGCTTGAGCATGCCACGAAGCCGTCTATCCAAGCTTACAACACGATGCTTCCTCCTGGTACCTCACGTCGATGCGTGAAATGTATGTAAGCACCGCTCTGCATCTCGCGGACCGTCGTAGCCACAGGAAGGCCTCTTTGATGGCCGAACACGCTTCAAGAGCTGCACTCGGGCCGCTTTGCAGCCCAGAGCATAAGGTACGCTCTGACTGCACGTGCATCGCAATAGCGTCTTGAAAATGCCACCGCCTGTTGTCTGTGGTGAGGAAGTGTCCTGATGGTCAAGTGTAGTAGCATGATAATGTTAATGACTGCGATCGAACGATAGTGTTCGACCGGATATGTATTGTTCTCGGCGTATATTGAAACCTCCCGGTCGATCCTTCCGCAGTTGGCAGGGTCCGTCATCGCCGAAGTGGGGGGTGGACTTTCCTTGTGTCACCTCAGAAGTCGAGCAGATCATCGAAGCTTTCCTTCTTACATCCTCAACCGAATATGTTTGCAACCTCACGCCCTCACCCGCTCCTGTGTTAGTAGCCGTACCTGGCGTAATGTCATTGTACAACGGACAGGAGTTGGTAGACTTCAAAGCAACATCCTCGGAGCATTGTTAAACTCTCACTATCAAAGGACTGCAACAATCCCAAGCAGCCCATAGCCACGCTGCACCCTCCCACGCAGTGCACTGTGCGAGACAATGTGCGTTGACAGCATCTCCCCTGTTCTCTTGTTTGCTGCAAGCTTGTGCTGCCAGCATGAACAGTACAGCGCCAATGCATAATCTACCATACTGCGGCTTTTTCCGACCACTACGCTAACCACTTCACTCCGCAGCTGCTCTCCTACGTATCTCCCTCAACGCCACCTCATACACATACACATACACGAACGACATAACCTACAAGCACAATCGCTACCGCCAACATGCATATCACACACAAGCTGGACGCTGCCCACCGGAAGGGTCAGCCGACCTTCTCATTCGAATACTTCCCTCCAAAGACCGCTCAAGGTGTACAGAACTTGTACGATCGTATGGACATGATGCACAGTCTTGGCCCTGCCTTCATTGATGTCACCTGGGGGGCTGGAGGACGTCACTCAAATCTGACCGTCGACATGGTCAAGACGGCACAAGCTGCGTACGGTCTCGAGACATGCATGCACTTGACGTGTACCGACATGGAGCTCACCAAGGTCGACGGTGCCCTGAAAGATGCATACGATGCTGGTTGCACAAATATTCTTGCCCTACGAGGCGACCCTCCACGAGAGCAAGAGAAGTGGGTGGAAACGCAAGGAGGATTCAGATATGCCCGAGATCTGATCAAATATATCAAAAAGACGTATGGTGACCACTTCGATATCGGCATTGCAGGCTACCCAGAAGGCCCAGACCCGGAGACAAGTGCAGATGAGCACATCAAGTACTTGAAGGAAAAGGTCGATGCTGGAGGCACATTCATTGTAGCGCAGATGTGCTACGATGCAGATATTTTCATCGAATGGGTGAAGAAGTGCCGTGCCGCTGGTATTCCAGAGTCGGTAAAGATCATTCCAGGAATCATGCCAATCTCAACACACGCAGCATTCATCAGACGAGCAAACTGGACACAATGTCGAATCCCACCTCACTGGCACGAGGCCCTCGAACCAATCAAGAATGACGATGGCGCGGTCAGGGAGGTTGGCTGTGACCTGATCGTGGAGTTCTGCCAAAAGCTGATGGACTCCGGTATCATGCACCTGCACTTCTACACCATGAACCTGTCACGAGCCGTAGAAATGGTCCTTGAGAAGTTGGATCTCCTGCCAGCTGCTACAAGTGCGAACCCAGACCTCAAGCCGCTTCCATGGCGACAATCGCTTGGCAAGAACAGAAGAGACGAGAACGTGCGGCCAATATTCTGGCGGAACCGCAACCGAGCATACGTCGCACGTACGCAAGACTGGGATGAATTTCCCAACGGACGCTGGGGTGACAGTCGATCTCCTGCCTTCGGTAGCCTTGACGAGTATGGTGTTGGTCTGAAGGGAACCAACGAGCACAACCGTAAACTGTGGGGCGAGCCGAAGACATTGAAGGAGATCTCAGACTTGTTCGTCGGCTACGTGCGTGGCAAAGTTGAGACTTTGCCCTGGTCGGAGTCTCCCATCAATGAAGAGGCAAACACGCTTGTCGACGATCTCGTCGACCTCAACAGCCGCGGTATCTTCACCATCAACTCTCAGCCTGCAGTCGATGGTGCCAAGTCGAACCATCCAATATACGGTTGGGGCCCACAAAACGGATATGTCTATCAAAAGCAGTACCTCGAAGTCCTGGTGGCCCCAGAGCTGATCGACGAAGTCGTCGAGCGCATGAACCGCGACCCAGATGTGACATATTACGCGGTCAACTGCTCTGGTGAGCTCAAGACGAACGCACCCACCGACGGCGGCCCGAACGCTGTGACCTGGGGTGTGTTCCCTGGCAAGGAGATTGTCCAGCCTACCATCGTTGAGACCGTCTCTTTCTTGGCCTGGAGAGACGAATTCTACCACCTCGGTTTGGAGTGGAGCAAGTGCTACGATGATGGCAGCGTCAGCCGAAGCTTGGTCCAGGACATCACCCAGAACTGGTACTTGGTCAACATCGTGCACAACGATTTCCGCCAGAACAATGGCATCTTCAACCTGTTCAAGGGCCTCACAGTGCCTGGCTTCGATACCGCCACCAGAAACGCTGTAACTAACGGGGCCACGAACGGGGTCACGAACGGGGCCACGAACGGGGTCACGAACGGGGTCAACGGGCATCACGACGAGCCCAAAACAAATGGCGCCCTACCAGAATCTAACGGGGTCCCAGACGGTAACAACGCCGTCAATGGTGCGGACAAAGCGGCCTCCAACAGCCCGCTGAAGAACTAGATGATAGAGCATATGGGCAGGGTGTTTCGTGCGCATTTAGCGAGGCGTTCAAAGCTCACTTGGAGACGAGTGAGCACGACTTCTTCTTCAACAAGAAGTCGGCAAAAAGTAGGATTATTGGCGTTCTAGCAGTCTTTCTTACAGAGATACCCCATTCAACTGGAGAGACCGGGGAGGAATTTAACCTGGCGATATTTTGTGGCATGGCACGGATGGATCAAGGAGATTCAACACTTAAGGTGTCAAGAGGAGTGGAGTGTAGTATCATGTAGTGTTGCAAGATGATACAATAGAAAGAAGATGTTGTGATGAAATGGCTGTGTCTGCAATCAGTGGGATCATGCACATCATGTGAGAGCTTCAGTGAGCATGTTTTTGAGTAAGTTTGAGCAGACAATCAGGTCACGTGCCGACCAACGTTGACTACAACTACCTTGATGATATAACCTCGATGGCTGCTGTTCATGGTATGCTGCAGTAACCTCGACGTCATTCACAGCAGCGAATAATATCTCTATACTACATTCGATACCATTAAACTCAGCGACCTCAGCCTCTGCGCCCATCGTGCCAAGACCTATCCCATACATCTATCTACACTACCACAATCGTTGCAGCACAATGTGCAACGGAGACCCCGGCCGAGCCAGCCAAGGCGGCACCGTCGCTATCCTCAAACCAATCTCATCCTCATCCTCATCCTCAGGCCGCCCCTTGCTTCGGAGAGAACTCTCATTACGCTTATCCTCCGACGCAGCGAATGGAGGGACGATGGCGATTGTTGATGGGCTGGAGGGGAGTTGGCGGGGGAGTCATTTTGTTATTCAGTGAGTAGTAGCAGCATCGGGAGGGAATGGACTATGAAGGCTGTTGTTGATGATGATGGTTTGTGTAGTCGCGATGGAGATCTCCGGGCTGAAGGGTTAGGAGAAGGGTCGATCTTGCATCGCTTTGCGTTACCGGCTGTGGCGAGGGATAGGGTGCCGTTTCTTTTGGCTTCGGTGCTGGATTTAGGGGTTGGTGGGGATGGGGTTATTGGGAGGAGGGTTTCTTTCGTGCAGGATCGTGCGGTGGTTGGACAGGGGATTATTGGATTCAATTGAGATCCATGTTGGTGTGTATTTCTGTAGCGTTCAGCGTGAGGCGTTTCCTAGGACGATGGCCGTCGAATTTCTATCTACTATGCCGATCCTGCCCACTAACACTCTTATCCACAAGCGTAGCAAAAGAAAACTGCTGCAACGCACTCGACGCCATGGGAGTCGGGTACTTGATCGCCTGCGCCTTCTGCACAGCGTCGGCCAATTTCTGCCCAACTTCAGCTGCCCCAGGACAGTCCGCGAGGGTCCAGGAGTCCTTCTCAAGCATGGCGGGGATGTATTTTGTGAACATCGCGTTCCAACCTGCTGCTTTCGAGATAATTTCGTACAACGTCTTGCGGTCCATGCCTAGGTCTTTACAGAACGCCATCCCTTCTATCGAGGCGGCGAGATGAATGCCGGCGAGGAGGTCGACGATCGTGTCTTTGCTTACTTTGTGGGAGGAATTCATGGCGACGTCGGCGGAGGTCATTTGGCTGACGAGGTGGGGTTGGGATTTGGGGAGGTAGAGTTGGACGAGGGCTGCGTCGTCGACTTTGGTTAGGCCCGCTTGGCCGCCTTTGATGTACATTTGCTCGGCGGTGTCTGCGACCGGCGTGGGGATAAGGGCTTTTCGTGCTGTGTCTGTGACGATGGCGGCGTCTTTCCAGATTATGGCGAGGGCTGAGTAGGGGTGCCAGTCGTTTTTGAGCATGTGTGGTGCTCTGTTCTCGAACATGAAGCTGGCGCCGTCGGATGTGTTGACGTGGTCTACTACGGCTTGGGTGTTTAGGCCTACGGTCGCTGCCAGACCCACGGCTTCGGATGCTGAGATGATGTTGGTGGCTGCGAGAAGCTGATGGACTGTCTTGGTCTTCGTTCCGAAGCTGATGCCACCCATGCGATAGAGGTTAGCAGACATGGTCTGAAGTACCTGCTTCGCGTTATCAAGATCTTCGTTTGGCCCAGACTCAAATATCGACAGCGTGCCATCTGCTGCTCGAATCGTTCCTCCAGATACAGGACAATCCAGTAGCTTGATATCGGATCGTCCAACCTCCTCATCGAGTCTCTCCCTCAGCTCGTGTAGAAAAGCTGGAGGGGTGGTCGAGCACAAGATGAAAGTCTTTCCCTGTCCAAGACCTTTGATGACAGCATCTTCGCCTTCAAAAAGCAGGCTTGAGTTCTGTGCTGCATTGGCCACCATCGATACGAAGAAGTCTGCCTGGGCTGCAGCTTCCTTGGGCGTCTTTGCTGCCTTGCCACCTGCCTCCACAAAGCTGTCAACCAGAGGCTGGTAGACGTCGTAGCCATAGACTGTGAAGCCATTTTGGACCAAGTTCTTTGCCATGCCACCTCCCATGGCTCCAAGGCCTGCGAAGCCGATGACGGGCTTGGTGTCAGCCATGTTGTTGGTGTTCTTTCTGTTGCTGATCTAGCTGTTGATCTGTCGTTCGGGCGTTCAATTCGACTGTCAGTCTGCTCAACTTCACTCAACATGCGCTTTGTGGCAGTGTCAACTCGTGATGTAGGTAAGACTACTTTCGCTCAACCTTCTGGCTCAATGTTCTGCGAGCATATCAAAGACCGATTGTTGCCGCTGAAGTGGGTAGATCGGGCAATGACGTTCCGGCGGCTAAAGTCAGCTGCGTATCGTGGTTTCTGTTGCAAGGTGTGGTTTGTTCAACAAGCTACATCAACTGTTCTCATTTCGCGACCAGCGCCATGTCAAAGCCTTGCACTAAGATGTGGAAGCAGCACATCGCGCCGTCTGGCCCACCGCAAGAGCGAGTTGGTGGAGCTCCACGAAGTCTGACAGACAGAAACACCCAAATGCGACTCCGCCTTACCTCGAGACGCGGCAGCGACGACAGCAATGCTCTTGCTGGCAGAATATCGAGCCGTCTTCACTCACTGATGGACCGCCTTCGAAACGATCACGCGTGAATCGCGTCGAAAGATTTCATCCCTGGACTCTGAGCACGGACGTCCAAGACAATAGGAGGTATGCGATGAGCACACAAAGTCACAATAGCAAGAAGTCTACATCCTGAGCCCATCCCGATTTTGCACAGCATCTCAGTTTTCGGCCGTTTGGGAGTGGTACTGTCGTGCAACAACAAAGACCTCGCATTCAATGCCCGAACCGCATAGCGCATTAAATCCTTCGCTCCTTGGCCTGCCGCAAAGACAAAGAAGCACATGAGGCTAATGACGCACGAGCAGCCACGAGCTCGCCATGCTCTACGGCCGAAGAATCCTCCCGACACCAAGGCGACTACAAGGCGAAGAGTACTCCTTCAACGAGCACTTCAGACCCCAAGCGATCAATCATCAACACACTGGTCTTGACAGCCACCTTCGCAATGGAATCACTCCACCTCCTCCCCCGGGCCAACCCCAACCAAGGCTGCACAGTATCAACATGCGACCCGTCCCAATCTGTCTACGGCTACAGACCCAACCTCGCCGCAACACTCGTCTTCCTCATCCTCTTCACCCTCTCCGGCCTCATCTACACCTGGCAAGGCATCCTCACCAAAACCAATTTCTTCACCACAGCAATGGTCCTCGGCTGCCTCAGCGAACTCCTCGGCTACGTCGCCAAAATGCTACTCTGGAAGGACCCATTCTCGGACGCCGGCTTCAAGATGAGCGTAGTCCTCCTAACCTTCGCACCCGCCTTCTACTCCGCTGGCATCTACTACACCCTCAAGCACATCTGCCTAACCTTCGGCGCTGGCTTCAGCCGCTTGCGTCCCGGCCTCTACACGTGGGTCTTCATCAGCTGCGACGTCTTCAGCATCGTCTTGCAAGCTGCCGGAGGCGCGACGGCGTCCGCGAGTGAAGACGAGAAAGTCTTGAAGATCGGCGATAACATCATGATAGCCGGGCTCGCGACTCAGGTCGCCACCATGCTCGCCTTCGGTCTCTTCGCGGCAGACTACTGCTTCGCCATCTACCGCAACCGCGCGCACCTCAACCCTGCCACGGCGACGTTGAGGCGACAGATGAAGTTCAAGCTCTTCTGCGCGGCGCTTTGGCTGGCGTATTCGGTGATTTTGATCCGGTGTGCGTACAGGCTTGCGGAGCTGGCCAAGGGGTGGGGGCCGCAGAATGATATTTTGAGGAATCAGAGGTTGTTTGTTGGGTTGGATAGTGTGATGTGCGCGATTGCGAGTGTGGTGTTGAATGTGTGGCATCCTGGGTGGTCTTTTCCCGAGGAGGAGCGGGATGTGGTGATGGCGGAGAAGAGGGTGGCGGGGGAGAGTAGTGATGAGGAGGAGATGGTTGGGGTGTGAGGAAGACGACGGATTGTGGTGTATAGCGAGCGTTGAGATGGGATGAGGAACCAGTACTCCAGATATTCAATTGACCATCTATTTACTCCCATCAAAGTGGCATCTGCACTGCTGTAGCCTATCGTGCAGACCATTTCGTCGACAAGCTTGCTTGCTCGCATCATCCAACCACTCCTCCCACCAGCCCGACCGCCACCATCTCTCAAACTCCTCACATCATCGGACAATAAGTATCAACATACTCCTTCGTCCTAGCATCAAACGTCTCCGCACCCACAGTCCCACCACGTTCCACCTTCGCCACAACCTTCTGCATATCCTCAAGCCTCGTCCACATCTCCTGACTAATCTTCTCTTCCTCCCCATTGTCTTCACACTGCCTCACATACTCCTCCACCTCCTTTAGCCGACGTCGTAGCTCAGCCTCATCGTCATACTCCGGTATCCAGACTTTCGCAGGCGCTATGAAATCTCCCAGAGAGACGGAGTTCCCGCCGTGCTTCATGTACTCGGGCAAGGGGACGGCGTACTCGCCGATATCTTCTGGGGAGGCTTTGACTGCGGCTGTGATGTCGAGGGCGGTCAAGTGAGGGTGGTAGAGAGATGTGAGAGTGCCGGAGAATGCGACGCTTGTACCGGCGCGTTCGAGGGTCGTCGCTTGGTCTCGCTTGGTGGCGAGCTTTTCGAGGTAGTTTGTGGAACACCCGGGACGGAGATGTTTGGGTATCCGGCCGCTGGATCTATCGTAGGCGGCTTCGCTGAAGTCTTTACCGTGCGAGATGATGTAGGGTTCGATGGCTTTGGCGGCTTTCGCGAGCATGCTGTCTGCAGTGCTCTTGATGTAAGAGGTTCTGGGGTTGTCGTCGAATTTCCCGAGTTGAGCGAGCATGAACCAGACCATTACGGCGTGGAGGTAGCCATTGTGGATGCTGAGACTCTGGAATTGAGTTGGCATTTCGTCTCTGATCGCATCCCAACAAGCTCGCAGTAGCTCCGCACATGTCGACCAGAACCTGACATATGGGAAGTTTAGAAGAGGCTCGTCCTGTTTGAAGGACTTTTCGAATGTTGTAAGGAGTTCGAGAGGGTTGAACATCTCCCGTTGTGATGATGGCTGTGCTGAGGTGCGTTGCCCCTGCCGAGCCGCATGCTCTGAGGTGAGTTTGTGCAGCATGACTTCGATCATCTTGCTATGATTCCCTCGGCCGAAAGGCTGGTTCTTCTCTTTGGGATCGATACTGCGTATGAAAGCCTCCAGAAACTCACCGCAGAGGAAGATCTGCTTTCCCTCCTCCCACAGATTGAAACTAGGCTTGCCATGCTTGCGATACATTTCGGCCGTTGACTCCATGCCGCATGCTTTCGCAAACTCCATCGCGTACGCACTGACTTTACAGCCTGCACGAAATTTGGGCACCAGAGGACCGTGAGTGCCGCCACTTGGTGCCTGCGAGCGGATGACGAAATCCACGTCGTGCCATTCGTGGTGTAATAGACCGAAGTGCCGTGCAGCCTTGTATAGGTACGCCATGGAATGGATGAACAGGCCGTGGTTGACGATGTACGTCTCAGCATCTGCCAGCTGCAGCTTGAGCAAGAAAGCACAACCACCAGCCTGAACAGGGAACCGACTTTCGAGGCCGTTGAGATAAAGGCTTCGACCGCGTGTCCACCTTTGGAGGTCTGCCTCGAATGCCGCACCATGAACGTGGCGGTCCATGTCCTTGGTGATGAGGTCAAGTTCTCTCAGTGCCCGCGGGGCCTGATGCTTTATGCAATCCGTCCACTGAACGGCACGTTCGTCCATAACACCCACGCGTCTCTGGATATCATCACTATGGCGGCGGAGTATCAAGTCACAGATGTCGAGCTGCGACTGTATCGTATCCTTTAGCGACTGTGTCCCGATCAGCGCGTGATCGCCTAGAATGGCGAAGATGTCGACGTATATCTCACAAGCAACAGCGAGCCACAAGCGGCGGATTCCAGACTGCGGCATCTCCTGTCATATAAGGTCAACACGTCCATTCTGGAAGCATGACTTGGTGACACAGCGGCTTACCTTGAGCCCCCGAACAAAGTCGTCCATCCTGTCTTGCTGAGCGTTTTGGGCCATGAGAAGACGTAACGTACTTCGCACGATGACATCGATAAAGCCGTCAGCACCTGCCCAAATCTTGGCGCATGCGAGCTCCAACTCCTGCGGTCTCCCCTTCTTTGCGGCAGCTTCGTTGCGGACAAACCGCGTGGCATTGTCGCCATGGATGGTCAAGATCGTGGCGCCCAAGGGGAAGAGCAGCCCCGCAATGTTCAAGTAAGATGCAGCATCACGACCGACTTCCCTTGCTTCAGTATTGACAACATACGCCACGGGGACATTGTCAAAGGCAACGATCTCCAAGTGCAGAAACTGCAGAATTTTGTCGTAATCGTCAAGTTCAGGACACATTGCTGCGAACTCTTCATCAGCACATCTCAGGAGTCCAAAAGCAACCTCCGTAGTCATGCTCGCTAGCGCGAAGGAGATGTCGCCCATGCTGTACTGGATCCAGGAGTCGCGCACGTAAAGGCGTACGTCGTCCAGGTCTTGGAGATGGCACAACAAAGCGAAGGCGCGATCCTCCACCTCCTTCTCGAGCCTGAATTCGGCTTTGCCAAGATCGAGGGAGACTTTTGTCGGTGGTTCAGCACTGCCAGTACAGTCCTCGATAAGCGTTGGCTCCTCGACGGTGAGTGTCTCGAACGGATTGGCTTGTAGCGGCGCTTTCGTGGTGCTTGTAGTCTTCCTAGTCTTCTTGCCACGCTTGGCGACCTTTTGTGGGCAAAAGTGTTCCTCCGCGGGATCGTCTGGTGCTCGTGCCGACTCGAGTACCTGGAAGATTCGTTGCAGCGCGTCGATGAAGTGTTGGTGATTCTTGTCTTCTTCGGTGAGCGCAATGCCTTTGTATGAGGCGTATGCCACGTGGTGGTCCGCACTTCTCTGTCTACCTTCGATGACATCTCTACAGGTCAGGAGGATGTCGGCAGGGATTGGCACTCGAGGATCGGCTCCGGCGATGGCTTCGGCCAGCTTGACAAGTTCTGCTGTCTTGAGATCGACCGTGGCTCTGGCTGTGGCTGTGGCTTTGTTCTGATCTTTCGTGGTCCGCAGCGAGGTTATGATGTTCGTGATGTCGCAGCAGTGATTGGCAGTGGTGACAAGCCATGACATGACTTTCTTGGTCCCTGCTTTGTATCGCGCATAGCGACCAGTCAGTGGTATTTTCGGTGCCATAGTGCCCGCTTGAGGTAGTCGATTGTCGTAGAAGAGGGAAGTGAGGTTGAAGTGGAAGTATTTGCATGGTTGCCGCAAGAGGCGCCGTTGTCGTGACACAGGCCGCTAGCGGCAGTGAGCATGCACGACAAGGATCATATACCGTCAGCGCCAGTCTCATTCGTCCTGTCACATTCCAATTCACGAGGGATTCAACACGTTCAGGCTATGGTTATCCGCACTGAATGGAGTCGACCTCGCTGCGGTTGCGGATTCATGCAGGTCGCTGCTTCATGTGGCGTTGCACGAACCGGGATGGAGTCCTGTCTAGCGAAATGTCGCAGCGCGCCTGTCTGAGAACGTTGGCATTAGACATATGCGGTTCTATCTGTGGAAAACTCACGATAGGACGCTCTAAGTCAATCACTATGGCCGAGTCAGATTGGCAAACACAGTGACCTTCTCAATGTCCAACCCTTTCTCTTCGTTGGGTTTCGCTGCCACGACCTCGACCTCGATCCTGTTTACACCCGATGCCAAGCTTCCTTCGTAGATATGCGTCCGCGTGCCGTCATCCGTATGATACTGGGTATCCCGTTGAGTCATACGACTTCCATTGACGCTCACAAACACTTTGTAAGCACGTCCCATAGACAGCTCGCGCGAGATCGTAGGTGCGATCTGCAGCCAATAGTGTGTTGAAGGCAGCGTGATGGTCGTGCTCTGGTGCGAGAGCGTTGGATGTGGCAGAATTTTCTCCCTGTACTGAACCTTCGAGAGCTGTGGATGTGTTGATATGCTGACAACAGGGAGTAACGCATCAGATGCTGGGTACGATCGCACTGGCGTCGGGGGAAGTAGTGCCGGCGCAGTGTAATGATAGCTGGTCACACCCGGGTAGCCTGGCGCCGTCGGGTATGGGCTGCTGCTTGTGGGTCGCAGGACTGGTGGTGGCATCATGCCATTGGTGATGGGTTGTATGGCCCCAGCCGCGGTCGATTGTGCTGGCGCTGGCGACAGTGTGGACATCTTCTCATACTTGACATTGGCGCCAGAGGGGCTGGTCGCATTGGCGTTGCTCGCAGGCCGTGGCGCATCTGTGTTGGATAGCTGTGAGGATGATCTGGCCATGCCGTTGACATGGGGAGCAGGCCGCGACTGTGTCTGCTGGCCGTTGACACCCGCTGACACCATTGCCCGCTGTCGTGCTAAGGCTTCGTTGTCCACGCTCACGCCGGGTGTTGGCGAGTTGCGGTGCTGACCCAGATTAAGTGTGATGCCAGACTTGGGTGCTGCTGTTGTTTGTGGCGGCTTTGGACCACCAAGCCTGATTCGTGCTGCTGCTGGCTCTTCCACCTTCTCCTTCGCCTCAGCAAGTCGAGACTTGAAGTGTTCTTCAAGTTCTCCTGCGAGTGTGTACATGTCGCTACCATCTTCGTTGTAAACTCTTGCATTCTTCCAGATGAAGCTGGTCTCTTCCTCGAATGCATCCCATGTCTTGTAGTCCGTCACGCCGGTTGGAGGTGCACGTCCATGGATGCCATTGATTCGTTTTTGAAGCATTTTAAGGCAGACTGGATGTCGTATGACCTTGTAGTAATCTTCGAGCTTCCGGGAGGGGAGGTTCACGAAAGGGTAGAAGATGGCCTCGCCCCTACGGAAGTCAGTACGGCGAGAAGACAAAGCGACGGACGAATCAACATACTCATCGTCGGTGTAGCGAATGCACTCTGCAATGATCATTTCCTGTGCTTCCTGGAAAGTTTTGCCTGTGAAGTCCATGCTCTCATCATCTGCGTCACCCGTGGTTGGCGCCGCACTTGGTGCTACTGAGGACTTTCTCTCTGAGGGTGGCTCGGATGCTTTCGGTGCAGTGGAGTGCCTGGGCTTGACACTACCGTCTCTGCTCTCGCGTTCATGCTTGACAGGCTCAGTCTGCCGTGCTGCACCATTCGTGAGCTTGAGAGTTGGCAGCGGCGGTGGGCCGTCTGGTATGGGAGTGGCGAACGAAGTGTAAGACGGGTCGTTGTATGCAGGATTGTGCTGCTTCATGTAGTTGTAGACGAGCTTGCGTATCCTCTCTGCATCTTCATACACTTCGCTCTTGGGCAAGTTGTAGTCTTTGGCGTTCTGGATCATGCGCTTCATGTCGCTTTCGAGGGTGGTGACGGTTGGGTAGGCATTCTGATCCAGCTTCTTCTTGATGATGTCGAGTGCCACTGGCAGCTTGATCTGTTGATAGTAGTCTGGCAGTTCATCGCGCGGTGGTAGTACGAGGAACGCGCCTGCGATCGCATGGCCGCTGCATGGCAGTCAGTATGGTGTGTTGCCATCTCGTCAAACGGGGCGGAAACATACGTCTTGTCGGTAGCTCTGCCCAGGTACTCGAGCAGCTTGTAGCCAACCTGCTGCACGTCCGGTGCTGAGTTCTGCTTGGATGCCGGGTTGGAGTTCTGCGGTGCGGCGCATCTTGTTAGCGACGGTCTGGCAGCGAGGCTGGCGGCTTGGTGTGCAATGCAGTGCGGTGTAGGGCCTGGCGATGACGGAGGTGCTTTGCAAGTGGGTTGAAATGGTGCCGCCGCCCATGCTCGACACTTCACCCGTCGCGTAGCTCCCTCCCAACTCCAACAACAACATGCGACACCTCCGCCCCAACATCCGCACTGCACCTTCATGTTCTTCTGCCAGGCGCGCATCTCGTGCGCGTCACCGAGCCCGCCATGGTTAGGCACGCCACTGCGGAAGAAAATGAGGGCGACTACATACCAGCAACTTGATCTTCTTCGACGATGCCCCTTCGGATGCGGTCGCGTTGGACGCGGACGCTTTGCGTTTGCGCGCTGATGAGTCCATGGTCGGCGCACTCTGAAGCTATTCCCACAAGCGCGCAAGAGGAACGCAATGCGACTGTACAAGAGTATGCCGCTGCCGCTGAGCAGGACAAGAGCGTGGACGTATTTGCGTGATTGCACTCGTTGGCTCCCACGCCGGAAGAGTGACTTGACTCCCAGAGTCCCAGGTCTTACACGTGACTAGCGGCGGACGTATCCGTTCCTGCCTGAGGCTCCAACATTCACTGGCGCCTTCCACAAGTGCTGTCCTTTCGTACGGGAAGCGGGCTGCAGCGTTCATGTCGATACCCTTCCCAGTTTCCTAGGTATGGAAGCCGACTGCATTGAGGTCATCTCTCCGAGATTGAGAATGTTGTTGGACTGAAAGAGCGCCAATCATGTTCTCATTCTACATCCATGACACAAAGCATTATCACAAGGGCGGGCGGCTTCTCAACAGCAAGGACATTGAGGAGCCTTACTGTGCGCAAGGGAAGGAAGGTCGCCATATCCTGTGCAGATTGCTGCCGTCTATCCTGCAGCCCACTCAACGGCAGGCTCGAGTACAGCCTACTTCGGTGGAATGGGGCCAACGCTAAGTGACAGAGATCCTTCAAGGTATTTTCTGTGGTGGAAGTTGGTCAGCATAAGTCAACAAGAGTCTTGAAACATTAGACGAATGATATCGAGGTAGTATCCATGACTTGCCCCAACGCACTTCAAATCCTTTCTCAAATTCTGCCGGTCTCTCTTCTCCTTTCAATGTACCCACAAAATCTGCTCATGCAATAATCAAGACATAAACCTACCAACCACTGTGCCGACAATCATGGAGCCTACCAAGCACCCAAGCAGGCCAGCGATGAGGCCTTGCAGCGATGTATGAGCAGCCAACCAACGCAGATCAGATGGAGCCAAACACCCAGGCCGGACAAGGCCGGAGAGCGCAGCGTGCTTAGCGACGATCTCAAGGAATTCTCTAGGACATTCCAGCTGCCATCGAAAACGTCTGGGAATGCGCTTGGTATGCAGAAAGAAGCACTGGCTGAGACGTCGTCGGACAAGAAGACAACTTCCGAGGATGGAAAGATTTTGGAGCAAGACAGTCAAGGACCGCAGAAGACTACCAAGACGACCTGAGTGGAACAAGACATCTTCATTATAAGACTGCCAGAAGCTTCGAGGGCGCGAAAGCAGAATGGGAGCCGGGGGATGGTGGATGACGATGGGGCATTACGTTGCGACTGTTCAATGGTTGATGTTAGCATCAGACTGAGCAAGGAGTCTTGAATTTCAAGGGGCTCAGCAGAGTCTGACATGGGCATTCCCTCCCGGTTTTGGCTCCTCGCATATGATGCACGTCGTTTCACAGTGATGTGATGCGCCTGACTGTTGTATATTGAGACGTCGACATACGAGGTAGTCCATTCAAAAAGATGCTGATCATAATCGCTCCTGTCATCATGAGGTCAATGAGGTCGACATCTGGATGGTTCGCATCCACAGTTCATGCCGTTCGAGCATCCTCGCAGCGATAAGCACCGCCGTCAGCACGGAAGCTGGCACTGTGTACGACCAACAAAAGGGCGTCCAGGCCTTGATCCGTGGTACAAGATACATGTGAGTGTGCGACCAGCCTTGCACTTAAGCGTTCGACGGCGCATGATGCGGAGAAGACAGAACTCTGTTCCGATGGTCTGGATACGAGGCGCAATGTGTGATTCAGATCTGCCCTCCAGATAGGTGTACTTTCTTCTTCTGGCCTTTCTTGTACCACGTTCGCGCAGCTCACTTCTCACAATTCTCGCGGCGACTGCCAATTGCACTAGCCGCCCCGATCCCAGCGCTCCAGCGTGCAGAGCGCCACCCTACCCGGGCGTTCCCTGCATATCGTCTGCATAAAACATCGCGAATGAACGCAGCGCCAGTAGTGATGCGCGGTGGATGTGCTTTGCGATCGCAGATGTCCGCCAGCGCATCACGAAGACGAAGAAGCGTGCGCCGGTGCGTCATTTCAGCTCGCATTGACTGTGATCATGTGTGATGATTGATGGCAAGATCGGGTTCGGCCCAAAAAGAAAGAGAGTCATCAAAAGAGAGTTCTCCGCCCGGCGGTACATCAGCCAGCCACGCTGTCCGGGATCCACAAAGCCCACGAGGCGTCTCCCTCGTGGCCCTGATCTGCGGTCCTCCTGGCATCACGAATCCTCTATCTACTAGCCGGCGCAGCGCGTGGCATCCTTGCGTTTGGTTCGAACCTTGACAAGAGTCGCGACAGCATCGCATCACAGCTGGGTGTAGTGCGTGTGTGCTCGTACTATCACTGTGTAGCTGGCGGGCGATGCGTGCGGTATCTGCCTGTTGTTGCCCAACCGAGTATCGCCGCGACCTTGACCTCCAGCCAAGGCCGCAACGCTTTTCAGCGGCCGAGGCAGTCCACCATCCACGCCTGAGTCTCTGTCAAATCGGAACACCTTGGGCCAGCATATCCGGCCCCAGCTGTGTTCTGCATACGGCAAAGCTAAGGAGCCCAGTAGATTGGGCTGGCCCGGTCCCTGGAACAGAGCCGTCGGAATCGAAACACATGTAACGATAGCCAGGTCTGACGCCGCCGAAAGAGGCCCAGCAGACGACCATTTGGGCGCCGCCCTGCTCTCTTACAGACACGCTCACCCTTCCCGACGACTCTGCCACGCAGCCGACGGCTAGAAACAAGTCAACAACCCAGCGGCCACGAGGCACGGCCATAAGAAACACGGCCAGTGACCAGTGGCACTGACCACCAGTGACCACCTATCCTTAGCAGCAAGCTCTATCTCTGGTATCGCGGCATCGCGCACACACCCCGCCGTGCCCTGCTCACGGCATCCCGCAGCGAACAACACGCCAAACACAGAGAGGGGTCAAAGACACACTCCACACCGTCGGACCTGCAGTGTCCACCCGCTCGCTAGTGGCAGCATTGAGGCTCTACCGTCCTCAGAGTCATTAATCGGCGTGGCGCCTGCCTCATCGCTTGCTTTTCCCTCTTTCTGCCACTGCTACGCGACACACACACTGCTGCGAGATCTGCTGTCGTCAAGATAAACTCCTCTCTGCACCTCTCGGCACCCTTCCGCCCGCGAGCGTCTCCGACAGCTCGGGTCCATTCTTGGAAGCACGCCTGGGAGCTCAACCTGGTCTTGATCTCCTCCGACCAGGACTGTTCACGAAGATCCTTGACAAATAGTGCCACATACAGCCTTGCTAGTCTCTTGCTGACGAACCCGACCTGTCGAAGGCGGCTAGATACCTTGTCGTGTCAACTGCATCTCACTCCGGCTGCCGTCCCGACCTTGAGCCTACAACATCTCCTGCAAAACAATCACTTACTCACCTCCTCAGACCAGACCATGAGCGGACCCAGGCGATATAGAGGCTTACTTTCCTGCTAGGCCGACCGCATGGCTCCAGACATCAAGTCGGAAGACTTCGCCTACGACAATGGGCGACCTCTTACAGCTGACACTTCGGCTGCTGAGGCCGCATTGAAGGCAAAGCTATCCCGGAAGCGAACCAAGACGGGCTGCTTGACATGTCGCAAGCGTCGCATCAAGTGCGGCGAGGAACGCCCGGTGTGTAAGAACTGTATCAAGAGCAAACGGCTCTGCGAAGGATACAACCAGCGTGTTATCTTCAAGCAGCCGACCTTCGACTACCAACCAGCTCCTCATGGCGGTGCCCACATTACCTTCCAGGCGGGATTTCTGGCAGGCCCAGCGAGCTCACACCCAGACATACACCCACCAGGCTTTGACCCATCGGCATTTGCACATGTGCAACAGCAACAACATGCCCAACAGTACATCCAAGTATTCGACACGCAACTCCAGCAATACGTTACCATAGAGCAGCCTCGTCAGCAGATCATAGCGCACATGGAGCCCCCGATACCACACGGTCACAGCCAGCATTTGCCTCATTTTCCGCAGGCCGCGGCTCACCCCTTCAACCAGGCCCAGCAGCCATCTTTCAGAGCACAGTATCTGGACACGACACAAGAAGCTGCACACAACGTACCAAGTCTTGCACCAGCTGTTGAACTCAGCAACGGTTACGCTACCGCAAGCTTGCAGTCTGTGGCTGCGACAGCCGGACTATTCAGTCCTCACCAGTCGAACCAACAGAACGGCCAGATGTTACCCGTAGTGACGATGCCTACTGAACATATCTCTGATGCTTATAGATCAGCACATGAGCCCGTCGACCCTCATCACAATGTCAAGTTTGAACGCGCTCATATGCAAGTATGGTCGAATACTAAGCCTCTAGGCACCGAACAGGACATCGTGGTGCCGACACCCGTGTCAGACACGTCCAGTCGAACGCTGTCCTTCTCCCAGACACCTGCCGTGGCGGTGAGGCAACAAAGGGAAAACAATCATTACGTTCCTCAGCCGGAGGTCGCTCGTCCAATCGACCACGCCCCTCCCATTGAGCAAAACCACTACCATCAGACGAGCCCAAGCCTCTCCGGACCTCAACCTTCCGCAAATGGAGATCATGTTACGCCGGAGTACTACGAGCACGAGGCACACGCTGCTCCGTATGCGACACCTACATATATGCTCAACGTCGCTGCGGTCGAGGTGCAAGATGACGATTACTACGATGTGGAACAAGATGATGAGATGGATGTGGATACAAATGCCTCTCCAGAGTATGGCATTGAGCGGCAGAGGAAGCTGAGTAGGATTCTTGCGCTCAACCAGATCAGCATCCACGATGTGCAGATGCGCCGCTATGATACTTTCATATACGCCGGAATACTGGCCAGATACAAGGTAGAAGAAGTGGCGAGTCCACTGAAAAATCCGGCGACTGCGAGGGTATTCGCACACTTCATCTCTGCGACAGGGCCAAGCCTTTCGATATTCGAGCGGCACCCAAGAAACACTTCGATGATGTTCAATGAGAGCTCAATACCGCTGTCACAACAAGGGTTATGGACATACACACTGCCGGTGGCGGCTCTCCGCAACCAAGGCTTGCTGCATGCGATGTTGGCACTTGCCAGCCTGCACATTGCTCGACTGCAGAATGCGTCGGTCACGCCATCTATGCAACATTATGCATGGGCCCTCAAGCGTATCCATAACTCTGTGGCCACGCCGAAAGGCAGACTCAAGGTCACAACCATTGCAGCAACCATGTTGCTTGGGTTTTACGAAGTGATGACCGCAGATCACATGAAATGGAACGCTCACTTGGCAGGGTCGAAACAGCTGTTTGTCGACACAGACTTCGTTAGCATGACCAAGGAGTTCCGACGACTGAAGCGTGGAAAAGCTACACGGCACTTGCGGCGACATAGCTCGGAAGAGCCTTGGATGCAGGACGACCTGCTCGACCAGACGATGGATGTCGATGAGCGGGTGGTGAGCCATATGGTGGGTAAAGAAGTCCGATATGACGATCATGGTGGTATTGAGACACCTCGTGTCAATATACCTCCTGGTTTGGATCTGAGCAAATTCGAGATCTTGAAGGACCTTTATTGGTGGTACTGCAAGCAAGATGTGATCCAGAGCATCGTGAGCGGCAACCATCTCCTGTGAGTACCTTGGATTCCTCGTGCTAGAAGCAGATCCACTGACATTGCACAGCATGGACTTCAGTCGGTGGGCGAATTGTCCTCCGCGAGCACCTCTTGGACGAGGAGATGCCGTTCATGGAACCTTTGATCACCTTGTTCTTCTGCTTGGAAGAATCGCAGACTTTTCGTCAAGAGATCGCGAGCGAAAGTTGAAGCAGATGGAAGCCAACGGCGGCAACTGGAGGCCAGCACCAGAGATGAACATACCACGCCCGCCACAACACCCTTCGGTCCCTCCTACGCCTGTCTCTGCCACGAACAGCTTTCCGATGCCAGGCACGACCATACCGCCTCGAGGTCCCCCTGGAGGTCCTCAACCGCCTGCTATGCCACAATTCTTCGGTATGGCCCCGCCACCTAGAGCAAATGTCCAAATGCCGTCAGTCTATAGGCCGACCCAGCCGACGACTTCGCCCCAGAGTGCCCGTCCCTACGACCCATTCGAAGGCGACCTCCAAGCTCAGACCGCAGCCGCATTGGAGGAGTATGGACGTATTCGTGCTGCGCTGCACACTTTCCAAACGAGTCTCGGCAAGGACTTTGAACCGCTTGGCCCAGATTATTATGTACCCGAAATGACCGCCTTCGGCCAAGCGTTGGTCTATCGGTCTTACGACATTGGCTGCATGTGGGCACTATACAACATGGCCGTCATCATTGCAATCCGGGCTCACCCACATATGCCTCCGGCAGCACATGTCGCGGCAGCCATCGCAGCTCATGAGACAGCATTCTTCGCAAACGAGATCGGCAGGATAGCAGCAGGCATTGTGCCGGGACCTCCTGAGCAAGCCCTAAACCCAAGCTTGGGCGCAGCGCTGTGTGAGAGCTGCATGCCTTCCTTCTTCGCAGCAGTACAATACCAAGATCCTCACCAACGGCGCGAAACCGTAACACGAATATGGAGCATCGCGAAGCGGACCGGCTGGGGTAGCGCGGAGCTCATTGCGAATGGATGCGAAACTGCCTGGGTCAAGGCAGCCGCAGCAGGAAGAGGACCACCATACGAAAGAATCGCTCGACCTCAGGAATTCACACATGACCCACGTCTGAATGGGAGCTGGGAGAGGCTAGACCCCAACGCCCAGCCGAACGAAATGGATGATACGGACAGACGGCTTGTGAAGAAGAAAGCCCAGGCACGACTTAATTGGGCCATTGGGGTGATGGGTGTGGAGGACGACGTGCATAAGATACATCTCAGCGACTGACTAAGGATCTAAACAGTGATTTTTTTGAAGAAAATCTCGGAAGACAGTCTCTTGGAACTATTGTGGAAGTGGATGTCTGGAGGGTCGAACCCAGGGAAGTGTTGGTGGAAAGTGCTCGATAGGAAGCATGTCTCGGTATTGTCTTGAGGGTAAATACTTGCTCCGCGAAACATGCGGCAGGATGTAGCCATCTTGGAAGAAAGTCGGAAGACTATTAAACGTTCAGGCAACCCTCGCCAGTCTACCTTTCCACGCAGCACGACAACGCCTTCGAAGCGACGACAGACTCCATCATCAAACGCCAACCCAACCCACAGCACTGTCCACATACCACCCATTCAACAAACAACAGCATCTCACCCATCATGACCCCAGCCGCCAAAGCCGTCCTGGAGACCTACGAGCTCCTCGAGCAGATCCTCCTCCATCTCCCCAGCACCTTCGGCACAAGCGAGCGTTCCCATCTGCGCACATGCCAACAAGTCTGCCGATACTGGAGAGACATCATCGACGACTCCACTGCTCTACACAATGAACTGCAATTCGATCGATGGGGTCCCATAGCCTCGCTATCGACGCCCTTCTGTCGCGCGTACAGGGTCCGGCTTCGGGAAGAAAGTGTTCGCAACGCTGGGCGGGTTCGGCTCGAAGAGGCTTTGTTCCGGATTGAAGGGGGTGTTGGGGAGGTTGAGACGATGGAGGTTGAGACGATGGAGGTAGGGACGATGGAGGCGAACATGAGAAGGCATCGCTTGGAGAGTGCTGGGGGGAGAGTTGTTCCTAAGATCAGGGTGGGGAAGAAGTGGTGGAGGGCGAAGCGGGCTAGGGAGTGATGTTGAAGACGCGAAAGATGCAGGTCGCGGGCTGGACGGTCAGACTGGCGATTTCAGGTTACTTGAGAGGTAAGAGCCTGATCGGGAGATGTGGATATTGTTTGTACGACGTAAGCAAGCTAGCTACATCGTGCCATCGACGCCTACAGATCAGATTCAGCAAAATCGAGCAAGCATGGGTATCATCATCCTCCTCTTCCAGCGCCTTCGCTAAAGCAATGACAAACAGTACTAACGCTGCCATAATTATGCAGAGGACATAACCTCGTCCTCAATCCCTGTCGTATCGTGCCGTGAAAAAGCAGCTTGCAGTTCCTTGAACAGACTGTCTAGAGCAGGAGGCTCGCCATCAGAACCTGCCTTGATGAGGAGGTCGTGAAGACTGTTCGTAAGATCGTGTATGTTCAGCGTTCCGGACTGGAATATGCCAGGTGGGTCGAGTGCTGGCTGGTTGTAACCGAGTAACGAGGTGTTTTCGTCGAGCTTGCCGGCGAGACGCGATATGCCCGTCAGAGATAGCTTATTGTTGTAGAGAAGGTTGTGTGTACCTTGGCCAGCAGGGACACGTTCCAGTGGAAGCTACTTGCAAGTCAGTATTAGATTCTTGTTGGCTCTGCGTGGATCACTCACCTTTGACGATTTCGTGCGACCCAGCTTTCCCGAACTCTTTCGGCGTGAGGGTGCTCGGTCATTTCCAGCAGGTCGCCACTCCTCATCAACATCATCGCGAGTAGCGTTCGATGTTGGAGCATTAGGCTCAAGCTCTTGCAGAGCTGGCCTCTCACCGGTCTTGCGGCGCTTGGCCTTAGATACTGATGGCTTCTCTGGTGATCCGAGATGTGCTTCAAGATTAGCAAGTTCACTCGCGGGCATGAAGCCGCGACGCTGTAGGAGACCGGTCTCGCGAGGATGAGGTGTAGTCTGGTTCTCTTGAGCTGGAGCTGCAGCTTCAGCACGTCCGTAGTTTCGTCCCTCAACCATAGCAGCGACAGAGTCCGTTGCATGTCGCTGCGCAAAGTCACGAATGTCGCGATTGCGTCGTGGTGGAGTCATCGGTCTTGGATCATCAACAAGATCACCGAGCTCGCCTTGAGACACAAGGCCAGGAACATCCACGTTCTGGCGCCTTCGCTTGCTGCTCGCAGGTGGTCGTGGATTGTCCACGTCCTGAAGATGATCGAACCAAACCTGCTCAGCAGGCTGCCGGCTCTTCATCGGAGGCACGAAGGGTTTGTTGACGCCTCCGTGTCCAGGCTGCTCCCTTGGCCGGCGCCGCTTCGCGCTGACATCCGGTATTGCTTCCAGTGGAGTGCCACTCGGGTCGTGCGGACCTAGGTCATACTCCTCTAGTCGTCCTCGTCGCGAAAGAGACGATGGCTCATCCTCCACAGCTCGAACATCGCTAGATGGCATCGGCGTATAAAGCTGTGGTGGAGGTAAAGATGACGATCCGATCACGCGGCCGTCTCTGGCTAAGCGGAAGTCAGGCACATGGTTCGATGGATGAAACCCTTCTGCATTCAGTGGAGGAGATGACGGCCGAGGCGTTGGAAGGCCTGAAATACAGTTGGGTCCTGCTGGGCGCTTCGACGGTGGACTGGAGAGATTGATGCTAGTAAAAGCTTGAGGCGTAGTCGATTCACCATGTTCCTGTCCGAAGGATTTCCGCGTTGAGGAGTTCAGTTTCGCAAGTACCCATGGGTTTGAGGCATTGACATCGTTCCTTGCTTGCCGAAGCTCTTCCAGGTCAGCCTCCATCTGCGCAGTAGGTGGGCGATCATCGACATGATCCAGATCTTCTTCGTCGCAGCCATACATGTTGGATCGGAACGTTCTCCTTGGCTGCTCAGCCCCTTCATCAAGAGCCTCTTGATTGAGTGTTGCTAGCAGGATTGAAAATTCTTCACCAGCAATCGGCAGACCATCATGCTGAGTAACTTCGTTATTGTGCTGTTCTTCTGGCTGTTGATCAAACAACGTGGTAAATCCATCATCGAGCATTCCAGCATGTTGCGTCGGGATTTCAGGTTCTTGAGCGTTCTGGTCCTGTGCTCTCTCTGACTCGACGGCTGGGGTGTAGACTGCCGCGAATAGCAGCCTAGCCACTTCGATTACCTTGCCTGGATCCTCAAACAAGACGTCGTCCTTGGCCGGCTCCAGATTAGCATCGTAGCTAGCGACTGGACAGTCGATGTTCAGATACAGGAACGGATCCTTGATGTCAGCAAAGTGCGTGTTCGAGCTCTTGAGCGCTTCTTTGAAGATCTTTGCAGTCTGCTTGAAAGTATTCCTTGCGGTTGAGACTGGACGACGATCGAGAGACACAAAGGAGCCGATGTTCTTGACCTTACCAGGGTCGCTGTCTGGACGTGGGAGGAAGGCCTCGAACGTGAAGCTTTCATGTTCGAGAACAGACCATGTGCATTGCGAAGCACATGCCGCGCCTACGATCTTGAAAGCGGCATCCTCTGCGTTGCCATTGGGTTTCGGAGCATACATCCAGTCACCTTTGCTGTTCTTCGCTTTGAGCACACGCAATGCTAGCCTGACGTTTGGTCGAGCGAAGGCATAAGCTTGGAGGGTGCGCTTGATCTTCTTCAAAGTGATGTCCGAGTTCTTCAAGCAGACCTGTCGCCTGACAGGGTTCGCCTTGATGAAGTCCGTGATCCTGACGGTAGTGCCGATGGGTAGCGATCCTCGTTCCTGACTAGCAACCTCGCCGAGCTGGTTGATCTTCAGCACTGCCGCCACTTGCTCGCCCTCGATGCGGGTGCTGATGGTGAGTGTGCCGCTCAGCTCAGCAGCACTTGCGAGTGCCTCGCCTCGAAAGCCAAGGGAAGAGCCGCCAATGTCTTTCAGCTCATCGTCGTGGGACAACTTGCTTGTGCAATACCGTCTCGCCACCAGCGGACGATCCTCAGGTGCAATGCCATGGCCGTTGTCTCGAAGTTGGATGATGTCAAGGGTGTTGCTGTGGATCTCAATCGCGATTGACGTAGCTTTCGCATCGAGTGCATTGTCAATGAGCTCCTTGACTACAGCCGCTGGATCAGTCAGTACCTGAGTGGCTCCCAACGCCCTGACCGTGGTCTGCGGAAGCGCTTCGATGGCCATCGTGATGTTCTGTCATCGTCCTGGGAAGTCTTTTTGCGCGAGTGATGTGGCAACCGTATCGAAGGTGATGAGTACTCGTCAAGAAATGTCCATATCGCCAGGATGCGGCGTGGACGTGGTAGAAAAGAAGATGGAACGCGTCGAGACGCGCTCCCAAGCTCCTTCCTCGGGTTCGGATCCGAGCCAAATGACGCCATCCGGAAACTCAACCATCATGCAATCATCCATGTTACAACTTACATGTAGGATGGTGCAATCCATCCGGGAAGAACAACAACATTGTCATCTCATCAATCACTGCAATCCAATCTTCGACAACTCACCATGGCGCTCGCACCAAAGTACGCAGGCCAGAAGTGGGTTGCTGCTGCCAACCCAGAAACGCTGCACACTCTCGAGCTCTGTATGTCTTACACATGTGTCGCTGATATGCCCTTCGACATGTGCTGATGCGACGATGGCAGTCTTGGACTATGTCTGCCCAGTATGCTCGATCCGAGCATCTTTCTGATGACATGACTGACGGGAACGATGACAGTTCTCGAAAAAGATGTTCGACAGAGTTTACCACGATGTCCTCCCAGCGGCAAGGTCGAAGTACGCAGACAAGGTGCAATTCATCTTCCGCCAACAGATCCAACCATGGCATCCATCGTCTACACTAGTCCACGAGGCTGGCGTGGCTGTGCTCCAGACCAGGCCGGACAAGTTCTGGGAATTCTCCAAAGCTCTCTTCGACAAGCAGACTGAGTACTTCGATGTGAATGTCGTCAACGAGACCAGGAACAAGACCTATGAAAGACTGGCCAAGCTTGCTGGCACCGTTGGCGTGGACTCAGACACCATCTACTCAAAGCTCGAAATCTCCACGAAGCCAGGCAAGGACGGTAGCTTGAATGTCGGCAATGGTGTCACCAACGACTTGAAGCCTCTCGTAAAGCACAACCGCTTGCAGGGTATTCATGTAACGCCGACAGTACTGTTCAATGTAAGTGTGCATCGACGACAGTGAGGTATTGTCGCTCACAATTCTGCAGGGCATAGTCGAGAACGGAATTGGCAGCAGTAGCAGCAAGCAAGACTGGGAGGAGTGGTTGGCGAAGAACATTGTTTGAGTCTCTGTGATTCGTACATGCAACCATGCCCTGACATGGCTCTTCAGATCATTGA
Source organism: Fulvia fulva (assembly GCF_020509005.1). NCBI lineage: Eukaryota > Fungi > Ascomycota > Dothideomycetes > Mycosphaerellales > Mycosphaerellaceae > Fulvia > Fulvia fulva. Next base: position 801,575 of record NC_063014.1, on the reverse strand, counting down.
GAGGCACGCCGTCGATGTACGAAACTCGCATCTTTGAGATATCTCGCCCGGGGTAGGAAGCACACCTACCCAGAATGGTTGTCAATAGACCAAAGTCGTCTGAAAACCCCAGCTGCGTATCCATGCCAACATATCACATCAAAAAGGAACGATTCAGATTAATCTCCCACTCTCGAAAGATATCCTTGTCAAGTTCTTCTCCTCGCCATGTGTAGGTTTGATTGTTGACTTGATAAATTCATGTTCCGTGGCGCTTACTGCTGCGAAAAGTCTCACGCCTCGCCTCAAAGCCTCCTTTACGAACTTCACGCCTTGTCCCGTCCCAAAAGGAAAAGCATCATCGTCCACACAATCACTCTCTCCACACCTCTCAAACTCCACAACAAAAGCGCAAAAAAGTGTCAAGGTCAGAAGACTTTGTATAGGAATAGCCGAAGGTGGGCTTCAAGAGTTTGATTAACAACATGCTCTAATCATGGAGAACATCGGTTAATGCTTACGCTCGAACCCTGATCTGATAATCAGCATGTGCATGGTTGGATAAGATCGTATGAATGTAGGAACATACCACGACTGCGTCATTCGTTAGCATCCAGTCTGCAGAAGCGCAGGATGTGGTAAAACACACCCTTGAGGTGATCTCGCTATAGTAGCTAAGAGCCACACGCTCTACCGATTGAGCTACCCCGGCAACGAGGTACTCGTTTGAGGCACAATGTGCTTGGTTGAATATAAAGCTCAACATTATTGGGGCTCATTATCGGCCGTGTGCGGTGGCGTGAATCCTGCTGCCGTCTTGGCGGAAACGAGGTTCCGCTGGGACCAGAATTTTCATCCTGGGGTCGGGTCCGTCCGGCTTTCCCTGCGATTGCCAGAAAATGTGCTGTTGGCGGTTGTGAACCTCCAAAGGTAAGCGTAGCGGAGTGGAGCTCTCTACCAACCCTTCTAGACTGCAAAGTAGCGTGCGATCCACGCTACCGCTACCCGACGTACAGTGCTTATTATACGACGACACAGGCGTTAGCGACGAGTATATGTTTGCGAGTTCGCCAACAGGCACAGTGCGGTAGGTCACGTGACCCGAAAACTTGAAAGTTGACCAATCAGAGCGGGCGCCAAGGCTAGTTGAGGGCTGGTATAGAGCTTCACTCCCTCGCTGACGCCTCACCTACGTACTCGCAAGCTCGTACTCCGGTGTGGCTAGCGCTCGGTCGCTACGCTTAATGAGACACAGTGCCACTGCATTCGCAAGAGTGAAGGGGAGAATTGTCGTGTGGAACGATTCTGTGCGTTGGAAGTGCTGGTTCGGGATAGGGACGATGATTGTTCTGGTAGAAGACATCTTGGTAAAGAGGTAACTTGGAGCAAGTCATGCATGATTGACGATGAGCGACTGCTTTTCAGTTCATTGGTTTTGTCTGTTGGGTAAGGTGGTGTTGCACAGGAACATCTACTCCTTGCGCTGGGATGGCAAGGGATAGGCTATCACATGCCTTATCTGAAAATTTCGGATATTGCGCGGTTTGAGGTGAATGTTCAGCATCGGCCACGAGAGCATCATAATTGAACATGACGACGACACGAGGAGCACTGCGCGACAAGAAAGCATTACACTACTACGAAACTATATCCAAGAATCCTCCACACCCCAATCCATGGTCAACACCATCTAAGCCCCTCCCACAAACACCGTCAACAACTGCGGGTTCCCATCAGCCAGCGTACCACTCTGATCAACCCCTCCACTCGGGTTCACATCATCGTACGAAAAGGCGTATCCCCGTCCATCAACCTCCTGCTGATGCACAATCTTGCTATACTGGTTGTTCGGCGAAGTAGTATAGTACTGATCAGCATGCGGCCCCGGCTGGGTATCACCCCCGTTAACCATGAACGTCCCCCTGTTGAACGCAGCACACAAACGCGGCACCACAGCACGATGGACGTCGTTGTCGCTCCCCCAGATCGCGAAGGGGCCAGAGTTGCAGCCGAAAATGTCGCCCGCGGTGGGCTTGTTGTAAACCCGGTTATCGCCATTGCAGGAGAGAGTTGAGCCGCTAACGCGGCAGGCGACTTTGCCGTGGCTGTTCTGGGTGTCCAGCCAGAGGGTATTACCGGTGTACCGCGACCAGACTTGATCGATGTAAGAGTTGAAGTAGTTGCCGAACGCACCGTTGCCGGAGCTCACGTAGATGTTCGGTGCCACGACACGGAGAGGTCCGTTTCCGCCCGCCTGGCAGAGGTTTCCCCATGGCTGTCCGTCAGCGCGCTGCTGGCTTTGGAGGGCGTTGCAGATTGTGCTGACGCTTCCTGGGCGGAGGCCGCGGACTGTAGTCGTGGCGCCGGAGCCTGCGCGCATGGACATGCCTAGGGCGAGGCCGACGAAGTCGACGAAGGAGAGGTTGGCGTAGAGGCCGCCTTGGTTGTTGGTGAGTTCGACGAAACCCCAGTTGATGCCGGCGGAGGGATCCTGTGGGTTTGCGAATGAGGGCTGGACTTGGCTGGGGGAGTTTGTAGCTGGGTTCCAGACGGAGTAGAAGTGCAGGTTGCCTTGGGCGAACCAGATTCGGGCGGATGAGATGTAGTCGGGGAGGGTTACTGTGACGGTGCTGCCTTGGGCGGTGTTGAGAGGGATGGCGATGGGGCCGTTGACTTCTCTGGGGGAGGTGTAGGAGGAGTCGCAGGGTGGGTAGTAGAATTGTCCGTTGCCTTGGACGAAGACGACTTTGCCCGAGGGATCGAGACCGGTAACGTACGCATTGACTGCGCCGCCCATGTTGTTGACGAGGGCGAGGGGCAGGCGTTGGTTGGCCTGGATGCTCATTATGTCTTCCTCTGGCTTTGCGCCAGTGGTTGAGTTGGTGATGGGCTGTGAGTTGGTGGCATTGAGAGTGTTCTCTGCCGTGATGACGAGATCTTCTACGCCTCCGGGGCTAACTGGTGTGATAGCATCATCAGCGCGGTGCACAACAGGTGCTGCTAAGGTACTGCCGATGAGGGAGGTCGCTGCCAAGATGGCCGTGAAGAACGAATGCATAGCTGTATGCGTGATTGGCAACCTGGCCAAGGAGCTTTAACGAAAGTGATGAAGAAAAGACTGTGGTGAAGATTGTAAACACATACTGACAAGCGGATGTGAGAGCAGTTATGTATACAGTTGTTGGAGTCCCCTGTCTCCACATGGCGATAGTCAAGGTCTGCTGAACGGCATCAGCAGAAGTCCACACTTGCAAAGCATGCACCACCAGCAGGCCGATGTCACGGCCGAGGCTGGGCATGATCCGGTGCAAGGTAGCTGAGGCAGAGTCGTGGCTGCAGCACTCGCTATGGGACACTATGAGGCCGAAATGAAATGCATGCAAGCCGTGTGTCTACCAGTTCAAGAGCAGCTCGTGCTTGGTAGACTACCGTGCAGACTCTGGACTCCTGAGTGTCGACCCGGCGATCATTGGCATCTAGATGGCTTGTAGGACTCGATCCGCTGTGGGTCGCAATGAACTGCTGCTGAACAGTAGTCGACGGTGCAGCACGTGCAAGCCAGTCAACGGTCATGGAAGGTGATCGGACAAGCGTTGGCGGCAAGGAAGAGCGGCCAACGTTCCGATAACCGCAGGAACCGATGGATCTTGCTTCTTTAGAGTGTTTGCCATGATAGTAGTTGTCCGGCAGCGAGATAGCAAATGTTTGAGCCACATCTGGTGTGTTGTGCGTAGCTTGGCTGTGATTGGTCGCACAGGTGGCGACTTCATCAGAGCAATAGTTCGGTCGTGCATACGCTAGGGCTTGGACGCAACGAGGAATATCAGCCCTATAAGCATGATTGGTGGTCCCTCGGAACGCCATATGATGGCTCCATAAGCTTCAATTTAGTACTCGCTTTGTGTTGCCGTTCCACAAAGGTTTTCTGATCACAACGCCCACCTCTTGCGTCTTGCCGTCGACTCCGGGCAGGTTTGGTAGACGTTCAATGTGCATCATGATGCCATTGCCTGGACACAGTTTCGACAGAAAATGTTTGCGCGTGAGCAAACGACTCAAGCCTCGAATGCCATTTCCGATGCCCGCAAAGCTGAATTAGGAAGGTATCATGTCGGCGGACGTACTTCTTATACCAGCTACAGGCTTGTCGATCGCTGCACACATTGCCGTCCGCGACCACTGATGTGTGCGCTACACTAGTTGGTCAGTACTGTAAGAAGCTTTGCAATTGGAATGTCAAAGTAGTCGCAAATCACTCCAGTGTGACTCTGACTAATCATTCGAGCATCGCCAACCGGCACCACGGTTTGCTCTCGCTCACCTGTGAGCTATCGCATGAAGCCGGTTTCTCTTATATCGCCACCTCCGACAATGTCTGGATACAGCTGCGTCGCATTCTTGTCAACCAGAATATAGTCTTGAACCAGCACAGTACCATTACCGAGACTGTACAGTTGCTCATCTGTGCAAGTCTTTGGTGCGTACCATGTGTAGCAGACGGCCTGGATATGCTGCGCTGGAGGATCATTCTTGAACTGCCAGGTGCTGCTCGGGCCTTTGCTTGCATATGGTTCTCCATCGACGCTGGCCGAGCTTTTGCCAGTAGCTATGACTTGACCTCGGAGGGCGCGAGAGAAGATCCGGTATGCAGTTTCTGGCTGCGAAAAGGGTACAGCATGGCCCGCCTGATACACGCGGGCGAACGAGAAGTTCCCTTACTGGCGGACCTGAACTCCAACGTAGGAATCGTTCGTCTGTATGGGCTCGTAGCCGGCAGCACTGAACTTTGCCGCATCGGTATACTCGATGGCGAGCAAGACCGTCTCGCCACCAATCCAGTTACAAATGTAGTCCCTGTCTCCATACATGAATTGAACTTTGATGCCGTGATCCAAGAGGTAGGCCAGCTTGTCGAGATGACCAGGCCGATAAGCGTCGCCCATGGCACTGAACGCATAGGCAACCTGGTCGGCGTGACCGCTCTAATTCATTGGCGCTCCAAGGGCCTCTTGAACGAATGGATTCTGCATGTACCCCCGGAAAAACGGCGGGGTCATCGAGACTGGATCTAACGCAGTCACGTCGTACCAATTGCGTCCAGAGTCATGATAAGGAGCTTTTACGTATTGTTCGCAAAAGATGTAAGCGTCGTGGCAGATGTCGTTGACGGTGTCGTTGATGCCCACTAAGTCCGGGTCATACTGGATAGAGAGCATTTGGCACTGTTCCACCTGATCTTTGCAGCCATCCTTCCTCGTGTAGCTGAATGTCATGTTGTCGTACGTAGTCTTGTTGACTGCCTGGATGCCGTAAGTATTGTTGTATGCAAATTGCGGAAACGACGGCAATTGCACATCGCCAACGCATCCATTGACGATGAGCAGAGTGTCGAGATTGAGGATCTGCAGCGGACATATCGTGCTGCACGTGGTTGCTGCGATCTTCTCATTCTGCTTTTGGACGAAGTAAAAGAACTCTGGTCCGTGTTTACCGCCGTATGATTCTGCCGCCAGGCTGATGCGACTGTCGCTCGTCTTGTACTCTGGAAACTCCCGGGTCCAGACTTGTAGAAAGTGCCAAACGTGCACAGCTGCAGCAACACTTCCAATGGCTGTCTTATTCTCATTCCCACTCGGCCCAGTGCCCACCACGAATGTTGCATTTTGCGCTGGGATCGGCGATGTGTCGTTCAAGAGAGTAGTCTCGTCATATAGCAAATCATACGTGATGTTGTGCAGTCCATCAAAACTCAAGCCAGGCTGAACGGGCTGGTCGATGTACAGCATATTCACATCGGTGTTCCAGCTCCATTCATTCAACCTCGTCGTCTTGGAGTCTGCGTTCACCCAACATGGTCCGTTCTCGGACAAGATAGCTGTAAACGATGAGCTGCCTGGACCGCCGGAGAACCACAAAGATAGCGGTGCATTCTGGGGATCGTTGCGGGCCTCAAAGTACCAAAAGAAAGTGTTGATGGGAAAAGATTGGTTGATGCCCAATTCGGTGGTCGTGTTAGGAGGTAGGGATACATAGCCAGCGAAGGACCGCACGCCTGGTGTCGTTTCGCAGATGTGTGTTTCTTTGTAGCTGATTGTTACGCTGTCGTTGAAACGAGATCGAAGTAAAGTAAGGCCATCTGGTTTCTTCGGAAACTGTGCGCTCGCGATTGTGCCGAGTAGAAGTACCGAGTGGACGGACAGCAGCATCGTGAGCCGATAGCAAGACCGCATCGGGAGCGGCGTGTCGCATGTCTTTTGTCTTCGCTACCTGCGATAAGGAGATTTAGTGACATGACTTACTGGCAAGGGTGAGAGAAGATCAGGAAGATGTCCCAGGCATGTTCTGCCGGCCATCGCTGTGCAGAACCAGGGCCACCTGTGACTGTAGAGTCTCGGGCGCGAACCTTCGTGGCAGCAAGAGGTGATGACTGTGATATGTACGGGCGTTGTTGAGGGCAGGACTGCGTGTCTACGAAGCATCCGTAATGTACTTTCGCTTTCGTTGTTGGTCGTGGTGGACGATCGATGGGACATGTCTGCTTCCTGGCACACGCTCTTCCGGGACGTGCAATCTGCGCTCTGGACAGTACATCGTGCCCAACATCATTGTTTGAGGGCGTTGATTCGGCCTTGTTGTGATGATAGAGGCGTGTGTTTGTGTGTTGACAGTGTTGTGGCTGGAGAGACTTTCGAGTTTCATTCTTTGCCGAGGCTCGGTCGCTTTCGGTCACATTGAGGGCGTTGACGGTGACTGCATCACTCATCGCATCTTTCACGCCCACATCTCCATCTCTCCACGACGCGACATGTTGTAGCATCGCTCAGAACTATGGCATCACCGCCCAAACCGTGGGAACGAGCAGCCGCTGGAGGTGCCACATCATCCGCCGCAGTGCCGACATCGACCACCACTGCGACGGCAGCGGCGCCATCGTCAACCGGCGCTCCAGTCTTGCCAGCACGAACCGACGCCCTCAACCAAGTCGCCACACGCACAGCGTCGAACTACTCCTCTCCATACAGCAGACCCGGCATGTCGTCGGCGTACTCTCCGCCTTATGGCATGGGCGGAATGAGTGGATACGGCGGCATGTCGTCTTACAGCTCGCTCTACAGCCGGTTTGGTGGCGGCATGGGCGGCATGGGCAGCATGTATGGGGGAGGCATGTACGGCGGAATGGGAGGCTACGGAGGTATGGGAGGATACGGCGGTGGGATGTACGGGCAGCCAGGCATGGTAGGCTCAGATGGTCAACCGCAAAGTCTCACGCAAACCTTCAGCAACAGCACCCAAGCGACCTTCCAGATGATCGAGAGCATAGTAGGCGCCTTTGGGGGGTTTGCGCAAATGCTCGAGAGCACATATATGGCCACCCACTCCTCCTTCTTCGCCATGGTCAGTGTGGCCGAGCAGTTTGGCACCCTCAAGCAGACTCTCGGCTCAGTCCTCGGCATCTTCACGATAATGCGATGGATCCGGACAGCAATTGCTAAGCTCACCGGTCGGCCTCCACCAGCATCGTCGAAAGAGCTGACGCCCGCCAACTTCGCCCAATTCAGCGGCGCACCCGGCCCAGATGGTCAGCCAGCCTTCAAGCCCTCCCGCAAACCCTTCATCTTCTTTGTCGTTGCCGTCTTCGGCCTACCCTGGCTCATGGGCAAGCTCATCCGCGCCCTTGCAGCCTCGCAGGAAGCTCAGCAACAGCAGCAGGGCCAACTGATAGGTCCAGACGGCCAGCCTCAATCCCTCGATCCCAGCAAGCTCGACTTCTGCCGAGTCATCTACGACTACACACCACAAACCCAGCCTGGCCAGCCCTTCCAAGAAGGCATCGACCTGGCAGTAAAGAAAGGAGACCTCGTCGCAGTCCTCTCGAAATCAGACCCAATGGGTCAGCCCTCAGAATGGTGGCGCTGCAGAGCAAGAGACGGGGGCGTAGGATATCTCCCATCACCATATCTCGAGACAATCCAAAGGCGGCCGCAGCAGGCCCAGATCGCGGCCAAGAGTGCGCCAGGCAGCGAAGCGGGAAGCAGACTCAACATCATGACTACAAACTCCGCCGGTGCGCAAAGTCGGGCGAACAGCATGAAGATTACGGATAAAGAGAAGGCGGAGATCAAGAAGGCCCCCACACTACCTCCTGGAAAGGGTGGTGACGTGCCGGTGGAGAGCTTCCAAAGGGCGGCGTTTCATTCTTAGTGAAAGAGGCGGGTATTGGATGGGTTATGACCTTTCGTGTACAGGCTCGGCTCGTGAAGGGTTTGGGGCTTTTCATTTTTTTGGGTTGGAAGCGATGCATGGCGTTGAGAGGAGCATTTCCTTTTGTGGACTAAACGCTCCCCTGTTGTGCTTCTGAGGAAGACGATCAGAGCATGTATATGTTATGTTTATGACCGAGGTAGTGGGTTGCAAGCAAGGAGTGTTTGGAAAGGCCCTTACGATTGATCTCAAGAACTTGTGTCCACCAAGCTTTCTCATGGCACTCGAAAGCGAGCAGGTGTCAAATGCGTGGGCATGTAGCCATGATTCGTGGGCAACAGGGAAGTAGACCGCATACCAGAGAGAAAGCTCACACGAGTGTTCCGATGTGCGACTCGAAACGAGCTGACTGACCTCCCGGCTAAGAACCGCCCTTCGAGATGATGCCGCATCACCGCGTGGCACGGTCAACGACAACGAAGCAGAGGAGCCTTTCGAGCACATCCATAATTGGTAGACTTCCTTATCCACAGTGGCTTCTTGCCGTTCCAGCCTGTCACAGACAGCTGCTACGCTGAAATTTCCGTCTAATCTTCCATGATTCGCATGTAACTCCGAGCCATGCATGGCCTAGGAAACTGCCAGCATCTGACTCTGTCGGAAAGCACCCTCATGAAAAGGCTTCAACGCATCTCTATCCCGCTCCTGCTTCAACCGCTCGCCTATGATGTCCTGGCACACGTGGCCAGGATCCTCGGAGCCGCAGATGCAGGTCCAGTATGATAGGGCCCAGAAGCTGTGGTGGCGTTCTGGTTAGCTTATGCAGAGGTGGAGTCTGGTGACGTTGGTGCAGGGGTTTTGCCGTCATGCGAGATCGGTGCAGGTGGAGCTGGGATGGGAGTGGTAGGTGCTGGTGTGACAGTCTTGGCCTCATCCTTGACCTCAGCCTCGAGGTTGGAGAAGTAGGTGAAGCTGTTGGGGGCGATGGGCTTGGGGCTGTGATCAGGTACCTCGATCAGTCTGGTGCCCGTCGATCGGGGGTCATGAAAGAAAAAGTACTCACTTCAGCTTCTTCTTGAGATTGTCCTTGAACTCCTCCACCATCTCCTCCGACCAATTCTTGGTCACCTTCTTCTCGTCACGATAAGTGAAGGCGCCCTTGGAGAAGTGAAGAAGATCAACACCTGCGGCCTTGTCGCCCTTAGCCGTGCCGATAGCGGCGAAGAACTTGTAGGTGTCCGCGTGGAAGATTTTCGCGGCCTTGACTGGGTCGCCCTCGGCGAAGACGCCGGAGTGGATGGTCAAGCGTCGCAGGTTCTTGCATTCGGCGAGGAAGTGCCAGGCGTTACGGCTTGAGCTGGTTTTGTAATTGACGATCTCAAGGCGGCGCAAGCGCGGCGAGACGTCCTTGGACACGAGACTCATGAAGTCGCTGACAGACTGCGTGGATTCGAACTTGATGGGTTGGGCATACAAGACGCCAAGCGCTTCATTGTAGACCTGTATAACATTGAGCATATGTAAATGTTTGGTGGGAGAAGTGGCAGATACTCACCTCCTTGTTCACGCGCAACAGCGCTACGCGGTCCTTCTGCTTCTCGCAGTAGGTCTTGGCATAAAACGTGGCATAGGACTCCTTCGTTTCCTTGCGCTTGCCATCAAGGACAATCTCCTCGTTCTGAACAGCCTGGCAGGCGAAGTAGTGGCGATAGATGCGGTTGCGCACCTCGTCGGGGAACTTGAGGAACTCCATCGCCTTGGCGGGGCGGAGCAAGATAGCTTGGTGACCGGCATACGGGCCCTCGGTGAGCATCACCTGGAGAGCGCGTTAGCGGCATGGAACGCTCCACAACGGTGGAGAGTGTGCTTACGGTCTTGGTGAAGGCGAAGCCAGCCTCGCCGCGGATCTGCAAAATCTTCGTGTGTTTTTTGCTTTTCTCGTAGTAGTCGGCCTGGAGAGATTCGCCGCTAATCTTGATCTCGACAGGGACCGCACCACCAGTGGTATCGGTCTGCAGTACCAGGAACTCACTCGTGTCGAGCTTGGCATCTCCTTTCTTCTTCTGCGAAGTCTTTTTGGGCGTCTCATCGTTGACTTTCGCGGGCTTCTTGGGTGTCTCGTCTTTGGCTTTCACGGCCTTCTTCGGAGTCTCTACCTTTGGAGCTTCTACCTTTGACTTCGGTTTGGCCTTGGGTTTCTCGGGAGTGGAGGGCTCCTCCTTCGCAGGCTTCGGCTTCTGTGAAAGTGTGAGCGAACGTTGCTGCCACCATGCAGCTGACTGACCTTTGCGTCCTTTGGCGGCATCTTGGCGGAGCTGTTCGACTTAGTGGTGCGGTTGGAGAGAACGTTTTGTTGAATCTGGTACGCCAGAGACTTCTTGGGTAGTGACTTGAGCATGGTCAGTGATATGTTGTGCTTCTTGAAGTCTGTTGTGCTGTAGGGTGCTTACCGTAGAGCAATGGAGGTGGTCAACACACTACGCTATCAGTGCGCGGTTGGTGTCTGTATTGTGGAGAAGGTGCGATGGAGAGGTGGCAAGCGGAGATCCAAGTGGAAAGGTTAGCGTAGCCAAGCTCACACGTTTGATGTTAGGCTTCAAGTGAGCCTGTGACTGCTCGTTCGCGCTCATGGGACCAATGAGCAGCGATCTTGGAGAGGTTTCGCAGCGTTTGTGACGAGAGAGTCTGCTCAGTGAGCCAAAGTGAGCGGCTTTGCGTCAACGAAAGTGGTGGGATCTAACGATAGCCAGCAGAACCTGAAGCTCAACTTGAGAGCTGCACTAGCCAGCTGAAGTCGTTGTCCTCTCTGGGCAAGATGTCGGCTTGTTCGAAGTCCTCGATGGCTACCATCAATTTGTACATAAAGTACATGAAGTCATGCTTTTTCTTTTGCATGTCTGGCGTCTCCTCTGGATGTCCTACCTTTCATGTGTACGGATAGTCTGGCGCGACTCCGCTGGTTCATGCTCTGAAAGAGTGATAGTCCTCCGCTTGCTCCTACGACTGTGGAACAAGTCGTCATCTTTCGATGCTGCTTGACTGGCATGTCATGATCTCGATAGACGTCCTGGCATTAGTATCATCTGCCAATAGGGTCCCCTTCTAACGTTTTCTCGGAAAGGCATTTCAGATCCTGGAACGGTACAATACGGCAAGCTTTGGCACAGCTATGAGCATTGATAGAGCGCGCCGCGGCCATTCAATAGGAACATTGATCGTGCATTCGTGTCGTGAGGTGTAGAAGAAGGGGGAGACCGATGCAAGCGGAGCGTGAAGTCGCTTCCTGCCAAGACATCCCGCGACGCGCTCCCAAGCCTCGACGCGATCTCGGCTGTTGCTTCACTTTCTACACCATCACATGCAAAATCTCTCACAATGGCGGATCTACCACACGGAACGAATGGCACAGCTAACAATGCTGACGTGGAGATGAAAGAAGAACCGAACGAGGTACGAATACCCTCCGACTATGCCGCTCGCCTACACGAGATGCTCATCGGCTTCCAGACATCACTATCTAGCATCACACAAGCACAGGCGCCAGCACAGCAGCAGGATCCGACAGACCCAAATCCTCCTCCACAGGCAACACAATCCATCAACCCAGCCATGATCTCGCAACCTGAGCACCTCTCCACCATCGCGCCAGCGGTTGCGACACCGCCAGTGGCATCCACCGCTTCTGCCAGACCCGGCTCAATGCCACCACAGCCTTCAGCCAGACCTGACAAGCCAGTCGCGCACGGTGGGCCAACGAGGCAATACCTCAACAGCAACATCACCCCGCATTTGCTGGAAGGAATGAAGTACTTGGCGGTGTATGAGCCCGAGAAGCCGCTTGAATGGCTGGCAGATTTCCTGCATAAGAGGAGCAAGGAGGTCGAGGGATCATAAGGTGAGCGGCAGCGTCATCATGATTGGGAGGTCAGGCGGATGTGCATAGGTCGCGGACTACCAGGTACTGCATAGCGAAGGCGTTCAGGTGGGGATGGGACATGAAACAGGATGCGAGGCAGGTCTCGCGAAAGATACCCAAGGGACTGCATTTTGAAGGTACGCTGGATGGACAGTGTGCGCATACTGCGCGGACACAAGCGACAGATACTATGCCTGCAGCATGAGACAGTACGAACACGAAATCTGTTTGATCATCGCACGCCTTTCTATCCAGATTTTGGAGCCGTAATGGGCAGGACTACGAGCAGAGTCTGGCGAAGGAGGTTCCGTCACGCATGGCGGCTCTGATGAGGGCTCGAACGTAACGCTGCGGATGCAAGCCACTGAGCACAATGGTGCGCCTTACCTATCCCTCCACCCTCCACGAAGACCCTGCTCCGTCATCATCGACTAACAGTAACCAGTCATCGCGTTGTAGGGACCCTCACCCTTGATTCCTGCTCCCTCCGCATCGAAGGCGAGCCACACTCCTCTCAAGCCTGCTCCCACCACTACTCCAGCTTAAGCATGATCCTCAGACCGGCCCACCCTGGAGCCTCGAGCACACTCATCGCGAACTGCTTCCGATCCGAGATTTGCCGCTGGGTCTTGACAAGCAGGAAGGTGCGAGGTTGTCGAAAAAGCGCTGGCAGATATCGTAGGACAGTACAAGATGGAGGTCTTAGTGCAACGCTTTACGTTGTGAGTCGCTGCGACCACGAGGACATGGACGAGACGCAAGACTCGACCATGTCCGCTTTGCGAAACAGACAACAAAGAAGTCGAAAGGATGAAGTCTCCAATTGGACCTCAAACGTTACATCCAACAACATCATGAAGCATTCCCATAGGCACGGACGAGGCACTTTAGCGCCTTTAGGGCCAGCCGTACCTGCCTCATCTGTAAGCGTTGCTCGCTGCAGACTACAGTCTTCTCTGTGCTGTCGTGGCTGATGATCAGCAGTCAGACGACAATCAAACTGGGACCCGGACAGCGTGGCGCGCACGCGTGGAAATCCGAGATCGTCGGCGCTGGTCTTACCCCAACGTGCTCTTACTAAGTTACTATACCAAATCATGCCACTGCAATTCGCAACTTTCGGATTCGCACGCGCGATACCGAGTATCGTGTCTCGGTTCAATGATGGAAGAGATGGGCCTTCTGGCGGTGGAACACACAGATTTGCAACTCGATGAAAATGTTGAACGACGCTGCACGACAAGCTGAGGATTCAACCCCTCACAAGAAGCTCCTGGAAGGCGCCGTGGAGGAAGCAGTGGCTTGAGACAGTCCTCCTCCAACGATCACTCCAAGTTGAGCGAGTGAGGTCTGCAAACCCCAAAGGATCAACTCTGCTGTCAAAGAGACTTTGTGCGCTTGGTCCTGAACGATGGCGCAGGATCGGAAAATAGGGTCCGGGATGTTAGGATGTTGTTGGTTAAAGACGAGAACTGACGAATCAGAGAAGCTTTCGGGAAGTTCCTGTGTACAAGGTTCCGGCAGTGTCATGCTATACCCTGGCAAGTGTGAGGTGTGTTTTGCTCTTGGTCAGCAAGCGTGCAAGCCTTTGAGAGATGACTTTTGTCGATCACTGCGGCTGACACATGGCCCCCATCCTCCTCGAGATCCCTATTGGGTGGGTATTGCCATGCTACAGTATTGTAGATCTAAAAGGAGCCGGAGCAGGCTGATTTGAGCACAGTACAGTAGCACCAGTGCTGCTTCCGCGCAACGTGCGAGATGCGAGGATTGGATCTGCATCCAAGCAAGAAATCCTCCGGGGACCGGAACGTGCCAGCACGTTGGAGACCTGACATGTGCTACCCAACCGGGTAGAACCATGAGATGTCGCTGCTAACCATGCGGGCCAGGGCTGAGAGCCTGGTATATACCTGTACAGTTGCTGACCGAAGATCGCAGTGTTGTTCGCACTGCTTGATCAGTCAACCTATATACCATACCATACACTTCTCACTCTCTGATTCCTCCAAAGACTTTTCTCGTTCTCGGTTGTTCAACAATAGCACATAATGTCCCACACCAGCAACAAAATGTCCTTCGCAACACCGCTCTCACCCGCCTACAGCCGCTCCTACTCCTCCGCCATCAAAAGCTATCAACCCTTCAGCAGCTCCTCCTCCAAGTCCTCCAAGAAAAGCACCACCACCACCTCCTCCTCATCGAAACGCTCCAAATGGTCCCGCAAACACAAAAAGGAAGACATGTCAGACTATGGCCGTCTTTCTGGAGGTGCATGTGCATACGATGAGAAATCTCTAAGCTCCTCCAGCCGGAATTCCAACGATCCTTCATCATCAGCGACGTCGACAAGGACCACGAGCACGACTGAGTCCGCTTCGCGGGAAGCTTCCAGCAGCGCAACGGGGAAGTCGAATAAATCCTCGAGAAGCTGGTTTAAACGCGTCTTCGTGGGTCCCTCGGATGCGGAGCTAGATGAGGATCCCGAGGCGATGAGGAGGGAGAGGAATGCCATGTGGAGGAATATGAGTATGGGTTATGAGGTATGTCAATCATCTTCTTTCTCCTTCCAGGCAAAAAAGAAACAACTTCTGATCTTTCCGTTGCACCGGATCAGAATCAAGACCTCCCCGTCGCTTTACCTATGTTCATCTGGTATCTAGATCCACCTAATCTAATCATTGCCACCCAGTGCCTGTTCTGACGAGTTGGTATTGGCAGAATGTACACATTCACGTGGACATTGGGGAGTTTGTTGGAAGGTAGATCATCACCCTCCTGCTCTTGCTTTACTGCGAAATGGATGGCGATGCTGAGGTGTGCTTTCTGTGTGTTAGGGCGTTCCGTAGTGCTGGTCCTTGGTAAGCAAACCTACGACGATGGCCACCATGCTGTCATTTAGGCGACCGAATGAACAGATTTCTGATTGAGGGCTACAGGACGGGAGGGTGGCCGGCGGGTGTTCCGGCGAGTGCGTCGCCTTATTATCATGGGCCTTGATGAGGCGTTGAGGGATGGGATGGGAATATGGAGGAGTTCTTTGTTGCGGAGATTATACCCCAAGCCATACGTGAAGATGGTGGAGTTGTGATTTTGGCCGAAGAGCAGACGATCACTGTTCATCGTTAGTGCGATACTTTACCGGACGTAAGAACCTGACATTACCTACTACTTTCCAGTCTGTGCTGGCCCCAGTGTCAGAGTTGTTCATTTTCAAGATCATCGACCAGCCAGAATATCCGCAGCAAGTTTCTCAGCCAATGCATACACCGTCGCCTGCGGATGTCCCGGTGGCAGCAAAGCGAACGAGCTGGCATCTACTACTCTCAACCTCTGCACCCCCATCACCCTCGCGCGAGAGTCCACAACCGCCATCGGATCATGCTCCCTGCCCATCTTGCACGTACAGCTCGCGTGCCAATTGAATCCGATGTTCTGCTGCAGGTACGACAGAATTTCCGCATCACTACTACCCTCAGGCAAGTCCTGACCAGGCGTGAGCTCGTCTCCGATGAGGATGGGTGCAATGGCGGAAGTATTGAAGAAAGCTCTTCCTCGCTTGAAAGCTGCGATGGCGACCTCTTGGTCGACGGGGTCTGTAAGCCAGTTGGGGTTGATGATGGGCGGGTCGGACATGTCCGCGCTGGAGATCGAGACATTGCCACGCGATAGCGGTGCGATGAGGACAGGCTGGATGTAGCCTACATCGATTGGATCCTCGGGCGTGGAGAATGAGGGTGTCCCGAATGGTGATATGGAGATCTCGTACTCGACTTCGGGCCAGTCTCGCGGGAAGGTCTCGTCGAGGGCCGAGGCTGTGGCGGCAGTGAAGTTCGATCGATACGAAGCTGGAATCTTCTCCCAGCCAAGGTAGTCAGACTGGTCGTTTGTCAAGATGCCGGTATGTGGTGGACTGGCATAGTCTGCTTCTGCTTTCCTTGCCGCAGTCTGATTCATAAGACGTCCGTAGGTCTCGACGCCTACCTGGCGTCCTACGCTCAAGACCACGTGGTCCCACATGTTCTGCCCAACACCTGGTAGATCGGCGATTACCGAGATGTTGTGCTGCTCAAGTTGTGAGGCCGGGCCAATGCCACTGACCATGAGTAGCTGTGGGGATTGGAAGGCGCCGGCAGACAGGATGACTTCTCGTCTAGCGTTTAGAAAGTACGACGTCGGTAATGCGCCACTTTGGACTCGCACACTGGTCGCGGTCTTGTTGGGATTGAACATGATCTGTTTGGCCAGGGTGTGGGTGTAGACTTTGAGGTTTGTTCTACGGCTGTGAAGTGCTGCATCCAGATAGCCTGATTGCGAAGAGCTTCTCGATTGATCCTTCGGATTGATGGTCAAGGTGTTGTATTGAGATCCAATTAGATCACCACTGATCTGGTCGTCTGTGTCTTCAATGCCAAGTTCACGGAACGCAAGTTGTGCCCACGAAGACATTGGCGAGGCCCAGTGTGGGTAGGAGACTTGAAGTGGCGCAGAGCCAATCTCGCCTTTGATCATAGGCACTGTAGAGTTTGGTGCACGGAGTGAAGTGTTGGCGGCAGTATAGTCGATAGAGGATTGGAAGTATGGGAGGAAGTTGTCCCACGAGTACGAGTCATCGTCGACTGCTTCAGCCCATGCCTGGAGGGTGCCGACAGTTGGTCGGTTGTAGTTCATGGCATTCTCGGCAGAACTAACTCGAAGTCAGCTGCTATTTCCGAATCTGCATGCTCCCGCACTTACCATCCTCCCAGCATCTTTCCTCTGCCATAGTGAAACTGCTGATTCATACCGCCGGCCTGTGGCGTAGTCAGGAAACCCCAATCGACAAGAGGATTGTCCCACTGTGAATCTGGCGTGATGTAATTGTACTCCATGTTGTAAGCCGGCACGACTGAAATGTTGCCGTTCTCGATTTCGTAAAATCCTCCAGCTTCCACCACAGCCACCGACTTCGTGCCATCCTCAGCCAGGCGATACGCGATCGCAAGTCCTCCTGTGCCACCACCGACCACGACATAGTCGTAAGTCGCGTTGCGTCGTGGAAGGCCGAAGTCGTTTCCATTTACTAGCTGCTGTGTGGAAGCATCGGGTCGAGGAGGTGCTGCAGCCGAAACAGCGTACAATGCTGCTGTTGGTATTGCTGTGCGCATGGCGTAGAACGATCGATCAGTGTGCAGTTCTTCGCCACACTGTTGGTTTATAGCGTACGAGTGCAGTGAAGGAGAAGGACGAGGTGAAGGTAACAGACGCAAAATACCTACTGATCACTTGCCTCGTCATAGTCGATGCTTGGTAGAACTCTGGCCTCTGCAATGTCCGAAAGAAGGAATGTTGTGGATGCATGCCTTCGAGGATCAACGAGAATGCTGATGAGCGCCAAAGCGGAAGATGTCTGGCTCGCTGGAGATTGATGACAGCCTAGACTTGTTCCTATGGGGCAACGAAGCGAGCTTGCGTCAGGGGTTCTGATAGGCTGAGATTAGGTGCGCAGGGTGTGGATGCGAATCTGGAGGCGTGGAGTTGGACGGGCGAAGATGGTTGATGTATTCCAGACTGCGCCATCCCGGAGGCAATGCCACGAGCATCCGCTGAATGCATCCGTGTGTCGCCACTGCAGTGAAGAATGTTGAAGCCTGAAGGTTACGCGCGTCCGGTCGTTGATGTGGCGGTACAGAAGGGAAGACCGGCATTGTTCCGCCAAGAGGATGATGTCGTTCGCCAGGTAGAATGACTACTGCCCCATGCAACAGCCTTCACTGCTCTGACACACCATTTCTTGCCTGTCTGTGCTATTTTTGCCGCTGGGAAGCGTTTGTTTGTTCTCATAGCGCATTCTTGCCTCCACGACGGGTGACCAGACTCAGCCTCGTAGACTGGTGCTGGTGGAACAGCTTGCCCAGTAGAAGGGCTCCCCGAAACACATCTGTCCCGCGAACATGGTGCGCAAGGGGGTCATGGTGAGAGCGATGTGGTATTTGCTAACAGTGCTATAGCCCGTCACAAAACGCGCTGGGCGCAAGAAGGATGCAGCGCAGGCGCAACCGCAAGCTGGCGGTCAACCACAGATCCGAAAGGCTGCCTACGAGACGAACAAGAAGAAGGAGGCCGGAGTCTCAGACTTGACGCTGATAAGCAAGATTAGCAATGAGGCCATCAACGACAACCTGAAGCAGCGATTCGAGAATGCCGAGATATACACCTACATCGGACACGTGCTGGTGTCTGTCAACCCTTTCAGAGACCTGGGTATCTATACAGATCAGGTGCTCTCGAGCTACCAGGGGAAGAACAGGCTGGAGATGCCGCCTCATGTCTTTGCGATCGCCGAGAGCGCATACTACAACATGAAGGCATATAACGAGAACCAGTGTGTCATCATTTCCGGAGAGTCCGGAGCTGGAAAGACGGAGGCAGCCAAGCGGATCATGCAGTACATTGCAAACGTTTCAGGAGGCAGCAACTCGTCGATTCAGGAGATCAAGGACATGGTGCTGGCCACGAACCCCCTCCTCGAGTCCTTTGGTAACGCAAAGACGCTGCGCAACAACAATTCTTCACGATTCGGAAAGTACCTCGAGATTCAGTTCAACGCGCAGGGCGAGCCGGTCGGAGCGAACATTAACAACTACCTACTAGAAAAGAGCAGAGTCGTTGGGCAGATCAAAGACGAGAGGAACTTCCACATCTTTTACCAGTTTACGAAAGCAGCGAGTCAAGAGCACAGGACAAATTTCGGAGTGCAGCAACCGACGACATATTCCTACACCGCAAAGAGCAAGTGTTATGATGTTCCAGGCATCGATGATGTGGCAGATCTAAAGGACACGACCGATGCCATGAAGGTCATCGGCATGACAAAGGCGGAACAGGACGATATCTTCCGGATGCTAGCTGCGATCCTGTGGATCGGTAATGTTTCGTTCCAGGAGGACGATCAAGGCAATGCAGCAGTGCGCGACCAGTCGGTGATCGATTTCGTGGCATACTTGCTGGAAGTGGATAACGCACATGTCAACAAGGCTTTCACAACGAGAATCATCGAGACGAGCAGAGGTGGGCGAAGAGGCTCGGTCTACGACTCGCCGATGAACGTTGCACAAGCGACCGCAGTCAGGGATGCCCTAAGCAAGGCCATATACACAAACATGTTCGACTGGATCGTGCAGCGCGTGAACCAGGCTTTGAAAGCTCGAGGCGCCATGTCACACAGCGTGGGAATCCTGGATATCTACGGCTTCGAGATTTTCGAGAAGAACTCTTTTGAGCAGCTTTGCATCAATTACGTGAACGAGAAGTTACAGCAGATCTTCATTCAGTTGACGTTGAAGACAGAACAAGAAGAGTATGCAAGGGAACAAATTCAGTGGACGCCGATCAAGTACTTCGACAACAAGGTGGTGTGCGAGCTTATTGAGGAGAAGAGGCCGCCGGGTGTCTTTGCAGCCTTGAACGATGCCTGCGCGACGGCGCACGCGGATCCCACAGCTGCAGACGGCACTTTCGTGCAAAGGTTGAACGCTTTGTCGGGCAACCCCAACTTCGCGCCAAGGCAAGGTCAGTTCGTCATCAAGCACTACGCCGGTGATGTGAGCTACGCCGTGGAAGGAATGACGGACAAGAACAAAGACCAGCTGCTGAAGGACTTGTTGAACCTGGTTGGACAAAGTGGGAACAACTTTGTGCACACCATATTCCCGCACGAGGTGGACCAGGACAACAGGAGAAGGCCACCAACGGCCGGTGATAAGATCAAGGCGTCTGCTAACGATCTCGTTGCTACTCTCATGAAGTGCACGCCCAGCTACATCCGAACGATTAAGCCGAACGAGAACAAGAGCCCGACCGAATACAACTCGCCAAACGTGCTGCATCAAATCAAGTACCTTGG
This sequence comes from Fulvia fulva, assembly GCF_020509005.1. Lineage (NCBI taxonomy): Eukaryota > Fungi > Ascomycota > Dothideomycetes > Mycosphaerellales > Mycosphaerellaceae > Fulvia > Fulvia fulva. Next base: position 781,593 of record NC_063014.1, on the reverse strand, counting down.
TCTGCAAGAGAACGTTCGAATTCGAAGAGCGGGTTTCGCCTATCGACAAACGTTTGAGAAGTTCGTCGAGCGCTTCTATTTGCTTTCGCCAAAATGTAGCTACGCTGGTGAGTATACCTGGACAGGCGATGCCAAGTCTGGTGTCAAGCAGATTCTCAAGGACACCTCAATCCCTGCCGAAGAATGGCAGATGGGTGTCTCGAAGGCATTCATCAAAACGCCAGAAACGCTTTTCGCATTGGAAACGATGAGAGATCGATACTGGCACAACATGGCTATCCGAATTCAGCGAGCTTGGAGAAACTACTTGCGCTACCGTGCGGAAGTCGCAACCAGGATTCAACGCTTCTGGCGAAAGAAGACGGGCGGCAGGGAGTTCATCGAGCTTAGGGACGAAGGTCACAGAACATTGCAAGGCCGCAAAGAACGCAGGCGGTACTCCTTGGTCGGCTACAGACGTTTTATGGGTGACTACCTTGGCATCGACAACCAAGGAGGCACTGGCTCGCTCATTCGCAGTAATGCTGGAATCGGCAGTGGCGAGAAGACATACTTCTCGTGTCGAGCAGAACTTCTCGTCGTCAAGCTCGGACGATCAAGCAAGCCTGAGTCACGATTCCTGGTACTCACCAATCGAGCAGTCTACATTGTCAAGCAAGCACTCGTCAACAAGCAACTGCAGATCGTGGCCGAGCGGACGATACCTGTGGGAGCTATTAAATTCGTCAGCACGAGCACGCTCAAGGATGACTGGTTTGCGCTTGGGGTAGGAAGCCCCCAGGAACCAGATCCTCTTCTCAATTGTGTCTTCAAAACCGAGTTCTTCACTCAGCTGAAGCAGGTAACGAGAGGCGCCACACAAATCCAGCTCGCCGAAACCATACAGTACAACAAGAAGCCTGGAAAGCCAGCCACCATCAAAGTTGTCAAGGATCCACAAGTACCGAGAGACGATCTATACAAGAGTGGAACGATCCATACCGGGCCAGGTGAGCCGCCGAACTCTGTCAGCAAGCCAACACCCAAGGGCAGAAGCGTGCCAGGAAAGGCCATCACGAGCGGCAAGCTCCTCAAGAAGAGCACTGGCGGCAAGCTATCTCAACAAGCGGCGCAAAGGTCTGGCCGACCAGTGCCTCAAGCGCAGCCACTCCCTGGAGCAAATGCACGACCCGCCGAACGTGTGGTGCCTCAGCCTATTGCGTTCCAGCCAGTAGCGACACCGCAACCTCGCGCTGTCCCACAGCCTGTTGCAGCTATTCCCAATGGTCATTCGCGCAATGAGTCGGCCTCGTCAGCGCGCGTGCCACCCCCGCCACCTCCGCCGCCGGCTGCTGCTGCGGCGCCGAAGGATCAGTTCAAGGCCTTGTATGACTTCCAGGGCCAGACCAACGGTGAGATGAGTCTGAAGGCAGGTGAGATCATTGTGGTGACACAGAAGGAGGGCAACGGTAAGTCATCTCACAGCACGTTCCTGTACTCAATTACTGACTCTTCCTTAGGCTGGTGGCTCGCCCGTAGACTAGACAGCTCCGGCTCAGGCTGGACACCCGCCGCATACCTCGAAGAAGTCAAACAAGCACCCCCACTACCCCCGCCAACACAGAGCCGACCACCGCCCCCCGGCCCACCGCTGTCCAATGGCGGCATCACCAACGGCGTGGTCGGCGCAGGCAAGAAAGTCCCACCGGCGCCACCAACGAAACGGCCCGCCGGAAGGAAACCAGCGCCAGCACCACAAACACCGCGAGATAGTGGATATGGCACGAATGGAGGTGCGTCAGGGGGGAACAGCGGCGCGGCGACACCGCAAGGTGGAGGTGGTGGTGCCGGGTTGGCGGGTGGTTTGGCTGCTGCGTTGAAGGCACGGCAGCAGGCTATGAACAATGATAAGAGGGATGATGATTGGTAGATGAGTGCCGAAAGTATTTGTCTCTTGAATTGTTTTGACTTGACTTGGTTCGTGCTGGGCGTTCTTTGGCGTGGGATGTTGATGATTCATTTTTAGGATTTGAGGGGGTTGGAGTTGGTATACCACTGGCTGGTTGGTGTTGTGTTTGTGTAGCTGGGGGAGGTGGTTTGTAGTGAATTGAGGAATGTTTGATCGTGGCCGCTTGGGCGTGCATTTAGCAGCAGATTCTTCGTGGCATTCAAGTCGATCGGGTTCGACAGGGTGATGACATGGTCGTTCCTGTGGCAATTTTGGCGTGTCTTGCTGCCTGACCTTATGGAGAACGGACGACTGGAGTCTGCAGACTCGCTCTCCGACTCGAATTCGTGCGGTGAGGGATTGTGGGCAGTTCATGCCGGCTTAGGGTGCAAACGGTGGTCAGTTAGTGTGAAGCCGTGCCAGGTGGAGCTCAGGCTGGGTTTCGCCGCTGGTGTTGTCGTCCATCAAGGTGCAGGATGGATAGATGTTTATTTCGACGACGTATGATGTACAAGAAGATATGGTACCGATGCCGTTGTCTCGAGATGCTACGTAGATGTATATGTAATGTGCATTGGATGCTAGAGTATGGGTCCACAATCAACAGTCCTTGCTCCAATACAACTCAGCATACTTTGGAATCGTCGCATAACTCGTGAAGACGCCGCCAGTGCTGTTTGTCACATTTACCCAATTCGTGGTGTTGCCCTGTAAGTACTTCGCCGCCGCAGCAGCGAAGAAGGTCGTGACATAGACGTCCACCAAGGTCGAGTCATCTGTAATATTCGCAGTCGACACGTTGGCAGCGACATAGTGCGGCGCGCTGTAGTACCCCTGGTTGTAGTGGATAGTGTTATCACCCTCAGTCCCAAAGTCATCCTTCGTGACATAGCCAGCAGTTTCATACAAGCCAGTGGCATTATCGTACGTCGTCTCGGGCAGTTCCTGACGCTTATAGACTGTGTCGGTCTGCATGTTTGCGAGGATATCCTTCGCTACGGACCAGGGTGCGGTCATATACTGCCAGCCGTTCGTGTATGGGTTTGCCTGGTAGGCGTTATCGACTGTGAAGCGACCCTTGAGGAGGTCGTAGCGGAAGCCGCCGGTGTTGGTCATGATGATGCGGGGCGTGTCGTTGCGGTCTTGGGCGTAGACTACGGCGGGGAAGATTTTGGTGGTGAGGTAGTTGAAGAGGTTGTTGGAGGAGGTTACGGGCACATAGTTGAGGTAGTAGTTGTCTGGGGCGCAGCCGATGAGGTGTGTGAGTTGTGGTAGGGAGGAGATGTTCTTGGTGATGTCTGCCGTGATTCCTGTGCCGTAGGGTGTGTCGAGGCCTTGGTTGAGGGATGCGGTGTGCTTTTCGAAGGTTGGCCTGTTGAAGTCCAGGAATTGGCGGCTGTAGGTTAGGCTTGACGATGCAAGTCTGGTGGCATTAATCCTGACACCTCCGGTGGAGTTCGTGGCTTTGCTGGCAGTGATCTTGATATCGCCTGCTCCCATCGGGGACTTTGCTTTAGTCACATTGGATGGCAGGCCATCTATCGACGTCCAGCCTACAGTCTCGCAATATCGTCCAGCTGCCGCGCCCATAGCCGCGGCATCCCACGCAACGGCATCACGAATGTGGCGATGACCACCGAAGATTTGGATGGGAGTATTTGGCTGATAGGTGCGGATAGCATTGTAGATGAGGTTCCACTCGGCAGAGTCACGAAGGGTGATGTGGCCAGAGACTAGAAAGAGGTCGATATCTTTCCTCTGGACCTGCTCGGTGAACCAAGACTGCTGCACTGCGGTGCCGACTGGAGTGACCACGGAGGCGTTGCTGTTGCCAGTGAAGTTGAATATGAACGCGAAAGACATGATGCGGATTCCCATCTTCGTCTCGAAATAGGCATATCGTTCGGAGAACGGCTTCTGTACACCGCCATCGTAGATGTCGACGTTGCTGGTCACATAGCGGCCTCCCCAGTTCGGCGCAAAGTTGTGATATGTATCATTTGCGATTTGAGTGGTGTACAGTTCGTGGTTGCCGATAGATAGTAGATCATATGGCAGTCGCTTGAAGATTGGCAGGGTGAATTTGCCATTGGGCGTAGTCTGTCTGGTTGTCAGCTTTGCTGCTCGATGACGCAGAAATAAGACCTGTCCTTACCACATCACCAAAGCCAGTGCCATCGTGCAAATCACCAGAGTCTACAAGAAGAAGGTCTACTCCCAGGACATCGGCTTTTGCCTTCATCTTGCTAACGAAGTCGGCAAAATCGCCATAGTCGGCACTGTAGTTCTCGTCCAACAAATGACCTGCCAACCATCCTGCCAAAGAGAAAAAATGTTAGCTGTACTCAAGTACGCCGTGGCTATGTCTCAGCAGGTGGCGCCAGGCATGTCTGAGACAAACGATGCCTCCTATCCTTCAGTACATACCATGGGTATCCGTCGTGGAGAGGAAGTTGATCTGGCCCCAGTGAAGGTCCTTGATCTGCTGTGGCAAGGTCTCCAAAGCTCCGGGCTGCGTTCTGGCCATGAGATTGTGAATGAGGTAGCCTCCCATGACCGGTGTGGTCCAGTCATGGTCCTCACATCCTGTGCTCAGGCCAGCGTAGAGTGCTGCCGCCGCGATGAGTCTGAACAACATCGCGGAGAGCGGTCTGCTGCGTGCTCGGATCGTTGTTGGCGACGTCCAGTCCACGAATCGGTACCCTATTCTGCGGGATCGGAGAACACAAAAGTAATAACGAAGCTGAGTCTCGCTACACGATGGAGACGTCTATACTTTATCTACGACTCGTCTGCACATCTGCTTTAGAACGTGGCACCACAGTCGTCGCGACACCGCTTGGAGGCACAGTCGCAGCACAAAAGCAGGAACGAGCCAATCGAACAGCCCTTATCGCGCACACATTGTGCTCGGCGGAGCTTATGCAGGCTAAGGTGGGGTCTTGTGCGTGCTTGTTGGTGAGGTCAGTGGCTCGAGTTGGCCGAGAAAGACTTGCTTGAATTCAAGTGTAGCAGAGCCGTGCGGCCCAGCCCGCACCAAGCACGGACGGTCTGCGATGCGCTAGTGAGATTGTCACGATTGTGCTGCGTGGACCCTTGCTGAGGCTCGGTGCAGCGACTGAAGTGGGAAGGTGAACAGAATGCTGCGGTATGTCGAGCCACGGCGTACAGTGTGGTAGTTGCTGCTCTTGCTAGTACACAACCGAGACGATGTAGCCTCGGCACTCGGCATGAATTGTTCCAGCGAATTTCTTATGCTCTCGCAGCCAATCCAAGCGTCGAATTCGTCCAGACGCCATGTTGCAGCATTCGTATGTGCCCGCTTCGGGAGCTTCGCAGTCGACGAGGTTGTCGTACAACGTGCTGATGTTCGAGCTACACTTGGTATTCACGAAGTGCTCAGAGCGTTAGCAGCAGTCCTACTGTGATGATGCCTTCGATATCGTCCCGAGGGACAACTAGCCGGCCCTCGGCGACGTCAGTATAAACTCGCTTTGCTTTCGGTGACATGGGACCATCTTGAGAGCTCCTGGAATGCGAAGATGTATCGCAGCTGACCAAGACGAGTGCCGGGCACCACAGCGTCCATGTTGAGGTCTGTCAGTGTACGCTCGTACATCTGTCGCGAGGCTCGACGAGACCTCACCAAACGGCACCGTACCGACATAATGATTCAGTGCCTTGCCCGCAGACGCTCGCTCATTGTAGTTGGGCGCAGCCTGCCTGAGGCTCACAGCGTCAATCGGTAGCACTTCGCACCGCATGGTCGTGCTGCAGAAGACGCAAGACTGGACCGACCAGAGACTGACTTCCAGTGACCAGCGTGTGTGCTACACGATCTTCTGCCGCGAATGTCTTCACACGGTTAACCGCACCCGTGATGGTCGGTTCGTGCGTGACTAAGGTGTTCGGTAGATACCTTCGCCAAATGGTCTCGAAGTATAGCGAGCTCTCCGATACCTTGCTTGCGGACTCGACAGCGTCGGCATAGGTGGTGAAGACAACATGTTGCACGTCCACGCTACAGGCTTTGAGCGCCGCTGCTAATTGTTCGAGCAAGGCATCTGCATCTCGGAGCTCATTGATGTGACTGAAGACGACAGTACGACTCACACCTCTCTCCGGTCCAGCGAAGTCCAAACTGGTTTCTTCGAACCATTGAGCAGCTAATGCGATGCTCATTTCGTTGTGTGCCGCATCGAGGAACCAGGTATGTTGTCCGCGAGTAACAGTTTGGTATCTTCCCGGCCAGCTCCATTGCTCGACTCCCATCCTGACGTCTTCCACGGTGAGCTCACCTTGGCCAGCAGGTGCAGTTCTTTCAAGGAACGCTTGAGCAACCGCAGCCGCCAAGCTCGCATTCTTACGCTGCACAGACGGGTTGAGCTGCGAAGCTTTAGCTGGTAACCGTGAATCTTGATCTACCACGATTAGGGATGCTTCGACCTGTTTCGACCGCTGCTGGAGAACATCAAGGGCTGAAGGTGCTTGAGTAGTGGACAGAGCGACCGCGCCTTTTTTGTAGATGCCAGCCTTGTGCCATGCAATGTCCTCGAACGTCGGACCTAGCATGTCAATATGATCCATGCCTAGTGAGGTTACCGCTGTCACGACAGGCTTCGACACCACATTTGTAGCATCGTGCTCGCCTCCGCTGTGGGTCTCTACTATAGTGGCATCTACGCCTTCACGTATGAACACATGAAACGCAAGTAAGGCCCACAGTTGCAAGTACCGTGGCCCACGCTCTATTGGTGATTTGGAAATGTCCAGCTCCGTAGCCAGCTGCGGTAGTAAGTCGTAGACCTCGAAGAAGTATTTGGCTAGGAGATCCCGGGACAGAGGCTGGAAACCAATCCTGATCCGTTCCTCGGGGTAGATGAGGTGTGGCGACGTGTAAAGTCCAATGTTCCTGGGAAAAGAGGTGCGCGATGCATGTGCTCTCAGCATGGACTCGATGAACGAACAGGTGCTTCCTTTGCCCTTTGTACCGGCCACATGGATTATGCTGAGAGCATTCACATCGGCTTCCTAGAATGCGGGTCAGCGCCAGCCATAGTACTCAAAAACAATCTCATACTGTATGTCCCAATGCACTGAGCCATTCTGCCATGCCGACCTTGCTGGGCACGCCGCGATTCTTTGGTGCACTATCAGCAGACGTCAAGGGTCTGTTAGTCCGTCGACGGCTCTCCAGTATTGCCATTGCTTGCTGTCATACTTAGCCAGGGTCATGATCGACTTCCACTGTTCCGCACCTCGTACGTCCTGTCGTCGCCATTGCTCTGGATTGACACGGATACATTCTGCGATGAGCTTGCCATGGGGGAAGCTTGTCTGACTGGATGGCCGAGAGGCACTTTAAAGTCAGCGATCCGCGTACAAGACTGGAAAATTTTGGCCGGTCTGGCCGTTTTGGGTGCGAGTCCTAGCCATGCAAGTCCAGCGTGCATCTCATTGATGGCACTTTCTGCACGCCCCACCACCTTCTCGAGCTCGAGCACGACTCACACAATGCAACAATGTGGTCAGGCTGGAGTCATAAGTGCCACGGTAGGCTGCATCGACGATCTTGGAGGATGAGCGACGAAAACATGAAGATTTTGACGGGGAAGTGAACTGGCAAAAACGCGGTATCACGTGCTGGCGAACGTCGGTCGATGCTTCGTGTTTGGTCCCGCTGATGCACGTTCACATAATCAGGATGTGGTTCAACGTACTGTTACTACTGTAAGACATTTGTGCGCAATGGCCAACGTCCACATCATCATGCTTCGGTACGCACCGCTCCCGCCGCGATGTTTCGGTTCTCTTACTCCACGCCGCATGATCGAACCATTGCGACGTCACCGACATCAATCGAGAACCTTCTCCTAGCCCTGCCTCGACACCATTTGCAAACACTGCGAGAATCATCACGTTCCTGTTGGCATGCATTGTGACAAGAGTCTGGGTCTTGGGTGGTTGCGTCGGGGAGAACTGCGTCGCCAGCAAGCGAAGAGAACAGTCGGCACAGGTACCGAAGGGGCTCGCTCCGTGGTGCCACGAAGGTCATCTTATCATGCGCGGCCTTGCACCGAAAGATGCTCGGCATGCTCCACAGTAGGTCACAGCCTTTGTGCAACAGCAAGACTCTACCTTGTTCTTGGTACTGCAAAGGCCGCTTGAGCAAGATGCCAACGCAAGTGCACGCGACTTGGCCAGTCCCAATGTCTCAAATTTCTTCTGGCCAAGTCTATACAGAGAGCGTCTATACCACATACGCCACTAGGTCTTATAGGTGTACGCACTATCCGAAGTCCGCTCGTGGCTTTGCCAGGGCCATTGAGCCTTCCAGTTCTTCCGATTCAGGCACCAGCACAGCTCGACTTCAGAGAGGCATCTCAAAGGCCTAACGAAACAACATCCTTGATGAGCCTGAACAATCTCGGCGATGGCTTCGAAGTCGATTGAACGGCGGTGGGAAAGATGAACTGGTATAGATAGCCTGGTGCTCTCTGCTCGTGGAAAGGTGATCCTGCAAACAGGTACTCCCGTACCCACATTGATCAGTCAACATGGTTTCAGCACGCCTTTTCGCTCAAGTCTTTTTCGCTGGTGGTGCTCTCGCCAGCGGTCTCTTCGTGCGCCAGCAGCCGGGAGGAACGGTACGGACATCTCATGTCACTGGCAGTCAGACAGGAAGCTGATACATTATTTCGACACAGTGCACCTCGGATGATGCTTGCAAGGAGCCTTGCTCTGCTCCAGCCATCAGAGCTAAGGGTGTGAACGTTACACCAAATGAGGCTGTCCAGGCCGAGGCGATGAGGAGATTCGGCGATGCTCACTGCGAGGAGGGCAAGTGCTCATGTGCTGTAAGTCAAGAGGAAGATGTCGGTGCCATACGTGATCAACAGCTAACAGAGCTTGGAACAGATCACCAGCGATGACCTAGCACAAGACTTCTGCAAATACTGGATCGAGACCGCCAAGGAGGAGTTCAACGGCGCAAGCTACCTTAATGGAGGTGTTGATGCGGACAAGGGCAGCATCTACTGTGTACACGTTACTTTATCATAGGTTGGACCATCAAGAGCTGGACAGATGTTCAAATAGTGTATTATACCCTTCCATCTGTGCGAAATGGTACGCAAGATCCTGGTCACAGCGTCACCTGATAGCGCGGTCCTTCTCAAAGTCTGTCGGCGCGTTCAGCGCGACTTCCAGCACTCATCTTGTCCACAACAACTTCCAACAAGCTGCTCGCCTTACGTTCAGCATGTCATTGCATACGCAAGCGTTGGCGAACACCACGGTAGAAATCTCAGGCGACTTCGAAGATCATCGTGCAGACGAATTGAGAGAGCTAGTAAACAAGCATGGCAGGCAGGTGACCCATTGGCGCGACAAGAATCCTCACTATGTGGTACAATCGAAAGACGGCGTAGATTCGAAGCACATATCGCCACGCAGCTTGTGGAGGCTGATCGAATCGAGGATCGAGGCATTGTCGGTAGCCCAATCCACGAACAGCACGAAACAAGATGGCTACGCCAACGCGCTGAGCAACTTTTGCATGGCCAGTTTCAAGTTCCAACTCGAGAAAGAACTCGAGCGTGTGCCGACATGGATTGAGCCCGTGATAGCATGGAATATGACCGACTTACCCAATCCTATAATAGAGATACGTGGGCTGGGCATCATCAGCAGTCCCATCTCTGTCAGGGAAGCCCGTTGCATCAGCAAGAAAGGAAAACCTGTGGCCGACAGTGCTGGAGGTGAAGCCGTGCAGATCGATCTAGAGCTACTCAAGATCCACAGCCCGGCCTGGGATACCAGGCTTCAGAAAGTCACCGCCGACATGCTCTCGGCGATGAACCTGGGGCAGAGCGTACTGCGATCTGTCAAGCTCCGAGGGTTAGAGGTGGTCTCGAAATCATTCATCACGACCTGTCCTGTTTCGAACTTCACGCTTATTGTTGACATACCATGTCAAAGGGCAGCAGGTATACGGCAAAGTGTCCACGAAGGATGGGCCTGGAAGGCGACCAATCCGAAGCCCGAGTTCATTGTCCACTTCCAACTAGTGCGACCTGGAGTGCTTCGTGAACTACAGTCGGTCAAAAGCGGCTTCTACTGCTCTCTCATCTACGATGTAGATGTCGATGTGCCGCAACCCAGTCGCCAAGCCCCAATTGCTGCCAAGGAACAGGCACGATTGAAGAGTTGCTTGACGAAGTGGGTGGAGCAGCAGCGAGACAGTGAAACCATGTCTCGAACGCTCATCCACACCTTGGGATACTACAGCAGCAAGGTCGTTCCGGAACCTGGTAAGCTACCTGCTGGGGAGCGGTTCCTGCTGGGCGAGTTGCAGAAGCTGTGCTTGCAGCTGAATGTCACGCTTAACCTTGGCGTTATAGAATTGCAGAAGTTTGGTCGAAGACGTATAGATCGTCACGGCGACTATGGCAACTTCGAGGCCAACGGTGAAGAGAAAATAGTGCTCGTGGACTTTGCCACTACCGAGGGCAAGCAGATTGGTGCGGGCTTCGAGATGGGTCTCGATGACTTTATCGACAGCGAATTTTTCGCCGGCCTGGCTGAAGATAACGATGGTGAGTTCGAATCGGAAGGAGAGGAAGAGACTGACGACTCGGATTCGGGTAATGAAGACCACTCGCGCAAGGGTCGAGCTCTGCGTGCGTGGGAGAGAGATAATCCCGATTGGAGAGGGCGTGATGGAGATGGGCGCGAGTGCACCAGGTGGGAAGCTGCCATTCAAAACATAACACAAATATGGAGGCGACTGGTAAGTGCCACTAACACGCCTGAAAGAATCATCTCGTCCCAACTAATTCCACAGGTAATTGTCCTGACGGCGCCAGAGAGACGTCCGGATACAGAGTCGATAGGCAGTCTGACGATGTCAGAAGTTGAAGGAAGCCAGCCGCTGGCCATGCGCGACCCGAACATACAGTCAAAACCCGGCGATGATGCCCAGAACGCTACAGCCGACAGACCAGCGACAAAGAAGCGAACTTCTACTTCGTCTGCGGGATCAGTTAAAAGGCGAAGGAAGCAGAAGCACCATGATGGCAAGCGATATTGAGCCATCCCTTGTTCTTGTGGTGTATAAGTATGCGCGACATGCAATATTTGCACTATGACCGATATCTCAGGGCTCGCCACATTCGCAGTACGGCTTGGTGTCGCATTGAAAACTGAGCAACACATCAGTGCTTATCAAAGATGACCAGACATGATCACATACCATTCAGGAGTACCCCTTCCACACTGAAAGTACCACATGCACACCGCACAGGCCGTCTCATCACACGTATTCTGTCTCTCCTTTGCCTGCAGCATCTTCGCAGCCAGGGGAAAGTTTCTCATAGCAGGAGTAGGTTGTGCTTTCGCCGTGGGTTCCACCGTTGCAGTGGCAACATATTCTCTTGTTCTTGTCTTGGTATGGGACTCAAACTCTAATCTTGTCCTTGTGGTTGTGAAAGTGAAAGTAAGGGTCTCCCGTTCGTCAAGCTCGTCGCCAATCGGTACTTGTTGTACGCCATCGTTGAAGGTGCCGAGCGCCAGGCTGGCTACTGCTGAACTTGCCGAGAGAAAAGTGTAGAGGATGTATTTGAAGAGCATGTTGGTATCATAGTTGGGCCAGCCAATTGTATGAAGAGAAGGAATGGTATGGACAGGAAGGAAGCCGGAGAGTCGTGCACGGCAGGAGAGAATGGATAGGATTGTGATTGGAAAGTGGCTTACCATTCAGACTGCTTTATCATTGACCTTCGAGGAGCATGTGAAACGTTTGGCGCTGCTTTGCCGCTTACACGCATGGAAATAGAGGTTCTGGTATGCGTGTGAGTGGTCTCTTCTGTGTAACCGCTGGCTGTGCCGCTGGGAGCGCTTAAGATAGTCACGATGTGGGGACAACCTGGTGAGGCGATGTTGGCGGCGCTCCTGCAGGAATGCTCATTTCTTGAGCATGAAAAGGTCTATCGCTCGCATATCGGGGTGTTCAGAGCATTGTCATGATGGAGCAGTGTTGTTGGTGATCGCGGAAGTGGTCGAGTTTCTGCCTCGGGCCGGAATAACTTCGGTGCCAAGCATATGCGGGCCGCTCGCACCTTCCCATTCTTCCAATCTCAGATTGTTCGAACGCATTTGCTGCTTCAGCAACACGACAAGTCTTTTCTCCGCCAACTCCCTCCTCGACAACCAGAAACACCGCCAAAATGGGTCGCGTTCGTACCAAGACCGTGAAGAAGTCCGCCAAGGTCATCATTGAGCGATACTACCCAAAGCTCACCCTCGACTTCGAGACCAACAAGCGTATCTGCGATGAGATCGCCGTTATCGCCAGCAAGCGTCTGCGCAACAAGGTGGGCACACACAACAAAGAGGACAGAGGAGGACAGGATACTGACGGGTTGTGTACAGATTGCCGGCTACACCACACACTTGATGAAGCGTATCCAGCGAGGCCCAGTCCGCGGTATCTCCTTCAAGCTGCAAGAAGAGGAGCGTGAGAGGAAGGATCAGTACGTTCCAGAGGTGTCCGCTCTCGACTTCACCCAGAACAGCGAGAGCGGCCAGCTCGACGTCGACCAGGAGACCAAGGACCTTCTCAAGTCGCTTGGCGTAAGTGCACACAACCACAAAACATGCGATCCGAGGTCAATGGCTAATAATCCCCACAGTTCGACAGCATCCCAGTCAACGTCGTGGCAGTCCAGCAGCAGCAGGTTGCAGAGCGTCCTCGCCGCTTCAACGACCGCAACCCACGCACTTAAGCGACTGCTTCTCCACCACGCGACCACGATTACGACGCGCATTTCTGGCGTTTACTAGCATCTCGACCAAACGATGTCGCTGCACGAATGCCGCAGATAGCTCGTGCTCTGAGAGCAAATGGAAAGCTTTGCTTCCAATCAGGTGTCGCCCATCTTGCTTCACGGCAGGTGAGGCTTGATTGCCAATTCCCTTCCCTTCCCTCCCACATCCCATTCCTTCCACCGTGAGGGGCGAAGCTCTGTCCGACAGAGCTGCTGTTCATAACGTAACGTGTTCGTGCTCACGGTGTTGATAGTCCTCGTTCCCTGCGGCCACCCTCCCCGCACCAGGTCCAGTGACCCTGCGTAGTCCTTGTCTGAAGCTGCATGTTGGATAGCTCATGAACCACTCCATTTAGCTCTCGGTCCAACAGGTGCCTATGGTGGCTGCCTTCACAGTGGAGACTGGCAGCACATTCAGTGTCGACGAATGATCCCGAGCATCTCCAGCACAGCTCGACTTCTATAGCTCAAGTCTGGGCGTGCACTACACTCAACTGGGATGTACTGATTTATCTGGAAGCCCATAATAATGTTGGTGCAGTAAGCCAAAGGAGCCACACTGCGAAGCATTGGTGCTGCAGCTAGCTCACGGCAGGCGACAAAGCTGCGGTGAGGTCTAATGTGCGCTTTGCTCGGAATCGTTGCTGGTTATGGTTCGCCCAGGCACGCCACGATCATGTCGTGTCACCAGATCTATAAGCTCGAGCACCATAGCTTCAGGGCGTCCTGTGCGGAGGATGAATGCCTCGCGGGCATTGAGGACTCATGAAGAGTACAAAGAGCCTTCGTGTACACCTTGGTAAAACATTCGGTAGGTCACTTCGATCTCAATTTCCTCCCTAGCACAATGCTGTCTCCATACACCACCACCATCTTCTCCTTGACCGCCATACGTTCCGCTCTTGCTCTCACAGCGACATCATGGGGCGAGGAACGCCTTGATGTCTTCGGCCTCTACCCACTGGAAAAGGAATACTCGGAATACTGGCACAAATTCTATACACCTCACGGCGGCTGGGAACCTCATCATAACAAACTCGAAAGCCTCGCCGGCCCTGCCATCAACGCTGAAGCCTCCTACGAGGACGTATCTTCCCTCTCATGGGGCCCGGACAATCTTAACTTATTCGCCACGGTTGATGGGATACTGTCACACATATACTGGGACCCTGGCGAGACCGAGTGGATGGGATGGACCGATCTGGGGCTGGATGAAGATACTTACCTGAAAGGAGCACCCGCCACCGCGAGTCGTCGCCCATACACAATCGACGTCGTCTCAAGAGATCCAAAGGGAAAGTATCTCCACCTCTACTACTACCCCAACTTCGACGGAGACAAATGGGTAGGCTGGGAAGACCCCTGGAACAGTCCCACCACCTTCGAGACGGATCCTATCATCATCGCTCCCGCCGAAGGCCATTTCGATGTGTTCGTCGGCAGACTCTCGAACGGCACGATCGTGCACGTTTACTGGAATGGTGAGCAATACAGCTCTTGGGACCAGCTCACCTGGAAAGCGCCCGAAGGCGGCTGGAAAGAGAACTCCTCCCTCACGGCCTCAACCTGGAAAGACGGATCCTGGGACCTCTGGGCCCTCGCCGAAGACGGCTCCCTCTTCCACACCTTCTGGCGAGGCGCTCCTGCGAATCAGTTCTTCCCGTGGGAGAATATCACGGACAACATCCGTTTCGACCAGACTCCGAAAGCGGTCCACTGGTCCGCGGGTCACACTGATCTTTTCGGGTTGTCGAACGGTTCTTACTACCACAAGTACTGGGCTGGGGATCATTGGACCGCCTGGGATAAATTTGGCTCGGACTTTGCTAGTCCGCCAGAGGCTGTCAGCTGGGGTGAGGGCCATTCTGCTGTGTTTGGGATTGAGGCTGAGGGGGATTTGCGGGTTGCTATGTTGGTAGACAACGAGTGGCGTGATTGGGAGGTGTTGGGGGATGTTACGCCTGAGGAGGAGCGTGGAAGAGCGGGGGAGAGTGGCGAACAGGTTGTTCTCGATAGTTACAAGCAAGGCTTGTGAGCCACGGGTGGTATCACCGTCTAGAGCTTGAGCTTGTGCTTCGGTACATCATAGCTGAGCTCGAAGCTGCTGTGTGCCACAACATGGTGGCGGCGTCGTGTTAGGTAAATACACTCGATCTGACTATGGGGTAGGACAGCGTTGGGTCGTATGGATTCACGGTAGCCAGAATATCATCATTCAGTCACTTAGCCACTGTGGTTGCCACCATAAATCACAAAGCAGTTTGGACGAGCTTCTAAGTGCACTCGAAGGCGAGTAAGCGAGCTGCCGTATGACTATTGCACCTGTATTGGTTATGCTCGGAGTGCCTGCTTCTGTGTTGCAGCAAGAGCATCGTTACCGCCAAGGAGCACCACGGGCCACCTCTGTGACTCTCTCCTCGACATGAAAAGCTCAAAACTTACCATGCGCAGCAATGGTATCATCAAGATCTCACTTTCAACAAATTTGACGATCCGAGAATCGCTGCAATCTCTTGGGACGAAGGTCGCCTCCACGTTCTCCACTTCCAGAACGCTGCTGCAGGCGAGACAACACTGCTTAAAAGGTCTTACACTCCAGAGGGTGGCCGGCAAGACGATTTCGATGGTCTCGCAGTTCCCTGGACCAAGAACATACAGGGCCTGGAAGAGAGGACAGTCTGGAGGCGAGGACTCGTTCGATGTACTGTTCGACGACAATTGTTTGATGCAGCATAAGTACCGGATTGGTACAGCCTCATTTCTACAATGAGACCTGGCCATTTAGCGAAGGTCATGTTCGATATGCCTTGCAGAAGACAACATCAGAGGTCTTTCGGCATCGTTCCCGGTGCATTATTCCCGGCAGTGAGCAGATGTGATGTCGCTGTCGCTGTCACGGCTGAGCTAATTGTGAATCAGTGTTGCCAAATGCTTGCACCAGTGGTATATCGTGTCCAGAGCGACGGCGCATTAGTACTGCAATGATGTTGTGATGGACTGCGACGGAGCGAGCGCAAAGAAACTCATAGAACCATCGAAGTCGTGGCAAGGAAGCCGAAGCCGAGAACTGGCGTGCCGGGTGTTTCCGCTGCAGCTCCTTGACGATGCTCGTAAAAGTTCGTCGGCGTCAGTCGCTTCATCACTTTCCATCTCCCTTTGCGCTCCATCAACCTTTTGCGCCCATCAATTCATCCTTCCTTCGTTGTGTGTATCATAGTGTGCTAATACCGCCATCATGCTCTCGTCACGATTAATGCGGAACGTAAGTACAAACACCACCACAGCTCCATCACGCGAGCAGCAAGAAGCATCAAGACTGACCTGATCAACAGGCTGTCCCGCGCGCCACATCCACCTTCCGATCATCAGCATACCGAGCGCCTCTCACATCGCAGTTCCGAAGAGGATATGCGGAGGACACCAATGCATCCGGCGAGAAGGTCAAGGGCCCAATCATCGGTATCGACTTGGGTACCACCAACTCTGCTGTGGCAGTCATGGAGGGCCAGCAGCCACGTATAATAGAGAACTCGGAAGGTAAGCAAGAGGCGATCACATTTGTATGGAAGAAACAGATGGCTGACGATGGCAAACAGGTGCACGAACAACACCTTCAGTAGTCGGTTTCACCAAAGAGGGCGAGCGTCTCGTCGGTATCTCCGCGAAGCGACAAGCAGTCGTCAACCCAGAGAACACCCTCTTCGCCACCAAGCGTCTTATCGGACGAAAGTTCAAGGACGCCGAGGTGCAGCGCGATATCCAGCAGGTCCCATACAAGATCGTCCAGCACACAAACGGCGATGCGTGGTTGGAGGCACACGGCCAGAAATACTCTCCATCGCAGATCGGTGGTTTCGTTCTTGGAAAGATGAAGGAGACTGCTGAGGGTTTCTTGGGCAAGAACGTCAAGGACGCCGTCGTCACCGTTCCAGCATACTTCAACGATCAGCAGAGACAAGCTACAAAGGATGCCGGTCAGATCTCTGGTCTGACCGTGCACCGTGTAATCAACGAGCCTACCGCTGCAGCCCTCGCCTACGGTCTTGAGAAGGACGACAGAGTCGTGGCTGTGTACGATCTCGGTGGCGGTACCTTCGATATCTCCGTTCTCGAGATCTCCGCTGGTGTGTTCGAGGTCAAGGCCACGAACGGTGACACTCACCTCGGTGGTGAGGATTTCGACATTACCCTCGTCCGCCATCTCGTCCAGCAATTCAAGAAGGAGCAAGGCATCGATCTCTCAAGTGACCGCATGGCCATCCAGCGTATTCGTGAGGCAGCCGAGAAGGCCAAGATTGAGCTTTCGTCTTCATCGCAGACCGACATCAACCTGCCTTTCATCACTGCCGACTCTTCTGGACCAAAGCACATTAACACCAAGATGACCCGATCGCAACTCGAGGGCCTGGTCGGACCTCTCATTGACCGCACTGTCGACCCTGTCCGCAAGGCACTCAAAGACGCCAACCTCCAGGCAAAGGACATTCAGGACGTCATCCTCGTTGGTGGTATGACCCGTATGCCAAAGGTTATGGAAGTCGTCAAGGGCATTTTCGGCCGCGACCCAGCCAAGTCTGTTAACCCAGATGAGGCTGTTGCCATTGGTGCTGCCATCCAGGGTGGTGTCCTCGCTGGTGAGGTTACCGACATTCTCCTCCTCGATGTGACACCACTTTCTCTCGGTATCGAGACCCTTGGTGGTGTCTTCACCCGCCTGATCAACCGCAACACCACCATCCCAACCAAGAAGTCGCAGACCTTCTCCACTGCCGCTGACTTCCAGTCCGCTGTCGAGATCAAGGTCTTCCAGGGTGAGCGTGAGCTTGTCCGCGACAACAAGCTTCTCGGCAACTTCCAGCTTGTTGGTATTCCACCTGCCCACCGTGGTGTGCCTCAGATTGAGGTCACCTTCGACATTGACGCCAACTCCATCGTTCACGTACACGCCAAGGACAAGTCTACCGGCAAGGACCAATCTATCCAGATCGCATCTGGCTCTGGTCTTAGCGACGACGAGATCCAGAACATGGTCAACGACGCCGAGAAGTTCGCCGCCGCCGACAAGGGCCGCAAGGAGGCTATCGAGTCCGCCAACCGTGCCGACAGCGTCGTCAACGACACCGAGAAGGCCCTCAAGGAGTTTGAGGACAGAATCGACAAGACCGAGGCTGACCAGATCCGCGAGAAGATCACCGCACTCCGTGAGGTCATCGCCAAGACCCAGACTGGCGAGAGCGAAGTGACCGCCGAGGAGATGAAGCAGAAGACCGATGACCTCCAGAGCGCATCGCTCACTCTCTTCGACAAGATGCACCGCGCCCGTCAGGAGTCCGGTGAGGCCAACCAGCAATCCGGCGAGCAGCAATCTGGCGAGCAAGGCCAGCAAGGACAGGGCAAGGATGGCGAGAAGAAGCCTTGAACAGCTTAGTCTTGTCTAATGCTCTGTTTTTGATGTTTATACCCAGCGACTGCGCACGAGGAAAAATTGTGCAGATGGCGAAAAAAGCGCGTCCCTTCATGTACGGATATTACGCCCGAGGCTTCTTTCTCCGCTCGATTGGGTTCGAGTAGGATGGCAAGTGGCGACTACTCATGTCTTATTACATACAGAAGATACTCCTCAGTGGTACTATATGGGCGCTCTTCTACTTTGCACTGGGCGGAGTATGTGGCGCAGGAGGCGACGGGGTGGTTGTTATGGCATGCATGCATATGACAGGAGGTGTAGTTGAGCGTGTGTGTGTGAAGATGGATGTGTACGTTAGTGTCGTTTCTTGCTTGGATGTGTAATGCAATACAGATTCTCCTCTCAAGGTTATGATTGCTCATTTACAGTCCAGTGCAGAGATCTTACAGCCCCTGTCGTGCTGCTATACCTGTTCAAGTAACTGAAGCGAGCTTTTTGGTACTCGCAAGGGTAAAGTCGGATGACAGGGGTTGTAAGAACTGTGTACTATGCTGTATGTCAAGCTGAAGTGTGAAGTGATTGTGATTTTGAAGGATACTTTTTCGTTTCGATCTCTGGGAAAATCTACAAATAGCCGAAACAATTGGTGGCGTTGGCGTTGTTGCATGAAGGGGTATCATATTTCATCAACATCTCAATCATCTCTTAGCTCCATCCTTATCCTATTCCAACATGTTCAGTCCTGCCCTGCCTTATAGCTCTGCCCAGTTCTATGCCTCCATCGCGTTCCGTTTCCTTTTCCATGGATTGCTCCATTTCCTATCGTAATATGTGCAGTGTATCGTCGCCCCCACCTTTTGCTTACATCCCCTGGGGTACATGCACACTTTCGGGGTTTCGCTCAATCGTGACAGCCATTCCTTTTTCTCTCGCACAGATCAGACAGGTAGATCCTCTCGGTCTTCGAACGTTATCGTATCATGTATGCGCTGTCTAGGTGTAATCTATATCACCGCCTCTCGAAGTTTCGACGTATGGGAAAGCCTTGCGAGGAGATGTCTTCGATTTCGCCTGCTTCGCTGGGTGGACTGAGGGTTAGGTCGTGGGTGTAGTAGTACTCTCTCGGCTCGAAGGTTACGGATTTCGTGCTGCTTGCTCTTGAAGGAGCGTTGGGTGCTGAGAAGCTTGAGTTTGGTGCGTTATAGCGTCTTCCTTCGCTCGGTATCGCTCTTGTGTTCTGTGCGAAGTAGTCGTTGTGTTGTGGTGTTCGTTGAACGTCGAGTCGTGAGGAATATGTTGCAGCAGTTGGGCTGGGCGGGCCGTTGCCAGCTGGGGAGGGTGTTATGCGGTCTACATATTGTGATGGTATTTGCCCTCGTGCCGTTTGTTGATGTGATGACATCGTCTGACTGCTGTCCCATGGCCCTGACTCGTCCAGAGAGGGTGAGTCTCGGTAGCCGTGGATCGGACTTTTGTACGATTCGTCGGGTGAGTTAATCGGGCTGAAGGTCTTCATATCCAGCTCGTCCATCGTGATCACATGGTCTGGCTTGCCCTGTATCTCGAACGTGGTCGCTTGATGGCCTCGCTGTAGGCGCAGGAGCTGATGCTTGGAGTTGCTGCGCATGATGTCGGGTTTCGCATCGAGGCTCACGAACTCCTGTCTCTTGTTCGTGACCTTCGATCGAATGAAGTTGACCCAGGCCACGAATACTGTTGGCCTTGTCAGCATGACGAAGGCCTGTAGTCCAGCAAGCGCAAGCATGAACAACACAGCCGCTACCACCGACTCGTTGACCAGCCAACCTTGCACGAGATGGAGACATTTGTCTTTGTCCGTAGGGTTGATCGCCAAGCACACAAGCCATGGCCTGACTCTGACCAGGTCGTTCACGGCGCTCTGCTGCATGCCGTCCAGATAGACAAACACGATGGAGAAGAAGATGACGTCGATCAGGATGATGCTGACAATGCAGATGCCTCGCCACTGTAGCCACAATACCTTCTTGAGGCGGCGATAGACGGCCCGAGCAGTCTGCGCGCGTACACTCCCGACGCGAGACGTACCACCGTTGCTAGATGCATTGGTGGACATGTCGGCCTGGTCGGACCAGAGGTTCTTGAGGTAGACATGAATACAGTAGCCGAAGGTGTAGAGCTGCAACAACCCGGCGCCACCTGCCATGGCCAGCAAAGGTCCCCAGAAGTCCGCCATGGAGTTCTTGTGGTTGACATGACATGCCGATCCGAAGCGAAAGCTGACTCCAGTCACCGTTATAGTAGTAGCGAAGAGAACCGCTGGAATGCCCCAGCCAGCTAGTTGCGAAGCATAGAAGAACTTGCGTCCGGGAACAATGTCCCAGCAGATCTGCAAGTTCATTGATAGCGCGCGAAGGAAGATCCACATGCCTGCCGTGAGGCCTCCGGCTATAATGAAAGCACCAGACCACGCACATTCCAGCGATGAGTACATGTCGTTGGGTGTTATCTCATCATAGCACTGATCGGGCTTTGCGCTAAGTGGTATGGTAAAGCCCAGTGCGATCATCGCTAGAGCAATGACCAAGCAGACGCTGAGGTAGTGTTTCCGTGTCTCCTGAGCTGGCAAGAAGGCATAAGATAGCAGCATGAATACCAGAAGTATAAGGCCGACCACGTTGAGCCATTCTGAGACGATGCCGTAGGTATGAAACCTGGTAGAGTATGCCCATTCGGTTGCTGGACAAGGTAGACAGCATGATGGTGATGCTGCTAGCTCGCCTATCGTGGCGCAGAATCGTCCGGATACAACTTTCGATGATCAGTCCTGAGCCAAGCTACTTCCCAATGAATACTTACATCCATTGTCACCAAACTTCGAGGCATCCAAGAAAGGCGCAACGCAGTTGCCTGAAAGATCAGACACGGTCGAGTTGCGCGCCATGTCGACTCATGAAAATGCTGATGCCAAACCCTGTGCTTTCAGCTCCCAGCCTCAGCGCGGCCCGTAGCCTTCAACTGGACTCCCGTGCGATGTCAGACTTATGATCCAGCCCAGCTGTAAAAGTGCTGATGTCAGCCAATGTCACATCCGGATCTTCAATCGCCGCTGGAGACCAGTCTATCGAACTCGTTCTCAATCGTCCATCGTATGGCGAGGTCCAGGGTCGTAGGCCAGATATTACAGATCGTGGGATGGAGTCGAATGAAGCGTCGGTCAGGACCGCAGGGTGTATATGGTCAGAACACGGATACTGCAAGACCCCAAAAGAAAGGAAGGTGGTGTCTGAGCAGACGACGAGCGTAGCTGAAGAAGGACCGTGAGAGGGAATGGGCAGTATGATGCGTTCAGCGAGCGACAGGTAGCTGACAGTCAGTAAGAGCAGAGGAAGTGATGTGAGCCGCCTCAATGGATGCAGCACGCCTCCTGCACGCGACAAACTAGGAGCATATCGACCTACCATGTCGCTGCCACCGCTGCGATGGGTTAGCAGGATGAGACCGCGCCGCAGGGCCCAGACAGACGGGACGGGGAGGTACTGTGTTTCCATACCAGTCGAGCTGTGAAGACGACACGACCCTTGTTGACGCAGAGGGGGAGTGCGAAGCCATGTTGGCCACACGCAAAACTGCCCACGTCGGACCTTTACTCGTCGTGATCGCAGCCACTCAGCGTTCTTGCCAATGCCGAGGCTCTAGCGTGCGGCGCTAGGATCAATCCCTGCATTCCGAAGAAAACACAACTGGCACCTCTCATTCGAACGTCTCTTTCGGGAGCACTGGACATCCCGATTCGACGTCCGTCGTGACAGGCAGCCTCCTCATGCAAATGCACGCAGGCGCCTACACTTCCGCATTGCCGCGTCCGCCGCTGATGAGATCTGGAGAGACGCTGCTGCTGCCGTCGAGCGGCTCGATCTGCGACTACCGAGCCACGATAATGCTTGACGCATCACGCCCACCCAAGGCCTCCACGCGAAAAGGATTTGGCACCTCCGTGCGTCTGATCGTATCCAGTGTCACATCCGGACCAGCTTCGTATGCCAAACATGCCTCTCACAGCAGGTGGGGCTGTCTCACGGAAACGCAGCGCGTCACAAGCAGGCATGTTGTACTCTGTAGCGTTATCGAAGCGCATCCGCAACATGCACGCTGAGTCGTCGACACGCCAAATTCATCACCAGCTGTGCGCGCCTTGACATGGCGGGTAAAATTGCCTCTGTCGCGTTCCTGAGTGACGCCACATTGAGCTGTCTGGCCTGCTAACGTGCTCCTAGCGCAATCTCGCGTGGTCGAATAGCTGCTCCTGCAGCCCTATAAGCACTCATATTGGTGCCAGACACGTCCTTCCAAAGTCCCAATCGATCTTGCAGAATGACTACGTCGCGCCGTACTGGCTGAGTTGGGCATCGGCCTTGAACGCTTCATCGTCAATTTCAGGACGTCCAAATCGCATGGCAACTATCGACAACAGCTTTTCCAGGACTTTCAATATACTTGGCGACTATGGCCCGGGAAGGCCTCACTTTTTCTATGCCACTAAAGCACGAAGGAACACGTTTCCAGTTTTGGTAAGATGACTACTGCATGCAACACAACGTCCAAGCCGTGCAGACACTTGTCTCGGTAATTGCACTGTGCGGCGTCATGTTCAATATGCAACATACGTCGTTGGCTACAACAGTCTTCTACGCGCTGGCGAAGAACACAACTCGTCACACTCGTTCTCCCAATCACATAGCCCAACAGACGTCGACCGATCGTGTCCGACTTTAGGTAACTTTTTCCCAGGATGCGCATCCATGTCGTTCCCCGGTGCCTCCACTGCCTCCACCACGGCAAGATGACGATCACGTTATCGCTTGCGCTTGGTCTGCGGACTGGTGTTTCCACGGCACGATACACATGGACCGAAAAGCGAGGAGGCTCCATCGGTGACGAGTGGATGTTAATCAGGCCTAAACTCGGCCTTGAATGCCGCCATGACACGCATATTCGTTGCTCAAGGTGAGGCTTTCCTGGATCGTTTGAGATCCATGTCCTACTGATGCTATGCCATGCATATCCAACTACGCGGCATACAGAGCTTGGCCTGCATGCAACAGCCGAAGTCGAGTAGTCAATCGCTGGTACTTGGGCACTGTACACCCAGGCGTCGGGGCTTGCACGAGAAGCAGCATTGATCATCGCACTGGCTAGAACAACGTTGTCGTTCCGCCCAAGCACTGGAGCTTTCCCTTGATACACGTTGGAGTCAACCGACTCCCGTTCCCTCGGCACTGGATCTGGTTGCAACCCACAAGATAGGGCTGCGAGACCCCGGACCATCCAATACCATTGTCGTCCAGTTCGCTCTTTCTTGCCATCGATCGTGACGAAGCTGCCACGGCTGCGTGATGTCAGTCCATGAACCGACGAATGACTTGCTGCGGCGGTCTTTATCAGAGCTCCGGAGGACTGACTGGTCCTTGGACCGACATCTTTCTTGTCGCCAAAAGTCAGCGTTTGCAGCTCTCCCTGGATCTCAACAATGCAGTTGACCGTTGCAATCCTGCTTGACGCCAAAGATCGGCACAGCTCGTCGCAAAGATCAAGAGTATGACGCTGGAACACTTGTAGGGCAACTCCTCGCGGACGAGTGAAGGATGAAGTCAATGCTTGATTGATGACAACCTTAAACCTGCAGTGTACCGCCCGAGACCCTCAATCCAACCAAATCGACCATCCAATCTGACCGCACCGCAGTACTCCAATACCCTAGCGGTATCATCCCGCCTTGTAAATGTCAACCGCAACATGCAGCGCCAAAAGCACAAGCAACAACTAAAAGCGCAAGTCATGCAAATTAGCTTCCCATGTCACTTCAAATGTCCAAACTCTCTTCGAACCACCCAACACCAATACCGACCTACCAAGCTTGAAAACACCACAATCACCATAACTTCCCAACCGCCTGCGTGAACTTTCCCGCGTGCCATCGCGGCCTGTTGGCGGAAGTAGCGGATGGCGCCCAAGATCGCCATGCCGAGGGCTGAGCATTGGAGGATGGCGGAGATGGGTTTGGAGAGGATGAAGTAGCCAAAGATTGGAGAGGGGGACGGGTGGTGTTGGAGGCGGTAGAGTTGGGCGACGATTACGCCGAGCATGGAGAGGGCTACGGAGGTGCGGAGGTAGCCGAGGAAGGTGCGTTCGTTGGCTGGGAGGGGAGGTGTTAGTACGGTTGATTCATTTTGATGAGGGAGTAGCGGGTGAAGGAGGCGGATGCAGTGTGGATGTGCAAGTAAAGGAGTGCAGTCCCGGATGTAGTGTGAGGGTGCAAGCAACGGAGTGCAGTCCGTCTTATGGGTAGGGATATGGTCTTTTGTCTCAGATGTCGACGCTACGACAGTAGCAAGTGCTTGGACTTGAGCTTGGCGTTTACTTCGAGGGAGGATTTTGAGAAGGCGCTCCTGGTGTCTCAATTCGAGTTTTCGCGCATTGCAGTTCCAAGACAGTCTGCTGTAGTCTGCAGACGGGGCGAGGAGTCGCTTGCCTGCCATGCTGAAACTCGTCCGTCGATGGCCTAGGATGCCATGCCAGGATCGGGCGCGAGTCCGTTTCAGGCGCTATAGCCTATATGTAGGGCTTCGATGGTTGATGCCCCAGCTGAGAACAGACCAGTAGAAGCATTGAACGTATGAAATGCTCACCGAAGCAAGTCATGACATAGGCAGGCAGTGTGTATGCTTCCGCTGCGGAAGGCTCGCAACCTTCCTGATGCAGCGCTGAGTATAACCATGACGGCCACTTACCTAGGTGATCTCTGCAATCGACGTGAGGCACAGACAGTCGTACATGGTTCCTCCAAAACTTGCGGACAAGGTCATACCAGTGCTGATGAGCGGCGATGTCTGCGGATGGTGGATTTGGATTGTTCTTGTGTCTGGATCCGGGACCCGCGACTTGGGGGAGGTTGATTGCTTCTCGTCCGTCGTCGGGGATGTGGACTGGTTCTGGCTCTGGAATTCGTCTTATTGCGTCTCCGGAGATCTGTTGGGAGGGTCGCTGCTCCATGGTGGTGGTGGTGGTGGTGGTGGTGTTGTCATGGAGGTGTATTTACTGCCGATGCTGAATTCATACCGGTGGTCGTCGTGATGTTCTTCGAAGTGATGCTCCTTCCCTCACTTTCATCAACGCCTGAGGTGCACCGTTTGCGGCCTGCTGCTCCCCGCGGACGACATCTTTCTACATGTGACTGATGCAAGGGCTCGTGCCGGTAAGCGGTGCGATGGAGTTTATCCGATGTTCGGTCAAAGACCGTGGGACAGTCTACAGTATCGAGCTTGGCTGGAGAACGTGGAAACATAAGAACCATGCTTGAGGTTGTACTCAGCGTGTTAGTAGCGGTCTGTGGTAGGCAGAAGCCGGTATCATCCGTGACTAGTGGCAGCGTACTGGATGGCGATTCTTGGTGAAGGTGTTGTTCAAGTGTTGTACACGATCACGCAATCCAGTCAACGTCGACTTTTGCGTCGCAGAGCAGGCAACATTGCCCTTTGAAGGTTTCCGTGATTAGAGTGTCAACAGAGCTGCTCGCTTATTTGTACAATCAGAACCTTCGGACTGTCGCTATACCAGGAATCCCTGCAGAGTAGACGAACTGCCAAGCGCGGATGAGTTTTGAAAGGGATGGCAAGCTGCTGAACGCGCTCTTGGTGGGGCAAGACACTGTCAGCGGCAGGCGTGTGAATGTCGACGAAGATTCTACACCGAGCATTCAATGCAGTGAGTGGAACGATCAAATGCTTTGGAATCGTGACTTCAGACTGCACATTGCACAGCTTTAGTCATCCGGCAGTCACCAGCGACACCGGCAGGTCGCCTCCGGAGCCGTTTGAAGTCGTTCGATGCGCTCGCATTTGAGTTTCTGCAAAAACTGGTATGTGGCTCTGTAAAACATGGTACCGGGAACAACCATTGACGCAGACAGCAGGATTGTCCTTCGATAAAACACGACAGCAGGGGGCAAACAAATTACAAAGAGACACAGCTGCTCCCTGCGATACGACTCTCACCACCTCCACCTCCATCTCCAGCTTGGAGCCCTTTTTTTTCTTCGGCAACCTCTTCACCACCACCTGCCAGCGCATACCACCCAGCAGGTCGCCAACGACACCAACATGGCCCTCTCCAAGTCGACGCGAATCATCATCCTGCTGGTAATCGACAGCGCCTTCTTCCTCCTCGAACTCATCACCGGTTATGCCGTACACTCTCTGGCCCTGGTGGCCGACTCTTTCCATATGCTTAACGATGTCCTCTCCCTCTGTGTCGGTCTCTGGGCAGTCAAGATGGCAAACAAAACTTCGGCGCCGAAGATGTACACATACGGATACCAGCGCGCGGAGACATTGGGAGCATTGGTCAACGGTGTCTTCTTAGTGGCACTTTGCGTGACCATCTTTCTGGATGCCATTCAGCGCTTTGTGGAGCCACAGATCGTGTCAAACCCCAAGCTCGTGCTCATTGTCGGATGCCTGGGTCTTGCTTCGAATATCGTTGGCCTCGCGCTTTTCCACGATCACGGCCACGCCCATGGAGGACACAGTCACGGTCCGGAAGCGGGTCACAGCCATGATGCAAGAGATGCTGAAGAGGGACATGCTGGACACGTCCACGAACCATACACAGACGAGCCTCATGATCACTCGCACGGCGAGGCAGGTACAGACGCTAGTGGCTCTACTGCTGTAGCCGATGTGAGTCCGCGCAAGCGCGGACACAGCAAAGCAGGCTCGAAGGGCTTCATCAACTACGACGAGTACCCTGGTCCAGCAGCTTTCCGCAACTCAATCATTGCCGCAAGCAACATGGAACCAATCGATTCTGACGAGGGCGAACCCGAGATCGTGCCAGATCGTGAAGGCGTGGAATCCACTAGTGCATACGAGCCATTGATGGCTGGAACTGCCCAGAAGATCAGCTATGGTGGTGTCTCTGCTGCACCACGCAAGTCGAACGAGCACAAGGACCACAAGCATTCGCAACCAAGAGAAGCCGGCAAGGGAGGCGGTGGTCACTCGCACGGCGATCTCAACATGAAGGGCATCTTCTTGCATGTCGTGGGCGATGCTCTAGGCAACATCGGTGTCATTGCAACTGCGCTCATCATCTGGTTGACCAAGTTTGAGGGTCGTTACTACTTCGACCCTGCCATCTCGCTTGTCATCACCTGCATTATTCTGGCATCAGCAATTCCACTTTGCAAGGCCGCTTCGAGAATCCTTCTCCAGGCCGTTCCCCATGGCATTGAGGTCGATGACATCCGGGATGACATAGAGGACTTGTCTGGTGTTGAGAGCTGTCATCACCTGCACGTTTGGCAGCTGAGCGACACCAAGCTCGTTGCCAGTCTCCATGTCAGAGTCACTTTCAACTTCAAGGGCGAAGGATCGCAACGATACATGCAGCTTGCAGCCGCCATCCGCGAGTGCCTTCACGAGTACGGCATCCACTCTTTCACCATCCAGCCAGAGTTCCACCACGATTCGGAGAGTGACGACGGCCGCGGAAACGTAGAGAACTCGAATGACGCTTCGCGAAGTGGCTCTATGCGCGGCATGGACAAGAGCTGTCTGCTAGAGTGCAACGACAACTGCGGCGGCGGCAAGAGCTGCTGCCCGCCTGAGCAGCAGAACAATGACAACTCGCACGACGATCATGGTCATTCTCACTAGATGATAGAATCAACGGCTTGCCACGACGAGTGCTTCTACTTGTTCCTTCACCTTGACGGCCGACATAACAGCTAGAGGACTGGTGGGTGGACTTTTTATTTTGCACGATGTTCTGGCGAAGATGAGCAAATATGCTCGAGATGGGCGGCATTGTAATGTTCTAGCTGTAAAGTCGAAAGTGTATATGTTGTAGTGTCTGATGAGTTGCAGATGTCTTGCCTTTTCAATGCTTCAGCGCGTGTCCATCAAGGTCGCGCATGCTTCGCGATATCATGGTGGATACAATCCCTGTATGCAAGGATTATATCTATCAGCAAAACGTCATTGTGTTCGTACAGCAACTACTCTGGAATCTTGAAAGAACAGAGCACGAAGTACTACTCAAAGATCTGGGACACAGCACCAAGCACAAGCACATACAAGCGCCGAAAGCCTCAACCACTTTACCACACGTCCATTCAAAGCTGAACAACCATGTCAACCACTACCAACACCTCAAACCAATCCCACGCCATCGATCCCGCCACAACCTCCAACCTCCCACCAAAAGTCCAAGCAACCCTGCCCGAAAGTGTCGAAGATGCCCTCCCCAACAACATCCACGATACCGGTCTGCCTCCCCCCCCCCTTCTCCTCTCCTTCCCTTCCTTCATTGCTAAAGCATCAACCCAGGCAACCCAGACAAATACTCCCACGACAAAGGCCACAGTATAGTCCCCGAGCGAGTGGCCCAGAGCTTACAGACGAAGGTGGAGGAGGTGGTGCCGGATGCGATCCATGATACGAGTGGGAAGAAGAGTGGACAGGCTGCGCGGGAGCAGGCTGGGAGGGTAGGGGAGGATGGGAGAGTGCATTTGGGGACGTGAGGAGGTGAGAGGATCAGGAGGTGAATGGACTATTGTTTGCCGTATGGGTACAGAGTGCTGGATGCATTTATCATGTCGCCGAAGTGGACGGCGCAACACATGACCACTGGTATGGTCGATAATGGTACCCGGTGCCCTCGACTGGGGATTAGAATATTGACTTTCGCACATCTTTTGACCATTTCTTTGATCGCTTTCCGATCACAGACTACAGCCCTCGCTGCGTTACACACGAGTCCACAATATTCACAACAAGAAGGCCGAGCATCTACCCCCCAGCACAGGGCGAAAGCATCTTAACGCCCACCACGACCATGACTGAGAAGTCGCCCATGCTGTCAGAGCAACACGACCAGATCCGAACCGACCACACCCTCCAATCGGTCGAGACCTACCACACCCGCGCAATCTGGTCAGGCCGAGTCTTCGCCATTTGCACAGCAGCTATTGTTCGCTACAGCCTCGCGACCACCACTACATGGTTTGAATTTGCACTGACCATACTCAAATCTATTGACTCGTTCACGTTAGTGACATTCCCGGTCCTCGTGGGTCTCATCGTCAAGTATCTCCTCCACAGCGGGCTAGTACTGTACGTTCCGGTACTCGATCAGGAGGTGGTGGTTGTGCCGCAGCTCTCGGAGGAGGACCTGGAAGCCGCTGGGGTGGACTCGTGGCCTGCGCACAAAGCTGAGATAAGGGCATGGTGGAAGAGTGTGAGGAGTGAGCGAGGTTGGCGGCGTTTTGGAGCTGATGGGTGGATGGCGGTGCTGTTCTTGGGGGGTATGGTGTTGATGTACTCTGGTATGTTTTGGTTCGAGGTTAAGACGCTACTTAAGTTAAGGACGGGAGATATCTGAACGTGCTACGGGTATGTCTTGGTGCATACCAAAGATTAGCGAACAAGATAAGCGCACTGGAGGCGTCGTTCCTACGAGAAGATCGGAAAGTTGCTAATAGATGATCCCTATATCTAGTCTGCATGGACAACATCTTGGGATGACAACACTCTACACTTACCATATACACCACCGTCCTTACCTTGATTTCCCAACCCTCCCAAGTCAACATCCACACATCTCTACGCCGGATACACGCCGTCAAGATCTGCCACTCATGTTCTCCCAGCCCAAGATGCGTAGCAGTAGCATAAGTCACCAATCTAGCCGAACACGGATCAAATATATCGATAATCTACGTCCCGCAATTATGCTGCGTTCCCACAGAGGCCAGACCTAGCGCAACACCCGCCCTGACAGCCGACAGAAATGAGGAAACGTCGAGTGGTTTAGAGTAGTTGGCGATGACATTTCCTGTGAAGCTGAGATCGAGCTGATCGAAAGCTTTGGCGTCGATGATGAGCGAGGGCTGGTGGCGAGGTATGTTACCGCCACAACTCTGTCAACTTCACTTCTAGAGAGCTGCTAGAGAAACGCATATTATGAATTCAAAATATGTCGACGCGCTGTACCCTCGACTGCTTCAATCGGACCTCGCTACTCAGCTACGTGCCAGCGTGTTGAAGCAAAGGCCTGAGCTTCAATGGTGAGTCGAAGCGCTCAGCGACAATCAACTTTGTCATCAGCCCTCGTGAGTGGATAGAGAGCGAGGGTGTTGCGGATTTGCTCGGTGGTTGAGATATGTTGAGGCTTGGTTGCGTTGTGGAGGAATGCTGGGAGGTCTGGCCAAGGGGTATTGCCATAGGTCAGGGCATCGTCGCTTGAGCTGGAGCATGATGTCCATAACGCTGTGGGGGGTTTGTCATGGTCCAGAGCACTGGTGAGTGATAGGGCTATCAAGTAAGTAACAAAGGTAGTTAGTATCATTGTCATGTATGTGAGTTCCGCGGCGTGGTATGGGGCGACAACATTACGTGCGGCAAGGACATAGCACAGTACATATGTTCTCAGCTCGGGAAGAAGCCTGGGCATGCGAAGGCTGAGCGATACGTTGTGCAACTGTTCTGGTGACTCCTGCCTGATTGAGCGGATGGCGCATGTGCTTTCGGGGTTTGGGTCATGGCATGTTATACCGTACCTGCATAAGATGGGCTAGTGCAATGCAGTCAGCATTAAACCTCGACCATACCTTCGACATTCCTGCATGATCAATAACCCCGTTTCCTATTCACCACGTTTATAAGCCTCTCACCATTAGTCCTCCGTTGCAAATTCTTCGCCAGCAGATCAAACGTCCTCTTCGTGTATGCGCCACTACTGCTGCTGATATGCGGTGTCAAGATTACGTTCTCAAGACCCCAAAGCTCGCTATCCTCTGGCAACGGCTCCGGATCCGTTACATCCAGCGCGGCACCCGCCAAAGTCCCATCCTTGAGAGCCTCGATCAAGTCCTGCTGCTTAACGATCGACCCCCTCGCAATGTTCGTGACAAAAGCTGGTCTCTTGCTGTCCTGACTCAACACTTTGAACTCATCCTTCCCTAGAAAGTGCCGTGTCTGGTCCGTAAGCGGCACAGAAACCACAAGCCAATCGATATCCTGCCTCAAGAAGTTGTGTAGTGACTCCTTATCCAGCCCATGATACTATTCTGTTGGTATACTGCCGTCTACATCCCCAGTCCCGGGCACAACATATCCATTATCTCTCTTCTTCTCCGCTGTGTCCTTCTCACTCGCCGTGAAAGCTAGTATTTTCATACCCATAGCTTTTGCGACTCGTCCGACCTGTCGTCCGATACTCCCATACCCCAAGATCCCCACTTTCTGTCCGACTTTGTCCGTTACTGTGCGATAGCCTGTGTCACTGCCACCCCCCCATCGATGTGCCTTCTGCAATTCGTAGAGTTGTTTGTAATGATGGCTTCCCACTAGCCCGGTCATGATGACCCATTCCGCGATTTGTGGGCCGTGGATACCTGTACTTGTGGTGATGGTGACATCGCTATCCGTCCATAACGGTTGGCCTTGGAGTAGGTTGCTCCCGGCCGATACAAGGTGGACGAGTTCGAGATTGGGGACTTCCTCCGCGTCCTGAGGAAATGTAAAGAGGGTTACGAGGATCGTTGCAGTGTGCCAAAGGTGTTTGGGAACCTCATTGTAGAGCTCGATTGCTTCTCTGCTGGAGGATGTTTGGTGGTAGGTTATGGTGAGGGAGGGGAACTTCTTCTGGAGGGAAGAGAAGATGTCCTTGGGCTCGGGGAAGGGGAGAGTTGCGAGCAGATGGTCTTTCGGTGGTCCGCCGCCCATGGTTCGAGCGGTGTTGTAGGATCTGCTGCTGCTGTGGTGTACTGAGAGGGGAGGGTTGTGTAGGATACAAGTCAAAGAGTACCTTACGTGCTTACCAATGTTCTATGGTATCAAATCATAGCGGGATGGCATGATGCAAGACGCCGAACCGCACTTGTGATGCATAGCTCTCCACCTCAGGTACGTGCCGCGTGGTGTCGATAGGCGGAGACATCATTGATGCCGAAGTTCAGGCCATCATCAGCTCCTTCCTGATTCGGCAAGCCAGCTGATCGGGCAAACTTTATGCCGAGGGTGTTTCTCCGCGCCTTTCGGTGCATTTTCGAGGTCATATCTAGCACCTTTAGCGATTGTATACACAAAAGTGGTCGGACGCGCCTTACTATTACTATCGCTATAGAATATAGTATAAAAGCTCGCGCGTATATTAAATACCACTAGAGCTAGTATTTATTATAATTCCGCTAGCTAAATAAGCTTTATATATTAAAACGTATAGAGGTCTAGTTAAGCGAAGGGTAGCTTAGAAGGTACCGAGAGCGAGCGCTAGTTATACCGTAGGGAGCTTACGACCGTAGGTTAATAACGTTAGCGAGCGAAGGTATCTAGAAAGCGCCCGTAGCGATAACTATAATTATAACGAAAGTAAGTATAGCAATACAAATCCGCTCTAAACACATCGGAGTTAGGGCATACCTATATTAGAGAAAAGTCCTAGGTATCGAAGACAAGAGTTACCTATACGGCTATCTATCCTAGAATATCGAATATAGACTTCTAGTTTATAAAGAATAGAGTATAGGGAGAGGTGAATAGAGGGTAAGGGCAAGGAACAGAAACTTCTAAGCTATAATTAGTAATAAGGGAGACCTCTAGAGAATTATAAGGTGGATTATCTACTAAGGATTTTTAGAGTAGTTCTCTCTAACTAGGGAAATAGAGAGATAGATTAAGGAGAGAAAGAAGGAGGAGGAGAGTAGGAAGAGGGGGACAACTCTAGGGTTGTAGACAAGGTAGTCAGAGGCTAACTACTATGATACTAGTGCACCCTAATAGAAGGAAAACTAAGAACTTATAGTAAGGAAGCTATTAGAGAAGGAGAGGAGGTTTTTACCTAGGAACAGGTTTCCTACCTTATATAGTAATATATATAGACATAAACTCGTATAGGCCGGAGGGCACTATAACGGGTAAATGAATTATCTATCTATCTATAATTATAACGAGATTAAAATGTAGCGGTAGCTACTATAGCTACTCGCCTATATAGGGTCGAGAGATAATTTAGAGCGTACGCTCTTATTAGTTAAAAAGAATCTAGAAATTTATAATTAGCTACGTATATACCCGCTAGTAGATTTAGACCTATTCTCGGTAAAGAACTCTAAAATCTATATATAGCTACCTTATACTTAATACGATAATACGGATAGCGATATTATAGCTTCAAAATAGAGCTAGTTAGAAAGAGCGACGTTAAAAGGTTACGCTACGAAGTATTAGTAATACGGCGCTATCGATATAGGCGTATACCCTTTACGCCTCCCCTTAAGACGGTTACTAGCTCTCTAGTACTATATTTTATATACGATAATAGGTAACTAAAAGTAGTATTACGGGCCTAGGCGGACGTCTAGTAAATAGTAGTCGGTTACGTAACTTAGTACGGGCCGGCCCGTATACCTCGGCTTATATATTAACTTTCCGTACCTCGTACTCCTCTTAGATAGCCTGTCTAATAATATAAGGGCGCGCGTACCGTAGGGTCCGAATAAGAGAGTTATTGTTCTATAAAGCTACGAAAGAGGAGCGCGAGGCGCGGCGAAGTTATAAAGTAAAGCTAAGCCGCGCTAACCTAATACGGAAGGTCCGCGGTTCACCCGGGCTGACGTAGCTATAGTAAGGGTTCGCGGGCTACCCGTAATAGTACCCCCCCTCTTAAAACGCGTCTTAGTCCTCTAAGCGTTATCTATCTTATACGGCTACTTACCCGTACTACTCTATAACCGTATAAAAGTCTAATTATCCTCTAATGCCTTGTTATCGTCTAGTAACATATCTATATCTAGTCTATCTATAACTAGCCTATCCGCGACCGGCTCCCTTTAAGAAATGCTTAGGGGGACCTAATTAGATAGAGCTACGAAGCCTATAGGCGTGGACAACTCCGGCCGGCTATAGTAAAAGTCTATAATAGCGGCGGCCGCGTATTTAAATATATTCTTAGCCGGTTACTAGGTCTTACTATCCTCCTCATTCTAATATCTAAGCCATTTTACCTTATACTAAGTGTCTACTTTACGCTTCTATCCCTTCTTTACTTTACCTACTCGCTTACGGGTATATATATCTAAGATCTTCTCTACCTTATATATATATATAGGTGTTACGACTATATTAGTAACTATATCGGCTTCGGTAGTATCGGGCTCGATAGTTATTAGCGGTAGTAGTACTAGATACTAGCCTTCGAGTAGTAGGAAGTCGGGATGATCGGCTCGCTAAAGTAATAAGGTATAAAAGCAGTTGTCGAGTCCTACTATAGCGTCCGATAATCTCAGTTTATATAAGAGCTTAGCTAGTATAACTTCTATAATCTAGTACGGACTAGCGTATCTTCTATCGAGCTTCTTAGATAGTCGAGTCGTATAGATATTCTTAGTACTTAGGTATACCTAGTCGCCTACTTTATAGTCTAGCGGTTTACTATCTTAGCTTAGAGAGCTTATAATATCCGTATGTTTTCTTAAAGGTGCTTATAAAGGTCGTAAATCCGGCGTATAAAGGCTTTAGCCGATCGCGTATCTAGTCGCTAGAGAGTAGTTAGTCCTCCCTCTTTTCTAGCGCTTAGGTCTACGCGCTCTATAAACTTAGGGTTATAGCCTAAAGTAGCGTAGAATAGCGATATACTAGTAGTTTTAGAAAGGTGGTTATTAATCGCGAACTAAGCTAGATAAAGCTATTCTACCTAGTCATTATATACCTCGTTAGTAAATATCTAGAGATACTATTCTATTACTTAGTTAGTACGTTCCGACTGTCTATTAGTTTCTAGGTAGTATAAAGAACTTAGCTTACGACTTATACAAAGCATCTTATAAAGTTTCTTCTAGAAGGTAGTAACCTATTATTTACCGCGGTCTAAAGTAATAGTATTAGGAAATCCGCGTCGGGAGAATATATACTTAAGGAAAAGTCTTGCCGTATTCTATATAGTTATCGCTCCGATCGGAATTAGCTCGACTTCCTTCGTTAGCCTATCTATTACGGTTATAATGTTGTTATAGGTTATGCTATCGAGGGTACTATTAGGAAGTCCGACTACGAAGTCTACCGCGATATACCTCTAAGGTCGGTCCGGTACTAAAAGTAGGTATAACAATCTAGGTAGCTAGGAGTATAGAGATTTAGTCGTACGGTATATATAGTAATTTACGGTATATTTACGTACTGATCTTACTAAGCTAGGCTAGTAGAATTCTCGTACTACGAGTTTATAGGTTCGAGCTCGTCCTAGATGTCCTACTACTAGAGCGTTATGATTTATTCTAATAAGCCGAGTCCGTAGGGCCTAGTTATCGGGTACCTATAGGCTCTAACTATCGTACTAGTTTCGTATATACAATATGTTACTATCTACCTTATAGTACGTAGGGTGTATCTTCGCCTTCTATAAGAGTAGAGGGATAGTACTATCTTTCCGTAGTATCTTAATTGCCGCCTTAAGTTCTTAGTCTAGGACGTAAGTAGTCGTTATACGGTACTCGAGTTTAGCTTCGACTTCGGCTTTATTTGTAGTCTATACTTCCTAAGCTAGTGCTAGCTATGTTTATAGTACCTATTCTAGTTCTAGAATAAACTCGATTGCTTTAGGATTTAGGGGAGTCGTCTCTTCTTCTTCGGGCGTATCTTCGATAGTAGCTCGTATAGAGTCGATCTTAAGGAATCGCTCTAGCGGAAGTAATGTCTAATACTAGTACTAATTTCTCGGATCGTCCACCGCCTACAGAAGGTCCTAGCTACGTCTCGTTAGGCTGTCTAGCTTCGTTCCTTATATACCTAGGCGGTATATAATCTAGAAGTTAAATTGTAATAGAAATTCTGCCTATCGCGCTTATCGGCGATTTAGCTACTTCGTAGTTATTAAGAACATATAGGCCGTAGGACAAGTATATAGGTGTAGGTATGTTATGTAACTAGATTACGTAACTAGGGTTTACTAGCCTATAGGCTAGTAAACATCCGGATACCTAGCATCTACCTATACTAATACTAGCGATACTATATATAGATACACGCTATCCTATTAGGTCCTTCTTTGTCTTTCGTATAACCCGCCGTCTTCTACTACTACGTAACTCGTACCTATTTAATAGGTTATAAGCCCGGGTTAGTAACTCGGTATTTCACCCTCGATAAAGTCGTATTAGAGTTATTCCTCTTTAGAACAAAAGGAAGGTAGACTAGAGGCCGTACTCGC
Organism: Fulvia fulva; assembly: GCF_020509005.1. Classification (NCBI taxonomy): domain Eukaryota; kingdom Fungi; phylum Ascomycota; class Dothideomycetes; order Mycosphaerellales; family Mycosphaerellaceae; genus Fulvia; species Fulvia fulva. Next base: position 745,187 of record NC_063014.1, on the reverse strand, counting down.
CTTATATAGGAAGCTATAGCCGTGCTATAGGTATATATAAGACGTAAAAGAGCCTAGTAAAGCACTATTAGACTCCGAGTTAGGGAGCCTATACTAATACCTTAGATAAGTAGGCGAGCTTACTAAGAAGAGTCGCTCTCCGGACATCGCGTTCGTATCGACTAACTGTTTATTCTAAGAGAGCCGTAGTGTCTTAGAAACCCCCTCTACTAAGAGAGTTACGCTATAGTGTCTTAGTACTAATACGATATAGTGTCTTAGTACTAATACGATCCTTACCGACCGACTTTCCTCCTCTTCCCGGCGGATAGCTATCCTCTCCGCCATTAACCTCGCGTTTAGTTTATCCTATTTCGATCCGATCGCGTACGACCAAATATATCCTTTTACCTAAGGGTAGCTAACCTGTCCCTTAACTTATAAAAAATAGAGAACGAGACTAGGTTTATAAGAAAGAGAGTAGTACCTATTCTAATAAGAGAGAACTACAAAATATAGTTCAAGCTAATAAGAATACACCTAGTATTAAAGTAGATTGACTAGGTCCTCGAAGATATTATTACGGACATTCCCGCTATAACCCTATCTATAGTAACACCCTCTATATTATTGGAGTTATACCTTCCTTTAGATCAAGCGATAAGGAAGGCATCGTATAGACGGCATAATATAACGGCCCTATATAAGATGTATATCTGTCTGTCGATAGATAACTAAGAGATAATATACGAGATCTAGTATACGAAGGAGTTATAGGAATAGGCTAAAGCTAAATATAAGAGAAGACTTCTCGCTACTAGAAGAAGTTTGCTTTAGCAATACACCAATTTCGTAATAATAGAGGACTAGTTAATAGATAACGCCTAGTAGGAGCTTAGCTTAATTATAAGGAGGGCTGTTTCAATCTCGCCTTAGTTCTAAGACATTAAGACTAAGGACAGAAAGATCTAGTAACTCTTAGTAGCTCTACTAGACTTATTTGGCTCAATTCGCGATACAATTAATGCCTAGGTAAATCTCTTACTATAAGACAATCTTATAATTCTTAGGGAGAAGTAAGAATTAATAATTTATTAAGGGATAGCTATGTTCGCTAAGAAGGGTTTCTAGGGCAAGCTTACGTACTATCTCTATAATAGTGACCATTTTATAAGCAAGTGCCTATACCTTTCTATAGCTTAGTAGGCTATTAGGAATAAGGACAAACTAGCTAGGGTTACCTACCCTACTAAGAGATAACCGTTACTACCTCGTAGGAGGTCATTATTACTAAACCTTCGTGATATCCTTAAGGTAATAACGGACCTTATAAAGTAGATAAAGGAGAGCCGTAAGCTAAAGGCCTTATAAGGGCGCGCGTACTATAGAGTCTGATTGAGATAGTTGTTGTTCTATAAAGCTACGAAAGAGGAGCGCGAGGCGCGGCGGGCTTATAAGAAAGCGCTAAGCCGCGCTAACCCGATACGGAAGGTCCGCGGTTTAGCCGGGCCGACGCTTCGGTAGTAAAGTAGCGCGGGTCGCTCGTAATAGTACCCCCCCTCCCAAAATATGCCTTAGTCCTCTAAGCGTTATCTATCTTATAAGGCTACTTGCCTATACTGCTCTATAGTCTCGCGAAAGCCTAATTATCCTCTAGAGCCTTGTTCTTATCTATTAATACCTCTGTCTCCAAATCCACCTTTAGTTTATCCTTTAGCCTATCCGCGACCGGCTTCCTTCGAGAAATATGTTACCTAGTTAGCTAGCTTGCCCTAGACCTAAGTCTGTCTTCGGCTAGTACTCGCGTATAATCCTTATAGCTAAGGTTAGGTATTATTGTAGGCTCTATAGGTCTTACTAGAGCATCGGTATAACTACTAGTACTGTCGTAGAGCTAAGGGCGGTAGATAAGACCGGTAACCCTAGTTACGACGATAGGCTTTCCCGTAATCTAGCTAGTATAGCGGTACGTAGTAAATATATACGGAGTAGATTCTATTAAAGGCATAGTTCGAGGCGACTTATTCGTGACGGTGTCGTTCTACTAAGTAACCCTAATCGTATTGAGCCTAAGCACCTTAGTAGCTAGTAGAGACTAGTCGGATAGAGCTACGAAACCTATAGGCGTGGACAACTCCGGCCGGTTATAGTAAAAGTCTATAATAGCGGCGGCTACGTGTTTAAATATATCCTTAGCCGGTTACTAGGTCTTACTATCCTCCTTATTCTAATATCCTAGCCATTTCACCTTGTACTAAGTGTCTACCTTACGCTTCTGTCCCTTCTTCACCTTACCTACTCGCTTACGAGTATATATATCTAGAATCTTCTCTACTTCGTATATCGGGGAAGTAGGTATAGCTACTACGTCGGCGATCGTATTAGCTTCGGCCGTATCGGGCTCGATAACTACCGGCGGCGGCGGTACGAGGTACTAGTCTTCGAGTAGAGGCAAGTTTAGGTCGTCGGCTTTTTATAGAAGGGAGGTATAGAAGCAGTTGTCGAGCCCTACTATTATATCTAATAAGTCTAGCTTATACGAGAGTCTAGTAGGCATTACCTTAGTGATTCTATAGGGACTAGCGTAATGTCTGTCGAGCTTCTTAGACGGCCGTATCGTACGGATGTTCTTTATACTAAGGTATACTATGTCGCCTACTTTGTAATCTAGTAGGATACTTCGATAGCGATTCGCGGCCTTAGCTTATAGCGCTTACGACATTCTTATATTCTCTTATAGATTCTTATATAGGCTGTATAGTCGCTTAATAAACGTCTCGGCAGATTTGCTATCTAATCGCTATAGTGTCGTTATCTATCGGTCTTTGCCTACCTATACGTCGATACGCTCCGTAAATTCTAGATTATAGCTAAGCGTAGTATAGAGAGGAGATACGCTAGTGGTCTCTAAGATATAGTTGTTAATTACGAATTGCGCTAGATAAAGCTAGTCTGCCTAATCACTTTGTGCCTCGTTAACGAATATACGTAGGTACTGTTCTATAGCCTAGTTCGTACGCTTAGACTGTCCGTTAGTCTTAGGGTAGTAGGAAGAACTTAGCTTACGATTAATACGTAATATCTTATAGAGCTTCTTCTAGAAAGTCGCGATCTACTACCGCCCTCTATCCGAGGTGATAGTGTTAGGTAGGCCTCGACGGTAAAAGAGGTGTTTAAGGAAAAGTCTTGCCGCGTTCTATACTATTATAGCTCCGATAGGAATCAACTCGACTTCTTTAGTCAGTCGGTCCGTAACGGTTATAATATTGTTATAAGTTATGCCGTTAACGGTACTATCTAGAAGTTCGACGACGAAGTCGACTACGATATGTCTCTAAGGTCGGTCCGGAACAGAAAGTAGGTGCAATAATCCTAGTAGCTAGGTATATAGAGATTTCGATATACGGTAGGTACGGTAATTTACGGTGTATCTACGTACGGATCTTACTAGCCTAGGCTAGTAGAATTCACGTACTACGAGTTCGTATATACGTGCCCGCCCTAGATGTCCTACTACTAGAGCATCGTAGTTCATATTAATTAATCGAGTCTATAGAGCTTAGTCATTTAGTACCTATAGGCTCTAACCTTCGTACTAATTACGGACATATAATATGTCGCTATCCACCTTATAATACGTAGGGTGTATCTTCGCCTTCTATAACAAAGGAGGGATAGTACTACTATCCTTCTATAGTAGCTTAATAGCTACTTTGAGCTCGCTATCTAAAGCGTAAGCGGTCGTTATACGGTATTCGAGTTCGGCTTCAATCTAGACTTTATACGTAGGCTATACTAACTACGGTGCTAGCTTAGGTTCTAGAATGAACTCTACGGCTTTAGGGTTCAGTAGAGTCGTGTCTTCCTCCTCGGGCGTATCTTCGACGGTAGCTTATATAGAGTCGATCTTAAGGAATCGCTCCGGCGGAAGTAATGTCTGATGCTAGTACTAATTTCTCGGATCGTCTACCCCCTACGGAAGGTCCTAGCTACGTCTCGTTAGGCTATCTAGCTTAGTTCCTTATACCCCGGGGCGATATATAATCTAGAAGTTAAATTACGATAGGAACTCTACCTACCGTGCTTACCGACGATTTAGCTACTTCGTCGTTATAAAGTATTCTAAGTTCTTATAGTCCGTGAATACCTTAACTAGCTCGCTACTATCATCTGCTTTATAGGCTAGCTCTAGTCGCTATTCCTCGAAGGCCTTAATAATTACGAGGAGCTCCTTATTATAAATCTCGTAATTATACTCCTACGGACTAAGCTTCTTCGAATAGAAGGCTACCGGGTGTAAAACGCCTTCGTTATTATACTATAATAACACTCCTACGTTTATAAAGTCTAAGAAATCCGTCTCTACTACGGTCTGTCTACCCGGAACGTAATACGCGAGTATACCCGCTTTGCTAAACGTAGCTTTTAATACGTCGAAGGCGCGCTAACAATCTACTGTCTAGTCGATTCTCCGATTCTTATGATTGCTAGGTCCTTCGCTTCTTGTCAGATTGGTCAAAGGTACGGCTAGTCGTAAGAAGGCCTTAATAAAGCGGCGGTAGAAGTTAGTAAAGCCTAGGAAGGCCTATATATCTTTCAGGTTTGTTAGTGCTTCCTATGTCTATATACATTCGAGCTTCTCTAGATCTATCTCAATTCCGTTAGGCGTAATAATTAGTCCTAGGTACTTGACTCGCTACTAATAGAATTCGTACTTATCGATGTCTACCGTCAGCCCTACGTCTCTAAGCTTAATAAGGACTTTACGTATATACTCGATGTGTTCTTCTAGTATATCGCTAAAGATTAGCACGTTATCTAGGTATACGGAGACAAAGTTATCTAAATATTCCTATAACACCTTATTAATATAAGACTAGAACGAGGCTAGGCCGTTATATAGTCCGAAGGGTAATACGAGGCATTCGTATATACCGTACCGTGTCGTAAACGCCGTTAACTATTTATACCCCTCTATAATACGTAACTTATTAAAGGCTACTATAATGTCTAGCTTCGTGAAGTACTTCTTACTGTGTATATAGTTGAGCGTCTCCTATATTAGGGGAATCGGATATCTGTTCTTAATCGTAATAGCGTTAAGGCCGCGGTAGTCGATATATACTCGTAGCCCTCTACCTAGTTTCCTTATAACTAGGACCGGCGTAGGCGAGTGACTTATCTTTTGGCCTACTTTACGTATTTTGCCTTCTTCGGATTGCTCTAGTATCTACTTCTTCACAGCTTCATTTTCCTTCTTAGCTAAGCCGTAGGGTTTGCGATATAGTGGCTCCTAGGGCCCGTCCGGTTTGATATAAATCTCGTGATCTATCCCGGGTCGATAAGGTAGGAGTCCCTTATAATCTTTCGCCGAGAAGGCGTCCGCGATATTATGATATATCTGTAGGAGCTTCTCCTTCGGATTGTGGTTGAATTACTTGTTTAGGAACTAATCTAGGTCATTAGCCGCTATAGCACTTAGCTTTAGGTCGCCGCCCTCGTCCTTACGTCCCGTAGGTAAGATATAGAAGCACTTAGCTCTAGGCCGGTACGCGTACATCTCCTATACGCGTTAAGAAACGCCCTAGTAGTCCACCTCTTCTTCGTCGCCTATACTAAACGATAAGACATTCAACTCCGCCCCTCCTACTATAAACCTACCGGAGGTTCTAGTAAAGGGCTCTAGTCCGTATTATACTTATACCTACCTTCTAAGGTAGTTTAGGGACTATACTGTTGTCGATGTCCGGTTAGGTAGATAATGACTAAAGTAGTAGTCGGATCTAAAAGCCACCTTACCTATAGCCTAGAAGATGTTAGGGTTGTACTAGCTTAACTATAGTAGTCTAAGGACGATGTTGTACTCGAGGTCGGTTACGTAGCATATTATTTGCTCGTAATGACTACCGATAACTACGTCGATTAAGGCTACGTAGGTAATGCGCCGTATACTTACCTTTCTATCTCCTAGCGTAAGCCTCTTACTTTTTACTAGCTCGAAGAGGGGTATTATATGTTTGCGTATAAATTTCTAGTTAAGAAAGAGAGATGTACTCGTAGAATCTAATAGGCCTCGAGCCTTTTTATATTATATTATTACTAGTAGTACTATATAAGGATATATATCTAGTTATTGTCCTTTTAGTACACAAGCTAACAATCTTAGCTCGCCCTTACTATAGTCCGCCTCTTACATTCTGTGTCTCTTAATCTTATACTCTTTCTGACCTAGGAAGTTCGGTTGACCGCTATCTACTACGCTTAGGTAGCAGTCGTGCTATTTCCCTATTACTATAGGTCTATAGTAAGGGAGCTAAGGTTCGGATTGGCGTTCGCGTTATTTCGTAGTCGCGGTAGGCGATAGTCGCTATCGTAACCGTACATCGGGCACTCGGGGTTAGTCGATATATACGAGCCTATACGGTAGCGGTAGTACTTGCCTTGCTTCTTAAGTTCTTCGCGCTACTTACGGTTAAGCTATAGTAGATTCTACAATTGAACGGGCAGACCTTCCTTCTTCTTAGTGCCGGCGTATTACGGAGGACGCTAGACTACGGCACCTACTACGCCTATAGCGGTACTAGTAGCTACTAAGCTATTCTAGTTATTCTAGCCGCCGTTACCGTTACTACGAGGACGCTCCTTCTACGGGTATAGGCGGTCTGTTTCGTAGAAGCTCTCGTCTAGGGCAGTGTACTCTTCGATAACGTCCTATATATTATATAGTCGACGGTCGACTTCGCGGTCACCGAAGGTCTTAATAAAGTACTTACGGTTTAGTCGGTTACGGAATAGTATAAGCTCGGTCTTATCGCTCTATTCTATCTAGGCACGTAGCTTCGAATAGCGAGCGTAGAAGGCTACGAAGGTCTCGCCCTACTCTTACTTATAGGTAGCGATATTAACTATAGCCTTAGTTCCTTCGTTACGGGTGCTATACTAGCGTGTTATCTAATCTAATAGTTCTTCGCCCGTCTTAAACTTATTAAAGGACTATTGCCCTAGTATAGGGATCCTCGGCTTAATACTTCGCTAGGGATCTCCTTAGGTCTATCCGTATACAAAGCGTAGACTATCTACTTCTATACGGAAAGTAGCTATAGTTAACTTTAGGAGCACGCTACTATACTAGCTATCGAAATTTAGATCGTTATCGTTCTTGAAGTGTCTAGGATCTAGTACGCCTTTCCTAATCTCTATACCGCGAGTTAGGGTACGGTCGATAGTAAATAGGCGTTTAGAGAGGTCCGTAAGTAGTGTCTATATACGACTAGAACGTAGTCTCGAGTCGCGGTTATCTAGGCGTAGGCGATCATCGCGGCGGTTATTACGTCTTCCGCTATTACTATTATTATCGTCATCTCTACTACTACTACCCCCGTCTCTACTAGTAGCTTCGCGGTACTTACGTATTAGCTACTCGAGTAAAGTCTAACGTAGGCGGGAACGAGAGGGTCGGCGACTAGATCGGCCTCGATTACCTCCTTCGTTCTATATAGTGCCTATAGCTTCGAGTCGAGCCTTTAAGTCATCGATCTCCTTCTATAGGGCTAGGTTTTTTGCTTTAGCGTCCTACTTCTTTGCCTCGGCATCCTATGCCTTCTTCTTCTCTTTCTCGTAGATCTTACTAAACTGCTTATACAAGTTGTTAGCTTCCTTATACTTCTTCTCTACCTCTTGTAACTTGGCTAGGTCGTAATCCTTCTTGCTCTTAAGGTCCGCGGCTATTCTCTACGTTATAGCCTCTTCGCTTTATAGCATCTTATAGATACGGTCGTACTCGGTATATAGCGTAGTGTACTAGTCGTTCTAGACGGTATTAGCTCGCTCTATTATATCGAGTTACTAGCCTTTAGTGATTATAGTATTGACTACCTATAGCACTAAATCGTAGGTAGTCTTTAGGTATTAGGAATCGAGGTTCGCGAGTTTGTCTAGATCGACATTCTAGTATTCGGATACGAGGATATGCTCTGCCTCGTCGAGTGACAGATACACCTCGTCTAGTTCGTCGGGGTCGTTAGGGTTCTCTTCGAGCTTAAACTCGAACAGTTCTATAAAGTTAATCTCGCTAGCTACTACTCGGTCGATAGCCTTCTAGTATACTTCGTCAATCTCTTACTATAACGCGACACCGGTATTAACTATAACACGCCGGTTATCGTCCTATGTCTAACTCTAACTAAAAGAGGAGAGGTCGGGGAAAAGAGAGGTGCGTTACTACTTGCCTTTACCCTTCTAATTAGGCTTCTAGGGTAGCGGTATACCGCTATCTGTCTATAAGGTCATATTGTCTAGGTTGTTCGGGGGAGGCGTAACGATGCCTATATCCTAACTATTTACTAACGCGCGACTACCTACTAATAATATCGCCGCGTTACGCTCTCTAGGCATCTATACGTAATACGCCTTACCGTGTTCTAGAGTATCGCGCTCTCGCGATTCGAGTTCTATCCTATTGTTACGCGTCCCTTACCTAAATCCGTAATCTAGGTAGGGTAGTAGAACAAACTATAAGGGCGCGCGTACTATAGAGTCTGATTGAGATAGTTGTTGTTCTACGAAGCTACGAAAGAGGAGCGCGAGGCGCGGCGGGCTTATAAGGAAGCGCTAAGCCGCGCTAACCCGATACGGAAGGTCCGCGGTTTAGCCGGGCCGACGCTTCGGTAGTAAAGTAGCGCGGGTCGCCCGTAATAGGCCTCCTCTAGTAAGAAGCCTATAAGGGCCTATACGACCTAGGAAGACGTATTAGACTCTAAGATACTATTAGAAGATAATAATGTTAATAAGGTTACCTATTCTACTATAGAAGCTAAAGGTAAGTACCGCTCGTCCGATATTACGGGTAGTGATCTATAAGACGATAGTATAGGGTTGCCGTAAAATAAGCGTTGTTTAGTAAGGCTATAAAAGAGAAGCGCGAAGCGCGCGAGATATATAAGGAAACGCTAAGGCGCGCGACGTTACGGTAGTAGTAAACCGTAATATTACTCCCCCCTTTAGATCGCTATTCGTCCTCGGACGGCTCTATCTCTATAGTAGTATATCTACGAAAACTATATTATCCTCTACTACCTATCGAAGGGACTCGTCGCGCCGCTAGCGAAGATCTAAAACTAATGCCTAAGGAAGGTCACCGGGGTATATAAGTCGACACTAACGAGGATACTTAAGCACGAGACCGCTATACCGCCGATCGACCTATACATCTAGGGACTACGGACCTCCTACTTAGGCAAGTCGGCACAGTACCTAGTATAGAAGGTTATCGCTAGTGTAGTCGTAAGGGCCCGCGAATTAGTACTAGCGTATAAGGGTATTCGACCCGGAAACGAGCCGAACTACCGGGCAAGGGACGAATAGCTAGTAATATAATAGGAAGGTAAGAAATCGTTTATAGAGCAACTATAGAAAGAGAGGTGGAACAACCAGGTTATAGGGCATAGTGGACGCCCTTAGCTAGCGGGATAACCTAAGGAATAGTTAGCTATAAAATCCGCGGTCAAGCACCCCCCGAAGCTTATCTACTACCGCCTTACGAAGGCATAGAGTAGCATAGCAACCCAACTACGAAGCGAACACATCGGCCTCTAGGGGTACCTATTATAGAGGAAGGTTCTAGGATACACGAATACTAGCTGCCCCTACGGCTATCGCTCCTAGAACGTACGGTACGCACTCCTCGTCTGTCCGAGGTGGTCGCTAGGAAGGGGGGAGTAGATAGTAAAGGCGAGGAACCGGACGATTAGGGCACTTCTTAACAACGCTAAAGACCTACGGCGCATTACGAACTAGATACTAGAGAAGGGCTGGCTAGAACAGTACCGCCTAGTAGGAGTAGTATAGGAAGAGAGGACACGACGTAGCGCGACGAGACCGGCTAGGAGCGGGGGCTAACGGGGTAGTGATATAGACTACGTACGTTCAGAGGGAAAGCTAATCTAGATAAGGAGTAGTCGGGGGCGGGAAGGGTTTTCACCTATTCGGGTTTCCCTTTGTATATAACAATAGATATATACCTATATAGGCCGGATAGGGTCCTAGAACAGGGGAATGACAAATCTATCTATCTATCTATATTATCCTCTAGTCTACCTTGTTTAGCTTAAGTATCCTCTAAACTCTTAATATCCTCCTTACTATCGATTACTATATTCGTCGGGCGGCTAAGCTAGTACGGCTATATAGAGGCTTAGAGTATATAGCGACATCCTTGTTCTAACGCTTATTATAGAGACTTCTATCCGTTATTATCTTTATAGAAGTAGGTATACGCGGTTCTATAGTAGCCCTAGCGTATTAAGTATCCGAGCCTATATCTATAGCGTTCGTTTCTATAGAGCTTTATAGGTTAACTATAGGCGTGTCGAACTCTATCGTACTCGTATTAAGTCTTATCGAGCGGCGTAACGTCCTTACTTATAGCTTAGACGCCGTTACGGGCGTATTAGTTTACGGTATAACTACCGGTATAGACATACTCGCGTTCTCCGTAGGTAACTACCTAGACTTAGTATAAGATCGTAGTATACTAGTAACTCGGTCCTTATTAGGTACCTAGTCGTACGGCGGCTTAAAGTCGGCGGGTATAGACTTCGTCGGAAAGTTGTAGTAGAAGTCTATAATAGAGGCGGCTACTCCTACTAATACTTCTAGTAGCTCCTAGCTCGGCTCGCGGTATCCTTTCTACTTTACTAGGTACTTATACTCGTCTTGCTTCGGTAGTAAGTGTTTTAGTAGTCTTCTCTTTAGCTTAAAATATTTCCTATCGAGTATATCCTCTACGAAGTACTCTTCGGATATTTCGCCGTCGTCGTCGCGGGTAATCTCGATTAGAGGCGGCGGTACTAGGATCTGTCTAGGTTCGGGATTATTAGTAGCTAGTTATAGAAGCGAGGCGTAGAAAGTGTTATAGAGATTGCCTAACTAATCGGGTATTATAACGCGGTAAGCATTTTGATACGGGAGTACTACGGTGATCTCGTACGGCCCTACGTTCTTAATGTCGAGCCTCTTAGACGGGCGTATTATTGACTAGTTAGCAGTATTAATATAAACTTCGTCGCCGATAATATAATTCGGAGGTAGCTAGCGATATACGTTTATAAAATCTACTTATAACGCTTAGGCCAACACAATTTCTTGCCTTAGATATATATATATCTAGTTTATACGCTTAGTAAACGCATTCGTAGATTCTATATCGAGTCGTTACTTATAGGGCATAAGCTTTATAGGGGTAGTTAGACTAGTATCCGTAAATTCTAGGTTACGACCGGTATTAGCGTAGAAGGGTAATACTCTAGTAGTAGCTAATATATAATTATTAGTAGCAAACTCGGTAAGTAGTAACTAATCAACCTAATCATCTTAGGCGTAGTTAATGTAGGCCCTAAGGTAACGTTCTATAACCTTATTTGTGTTTTTAGACTATCTATCGGATTCTAGGTAAAAGGCCGTCGACAGTCGTTATTAAATGCCGAGTAGGGAGCAAACTCGTCTCTAGAACGTAGACGTCTACTAGGAGCCCCGATCCGAGACGATACTCTTAGGAATACTATAACGTACGAAGATATAGCGGATAAAGATGTATACGATATATAGGGCGTCTATCTATAGTACTAGGATCAGGTGTCTCTCCTTAGTAAGCCTATCTATAACTATAAGGACGTTCTTATACGTTTGTCTATTAGTTAAGCTCTTACTTACGGGCAAATCTATAACGAAGTTAATAGCGATATCCTCCTATACTCCGAAGGGTGCCGGTAATAGTATAAGGAGGCCTTAATACTACTAATTTGACGGAACCGTTGTTCTATATATAATATAATTACGGACGAATCTCTTAATTGTTTATACTATACGTAGCTAGCGGTAGTATCTACTAATTAACTCGAATGTCTTTTTACGACCGGGATGCCTAGCCGCGGGTATATCGTAGAAACGTTTCGTAATTAGAGTACAAAGTTCTACTACGCTAGTAACTTCTAGGACAAATAAGCTATGTCCTCCGTAGGCGTTCTTTATATAGATTATACTATCTTCTACTTTAGACGTACGATCGTCGATCTTATATTTACGTAATAGGGGTACTTACTAGTTCTAGGATAGCTATTATATAGTAGCCTAAACGGTCTCTTCGTTATATAGAGCCTTGACTTATATAAGTAAATCCTGCTATACTACCTACTACGTTACCTCCCCCTCCCGTAGCTCGCTTAAATTGAGCTTAATATCGAGGCGAGCGGGCGGTAGGATGACCTAGCTCTAATGCTATAGACGTGGATCGCTTAGATCCGACGGTAGATCTTACGAGCGTCTAGTAAGGCTATTAAGCTTTATACCCTATATACCTAGACGATAGGTAATTTTAAATACGAACTGTACTAGGAACTATACCTAGCGTACCTACCGTCTATTAAGTTGTTTCGTGCTTATAAAGTATTCTAGGTTCTTATAATCGGAGTAGATAATAACGGGATTGTTATCTATATCCTTCGTATTCTCGAAATCGGTGTCTATATTATCGTCTAAGTTAACGGTAAGCTTAGGTCTCTATTCTTCGAAGACGAGGACGATAGCTAATAGTTCCTTGTCGTAAATCTCGTAGTTACTATAAGGGCGCGCGTACTATAGGGTCCGAACGAGATAGTTATTGTTCTACGAAGCTACGAAAGAGGAGCGCGAGGCGCGGCGAAGTTATAAAGCAAAGCTAAGCCGCGCTAACCCGATACGGAAGGTCCGCGGTTCAGCCGGGCCGACGTAGCTATAGTAAGGGGTCGCGGGCTGCCCGTAATAGTACCCCCCCTCCTAAAACACGCCTTAGTCCTCTAAGCGTTATCCACCTTATAAGGCTACTTACCTATCGAGCTCTATAATCGCGCGAACGCCTAATTATCCTCTAGTGCCCTGTCGTTATCCGATAATATCGCATTCGCTCTATTAAGACTATCCTCGACCGGCTTCCTTCGAGAAACATATTGCCTAGTTAGCTAGCTTGCCCTAGACCTACGTCTGTCTTCGGCTAGTACTCGCGTATAATCCTTATAACTAAAGTTAGGTATTATTATAGGCTCTATAGGCTCTACTCGAGTATCGAACATATACGGAGTAGATTCTATTAGAGGTAAGGCTCGAGGCGACTTATTTATAACGGTGTCTTTCGGAATAACCCTAATCGTGTTAAGCCCGAGTACCTTAGTAGCTAGTAGGGACTAGTCAGATAGAGCTACAAAGCCTATAGGCGTAGACAACTCCGGCCGGTTATAGTAAAAGTCTATAATAGCGGCGGCTACGTGTTTAAGTATATCCTCTATAGGTTACTAGGTCTTACTATCCTCCTCGTTCTAATATCTAGCCTATTTTACCTTATACTATATATCTACCTTACGCTTATACCCCTTCTTTACCTTACCTACCCGCTTACGGGTATATATATTAAGGATCTTTTCTACCTCGTATATATACGTAGGTGCTACTACTATATCGGCTACTATATCAGCCTCGGTAGTATTAGGTTCGATAGTTATTAGTAGTAGCGGCGCTAGATACTACCCTTTAAGTAGTAGGAAATCGGGGCGGTCGGCTCGTTATAGTAGTAAGGTATAGAAGTAGTTATTAAGTCCTACTAGAGCGTCTAATAGTTTCAGTCGATAAGAGAGTCTAGGCGGCATAACTTCCGTAATCTAGTAAGGGCCGGTATATCTCCTATCTAGCTTCTTAGATAGTCGAGTCGTACGGATGTTCTTAGTACTAAGATATACCTAATTACCTACCTTATAGTCTAGAGGAATACTTTGGTAGCGGTTTGCTACTTCTACTTAGAGAGCTTATAACATTCGTATATTCTCTTAAAGGTGCTTATAAAGCTCGTAAATTCGATATATAAAGGTTTCTACTAATCGCGTATCTAGTCGCTAGAGAGTATTTAGTCCTCCCTCCTTTCTAGCGTTTAGGTCAACTCGCTCTATAAACTTAGGGTTATAGCCTAAGGTAGCGTAGAACGGCGATATACTAGTAGTCTTAGATAGGTAATTATTGATCGCGAACTAAGCAAGGCATAGCTATTCTACCTAGTCATCCTATACCTTATTAGTAAACATACGAAGATACTGTTCTATCGCCTAGTTAGTACGTTCTAACTATCTATTAGTTTCTAGGTAATACGAAGAACTTAGCTTACGATTTGTACGGAGTATCTTATAGAGTTTCTTCTAGAAGGTAGCAACCTACTACTTACTACGGTCTAATATAATAGTATTAGGAACCCCGCGCCGATAGAATATATGTTTAAGGAAAAGCCTTACCGTATTCTATACTATTATCGCGCTAATAGAGATCAGCTCGACTTCCTTAGTAAGCCTATTAGTAACGGTTATAATGTTGTTATAGACTATACCGTGAAGAGTACTATCTAGAAGTCCGATAACGAAGTCGACTATAATATGTTTCTAAGGCCGATCTAGAATAGGAAGTGGCTATAATAATCCTAGTAGCTAGGAGTATAGAGATTTTGTTATACGGTAGATACGGTAATTCGCGGTATATCTACGTACGGATCTCGCTAATCTAGGCTAGTAGAATTTACGTACTACGAGTTTATAAGTACGAGCTCGTCCTAGATAGCCTACTACTAGAGCGTTATAGTTTATCTTAATTATCCTAGTCTATAAGGCTTAGTCATTTAGTACCTATAAGCTCTAGCCGTTATATTAATTTCGAATATATAGTAGGTCGCTATCTACTTTATAGTATACTAGGTGAATCTTCGCTCTCTATAGTAGTATAGGAGTGCGGTCTTTCTATAGGTCCTTAATCGCGGTCTTAAGCTCGTTATCGGTTACGTACGCCGTCGACATTCGATACTCGAGTTCGGCTTCCCGCTAACTTTTACGCGTCGCCGGTTATTTAGTAGGCGTATCCCGTTCTATAGGCATAAACTCTTTAGCTTTAGGGTTTAGCTATACTAGTTCCTCTTCTTTAGGCGTATCTTCTACTATTACCTATAGTAAGGCGATCTTAAGGAATCGCTTAGGAGGTAGTAATGTCTAATACTAATACTAGTTCCGAGGGTCGTCTACCCCCTATAGAAGGTCCTAGCTACGTCTCGTTAGGCTGTCTAGCTTTGTACCTTAAAGTCCTAGACAGTATATTATCTTGAAGTTAAACTATAACAAGAACTTAGCCTAACGCGCTTGTCGCCGATTTAGCTACTTTGTCTTTATAAAGTATTCTAGGTTCTTATAGTCGGTATAAATCTTAACTAGCTATAAGTCCTTATTATCTACCTCGTAGGCGAGCTCGGGTCTCTATTCCTTAAAAGTCTTAATAATAGCTAATAGTTCCTTGTTATAGATTTCATAATTACACTCCTATAGACTCAACTTCTTCGAGTAGAAGGCTATAGGATATAGTATACTATTCTCGTTATACTACGAAAGTACGCCGGCGTTTATAAAATCTAAAGAATCTATCTCTACTACTATTTCCCTATCTAGTACGTAATGTACGAGTATGCCGGCTTGACTAAACGTAGCTTTCAAATTGTTAAAGGCTCGTTAGTAATCTAGTAACTATTAAATCCTTCTATTCTTATAATTGCTTAGTCCGTCCGACTTAGTTAGGTTTGTAAAAGGAGTAGCTATACGCAAAAATGCTTCGATAAACCGCCTATAGAAGTTAGTAAATCTAAGGAAGGCCTACATATCCTTTAGGGTCTTAGGAGCTTCCTATATCTAAATATATTCGAGTTTCTCGGGGTCTATCTCGATACCGTTAGGAGTTATAATTAGCCTAAGATACTTTACTTTCTATTAGTAGAATTCGCTTTTGTCGATGTCTACTATAAGTCCTATATCGCGTAGCTTAGTAAGAACCTTCCGTACGTATTCAATATACTCCTCTAAGATATTACTAAAGATAAGCACGTTATCTAGGTAGGCCGACCTAAAGTCGTCTAGGTGTTCTTATAAGACCTTATTAATATATAATTAGAACGATGCTAGTCCGTTATACAAGCCGAATAGCAATACTAGACACTCGTAGATACCGTATCGTGTCGTAAACGCCGTTAACTACTCGTACCCTTTAGCTATCCGTAACTTATTAAAGGCTACTATAATGTCTAGCTTCGTAAAGTACTTCTTACCGTATAAACGGTTAAGCGTCTCTTATATTAAGGGAATCGGGTACCGGTTCTTAATAGTAATCGCATTTAATCCTCTATAGTCGATATAAACACGTAGCCTACCTCTAGGCTTACGTACTACTAGCACTAGTATAGGAGACTAGCTCGTCTTTTGCCCTACTTTCCGTACCTTCCCTTTAGATATTTACTCGTCTAGCTATTTCTTAACTACCTCGTTCTCCTTCTTAGCTAGGCCGTAGGGCTTGCGGTATAGTAGCTCTTATAGACTATTAGGCTTAATATAAATCTTATAATCTACGCCTAGTCGGTAAGGTAGAAGTCCTTTATAATCCTTAGCTAAGAAAGCGTCCGTAATATCGTAGTATATCGGCGGCAACTTCTCCTTCGGGTTGTGATTAAACTGCTTGTTTAAGAATTAGTCTAGATCATTAGTAGCTATTATACTTAGCTTAAGCTCTCCGCTATCGCTCTTACGCCTAGTAGGTATAATATAGAAGTACTTAGCCCTAGGCCAGTACGCGTACATCCTCTACGCGCGTTAAGAAACGCCCTAGTAGTCTACTTCTTCATCGTCTATATCTTCTAGGTCATATAATAAGACGTTTAGCTCTACCCCTCCTAGTATAAAGCTCGCTACTTCTCTAGTAAAGGGCTCTAGTCCGTACCGTACTAGTACCTACTTCTTCTTCTTCTTACGGTAGTTTAGGGATTATACTATTATCAATGTCTTATTCTATAGACAGTAACTAAAGTAGTAATCCGATCTAAATGCTACCTTGCCTATCTCCTAGAAGATGTTTAGGTTATACGCTATAAGCTACGGTAGGCTAAAGACAATATCGTATTCGAGGTAGGTAACGTAGTATAATATTTGCTCGTAATGATCGCTAATAACTACGTCTATAAGGGCCGCGTGTATAATCTACCGCGTAGTAGCCGTTCTATCTCCTAGTATTAGTCGTCGGCTCTACGTTAAAGGGATTAGGGGTATTATATATTTTCGTATAAATTTCTAGTTAAGAAAGAGAGAGGTAGAAGTAGAATCTATAAGGCCTCGAGCCTTTCTATATTATATTATTACGGGTAATACTATATAAGGGTATATAGCTAGCTATTACTTATCTAGTACGTATACCGATATCTTAAGCTCCTTACTATAGTCTATTACCGTCTCTTATATTCCGTGTCTCTTAATCTTATACCCTTTCTATCCTAGGAAGTTCGGGTAACCGCTATCTACTACGCTTAGGTAGCGGTCGTACTATTTCCCTACTACGGATCGGCGGCTAGGGAACTAAGGTTTACGTTCGGATTCGGCGTAGTATTACGTAGACGCGGTAGGCGGTAGTCGCTATCGTACCTATATATTAGGTATTTAGGGTTAGTCGATACGTAAGAACCTATATAGTAGCGGTAGTACTTACCCTACTTCTTAAGGTCTTTACGCTACTTACGGTTAAGCGTAGGTAGGTTCTATAGATATGTCGGCAGATCCTCCTTCTTCTTAGTACTAGCGTACTATAGTAGGCGCTATACTAAGGTACCTACTATACCGGTAGCGGTACTAGTAACTACGTTACCGTTATTCTAGTTATTCTAGCCGCTATTACCGTTCGAGTTACTATTACTACGGGGGCGCTCCTTCTACGGGTATAGTCGATCTATCTCGTAGAAGCTCTCGTCTAGTACGGTTTACTCCTCGATAACGTCTTATATACTATCTAGGCGGCGGTCGACTTCGCGGTCGCCGAAGGTCTTAATAAAGTACTTACGGTTTAGTCGGTTACGGAATAGTATAAGCTCGGTCTTATCGGTCTATAATATCTAGGCGCGTAACTTCGAGTAGCGGATATAGAAGGCTATAAAGGTTTCGCCTTATTCTTACTTATAGGTAGTAATATTAACTATAGCCTTAGTTCCTTTATTACGTATACTATATTAGCGTGTTATCTAATCTAATAACTCTTCTCTAGTCTTAAACTCGTTAAAGGACTGCTATCTAGGCATAGGGATCCTCGGCTTAATACTTCGCTAAGGATCACCTTATGTCTACCTATATACGAAGCGTAGACTATCTACCTTAGTACGGAAGGTTACTATAGTTAGCTTTAGGAGAACACTACTATACTAGCTATCGAAATTAGGGTCGTTATTATTCTTAAAGTACTTAGGGTTAGGCATACCCTTACCGATCTCTATACCGCGAGTAAGGGTACGGTCAATAGTATAGAGACGTTCTAGAAGGTCAACTAGTAGTGTCTAGGTACGGGTATTACGTATTCTCGAGTCACGACTATTATTAGGTCCTAGTCGCGGACGGTCGTTATTACGTCCTCGGCTACTATTACTACGGTTATCGTCGTCTCTATTGTTATTACTACTACCGCTACCGCTACCTCTACTAGCAGCTTCGCGATACCTACGTATTAGCTACTCGAGTAAGGTCTCGCGTAGGCGGGAACGAGAGGGTCGGCGGCCTAAGCGGCCCCTACCTCCGTTCTATATAGTGTCTCCTACCTTAAGCCGAGCCTTTAGGTTATCGACTTCTTATTATAGGGCCTAGTTCTTCGCCTTAGCATCTTATACCTTCTTCTTCTCCTTCTCGTAGATCTCGCTAAACTACTTATATAGGTTATTAGCTTCCTTATATTTCTTCTCTAGCTCTTATAACTTAGCTAGGTCGTAATCCTTCTTACTCTTAAGATCTGCTACTATTTTCTATATAACAAGCTCTTTACTTCGTAGTATCTTATAGATGCGGTCGTATTCGATATATAGCGTAGTATACTAGGTGTTCTAGAGGTCGTTAGCTCGCTCTATTATATCGAGTTGTCTGTCCTTAGTAATCGCCGTGTTAACTACTTAGAGTACGAAGTCGTAGGTAGTCTTCGAGTATTAGGATATAAGGGTCGTAAGGTTGTCTAGGGTGACATTCTAGTATTCGGATACGTGAATGTGTTCTACCTCGTCGAGTAATAGATATACCTCGTCTAGGTCGCCGCCTAGGTTCTCTTCGAGCTTAAACTCGAACAGTTCTATAAAGTCAATCTTACTACCTTCTTCTCGCTCGAAGGCCTTCTAGTAAGCTTTATTAATCTCTTGTTATAGCGCGACACCGGTATCTACTATAACCCGCCGGTTATCGTCCTATATCTAACTCTAAGGAAAAGAGGAGAGGTCGGGGAAAAGAGATATACGCTACTTACTTTTACCCTTAGGCTTAGGTAGCGGTAGTATACCGCCGTTCGCTATTTATAAAGTTATATTATGTAGGTTTAGGGGAGGCGTAACGGTGCCTATATCCTGACTATCTACGAGCGCGCGACTACCTACTAATAATGTCGCCGCGTTACGTTCTCTAGGTATCTAGGCGCTATACGCCTTACCGTGTTCTATGTTCTAATACGACTCTACGCGTTCTTAAGTTCTAAGGTTCTGTCTATTCTTATTATTACGCGTCCCTTACCTAGATCCGCGATCTAGGTAGGGTAGTAGAATAAACTATAAGGGCGCGCGTACTATAGGGTCCGAACGAGATAGTTATTATTCTACGAAGCTACGAAAGAGGAGCGCGAGGCGCGGCGAAGTTATAAAGTAAAGCTAAGCCGCGCTAACCCGATACGGAAGGTCCGCGGTTTAGCCGGGTTAACGTAGCTATAGTAAGGGGTCGCGGGCTACCCGTAACAGTTATACTCCTATAGTAATATCTTCTTAGATATATATACTACCGGTCTCTAGACGTCTCCGTATTTCTATAAAATTACTACCGTAGTAACGAAATCTAAGACATCTGTTTCGACTATAGTTTCTAATCCTAGTACGAAGTATACGAGTACCGTGTCCGTTAAGAATGTATCTTTTAATCCTTAGAAGGCTACTTCGTATTCTGTTATCTAAACGACTAGTATCGGCTTGCTATTCTTACTAGTCTTTATTAAATTCGTAAGGGGTATATAGATTTTAGAGAAGTTCTATATAAACCTTCGATAGAAGTTTCCGAACCTAAGGAATACTTATATATCCTTTAGGTATATTAGAGTAAGCTAGTTCTTAACTACGTCGACCTTTTCCGGGTCTATACGGATACTGTCGACTCCTATAATAATACTAAGGTACTTCGTCTCTATTTAGTAGAACTCGTATTTATCGATATCTAATTATAGGCCGGCTTTACGTATACGCTATAGTACTTTACGTACGTGTTATATATATTCCTCGAATGTGTCGCTAAAGATCAGGATATTATCTAGGTATACTAAATAGAAGTCATCGAGATACTCCCTAAGCGTATCGTGAATATATAATTAGAATGTTCCTAGAGCATTATATAGGCCGAAAGGCATTACTATACACTCGAATTGACTATAGCGAGTACTAAACGTAGTTTTCTATTCGTAGCCCTCCGTAATACGAATACGGTTAAAGGTAGAGATGATATTAAGTTTAGTAAAGTACTTCTTCCTATTTAGGCGGTTTAGCGTTTCTTAGAATAGCGGTATTAGGTATCTACTTTTGACCGTAAGGGCATTAAGAGCTCTATAGTCGATATAGACCCGTAGACCGCCGCCTAGTTTACGTACAATTAGTACTAGTATAGAAGCCGGGCTCGTGCTTTGTTATATCGCTCTAGATTCTAGCTAATTATCGACCTACTTCTTAATTACCTTATTCTCGCGAGACGACATTACGTATAGCCGCTTAAAAGGAGGTGACTTAGTTTTGTCTTTAAGATATATTTCATAGTCTTTACTAGGGCGGTAAGGTAGGATCTTCGATATATCCTAACGGTTAAAACAGTCCTTAAAATCGTATAGTTCCTAGGGCAAGTAGACCTTAGTATCTTAGTCCTTGTCTTTGCCTTTTATAAATCTGTCGAAGTCGCTATTCACTATCATTATATATACTATTAAGGGGTTTGCTAACTACACCGTCCGAAGGTTTATAGCGTAGAGCCTAGTAGGATCGAAGTCTTACCTAGTCGCTACTATTACGTAGGCTCGTAATAGGTTAGCGTAGTGCTTCTAACTAGGTAGTATAATCTATATTATATAGACTTCCGCTCCTTTCTTACGAGCTAGTTCTGCTACGTAGGCCGCGGAGATGTTTACGATATCGATCTCTAGTTCTAGTTCGACAACTTGTTACTTTTATTTCGTGTATCGGTACGGTCGCTTTAACGTCTTAATTCCGTCTACTAGTAACGGTTATCGAGTATATATACGGAAGTTATCCTTTTCGTCCTCGAACGTCGTATAGAACTATAGTTAGGGTATATACTTAGGTAATAATAGCGTAGGAGCGGTAACTTCGTCGGGGTTATCTTCTACTATCGGCGGTCGATAATTGCCTAATAGTACTAGCGTAGCTAGATAGTTAATAGACTATACTATTAGGTACTTATTAGACCTCTAGTTTGCCTTATAGGTACGGCATTTCAAACAATTCATTATTATAATACCCTTCTCCTATTATATCTCTAGTTCGTAGTCTACAAACTAACTAGAGCTAAGCACGATGTTATACTCTAGTAATTCCACTAAATAGTAGCTAAGGATTTCGACGTAGCCGCCGATATTAAAAGGAAAGTACGTAGACTCGGTAATAAGCTCGTTAGCGGAGTCGCTACTAGCTAGTCCTAATTAAAGAGGTTCTTCCTAGAGTCGAGGAAGATTATATATACGAGCGTATATAGAATTTATATACTAAGAGGTAGCACTATAATTAAGGAAGGCAAGAGCTTAATTACTATCTATACTACTAGGCATTATAAGGTAAGGAGAGACTCTCGGCCTTAGTACCCCTCGTATAATAGGCGGTATTAGAGAGCTTACTAATATACGTAAAGCGTACTCTAGTCCTTATATTACCGTATCTCGCTATATTTCCTTCTTAGTATTATGTTCGTAAGTAGGACTAACGGTTATCGTACTTAAGCGTTAGTCTAGCTATTTCCCTATTACTAAGGGTTAGCCGGTATCTATATTATAGAGCTAGTATTCGCGCGCGGCGGAGGGCGCTTATACTACTTAATAGGGTAGTCTAGCGAGTATAAGTTATAGTCTATACGGCGGTAGCGGACATAACCGCCTACTATAATAATACTAGCCTTCTCCTTAGGCTCGAGCTTCTTAAGTTCCTTAAATTCGCGCGGTATCTAAGCGTATAGCTTAAGGCTTAAACCTTAGGCTACGCCGGGCGCGGTAGTTATAGTACCGTTACTACCGCTAGTACTACGAGGTAGTCGTAGTATAGCTAGGGTCTTTGACTTTAGGCGCTCGAACTTAGCTTCGAGCTTATAGTATAGGTCGCCTAAGTCTTCGCGGTCCTTAGTCTCTATAGGCAGTGCCTCTATATATTTATAGTTAAGCTTACCCTCGAGTAGGCGGTAATTAGTCTTCGCTAATAGGTCGTATAAGTTGCGCTATTCGTCGTACTTAGCGATAAAGATAGAAAATGACTCGTTCTTACCCTACTATAAGACCTAGAGCTTCTAGAAGGCCTTGCCTACGACGTCCTTCTTACTATACCGATCGATAAGGAATTGGATCATCCTATCGATAGATTTAAAGGGGTTAATATAATTACGCTTAGTACGCTTAGAGGGTACTCGCGGATTATATAGCTAGTACGGGTACCCGTCGAGGTAGTTAAGGGTATAGCGTAGTCCGTCCTCGATAGTCTAGAACTATATTACGAATAGCTTAATCTCTAGCTAATCGAGCTAACGGTCAAATTTTATATTCTTATTATCGAACTTACTTTCTAGGTCCTTAACTAACTTATTAGTATATATAATATTAACGGAGGGTTTGATAGTAGTGAACTGGCTAACGGCGGTATTACTAGTCACCCTAGAAGTACTACTAGGTATACCCTAGCGTTCTCGTCGTAAGGAGTTACGGCGTAGGTAATAGCGTAGTCGACTATTATCTCTACCCTTATCGTTATTAGAGTTATCTCCGTCGTTATCGCTACTACCTCTACTACCTCCTCGTCGGGTGCCTCTACCTATACGGTCCTACTAAGTAGGAGGCGTAGGTGATCGTAAAACACCGTTACGACGAGGGGAGTAGACGCGGACCTAACGACTACGGTTATTATTATTATTACCGTTAGTACCGCTAGTATCGCTAGTACTGTTCGTGTCCTTAGCTACTAGCTAAGCCTTTAGCTCTACTACCTCCTTATTTAGAGCCTAATTACGCTTAGATAGGGCTTTAATGTCCTTAGGTAATATGCTTACCTACGACTCCTCGACCTATCCGAAGAGCGTATTATTATCCTATCGGAGGCGCTAATTAGCTTCCTTAAGGTCTTATATCTAACTCTTATACTTCTAGTATTTGTTAAAGTAGAATATAAAGAGGCCCTTAATATCCTTATCCTTTTCGAGTTAACTAAGACTCTCGGATACGATATTACGTTCCTTCTTTATATCGGCGTACTTACGCTATATAACCTTATTAGCCTTATTTAGGGACTCGACCTAGTTAAAAAGTGTAATAAAGTCTAACTATATCTAGCGAACGAGGTGAAACATAATATCCGGGTAAACTATAGTACGAGTCGCGAACTCGGCTAGGCTCTTAATAGTAGTATACTCTAAGGCGATTACCTACTCCTTAGGTTAGCGTATATCATTAGTTTTACTATCTTATATAGATATATCATCTCTTAACTCTATAATATTATACACCTTAATTCCTCCTTCTTCTAAGATCTATTCTTCGTCGAGGAATTGTACGAAGTTAATAGGGTCGGAGGTTAAGGCAAACTACTATTCTTTAGGTAGTAGATCCTTCTCGATCTCTTATTATTCGGCGGCGAATACGTTCGAGTCGTCGTCGGAAGGGAAGGTACCTAGGGCGGTATTAATACCTAGGTTATCGAGTGTCTACGTTTTAGTAAATACGGTTAGGAAAAGCTTAGCGCGTACGAGCGACTAACGCTTATACTTACTAAGATCTAGATAAAGAGGTTACTTAGGTAAGAGCACCCCGTTAGTAGTACTACCGGGTATAGCTATATTATACTATTACGTAGTAGATAAGACTGCTCTCTTAGTAGGTATATAAGGGCCCTATAAGAGTAGGGAGGCGCGCGTTTTACGCGAAGGAGAGGGGTGATCTATTGAGTTAACTAGTACGCTTATTTACGCGACTATAGTTATTATTAGTACGCTCTTCCTAGGAAAGCCTTATATAGCCGTACCCTATAGCCGACGAAGTACTCGACTTAATAGCGAGTAACGCAATTGCCCTTAATACCCCGAAGGACCTAGGTACCTAGAAGAGAGGGGGACTCTAAGGCACGATCGACCTCTCCTAGATCTTAGATAGCTACTACTACACGGTAACCTACTATAGGATCGAACATAAACTCGAGGCGTCGTTAGACCACATACCAGTTAGGACCTCTATTACGATATAGATACAACGTACACTAGCGGGAACCCCTAAGCTAAACTAGGGAAAGGCCTACTAGGCTAACATCTAGGCGTACCTCGATAACTCTAAGAGGCTAGTCTAGATCGCGTAGTAGTAATATACTAGTAAAGACGAGATAGACGAGGCAGTCTAAGGGTTAATAGACGAAATAAGAAAAGCGACCTTACTTTACGTTCCGCTTACCTAACTAACGATATAGTCTAAACTATACTAGACGCTAAAGTGTACTACGGTAGTAAGAGAAGTAAGGAGAGCTCGCCGGGTATAGACGAGTAGCTATAGCGAGGGGGCCTAGAACGTATATAGAGAGGCATACTAATAGAAGAAAGCTATAATACGGAGGGAGAAAGTAGTCGGCTAGAGGGCTATAGTAGAAGAAATCGCCGGTAAGCTAGCGAGGATATAGAAGCTAGCAAAATAGGCCCGATAGGACCCTATATAGGGCCCCTCCTTCTCTATCCTAGCGCTATAATCGCCTAGTAGCCCGGTTAGTAACCCCGAGTCCAAGGCGCGTCTACTAGCTAGCAAGTTCTTCCCGCCCCTAGTCGAGGCTAATCTAAGTAACATAAACAGCTCTACTCCCCTAGCCCCTAGGATCGCGGTCCGATAGGAGGTGTCCGAGGGAGAAGTTGCCGCTATACTTAGGAAGTTGCTAGCGAAGAAAGCCCCGGGGCCGGATAGGATCCTAAACGAGCTACTAAAGAAGTATAGAGATTAACTAGCCCTAGTAGTTATAGCGATCTTTAACGCCTGCCTATAGACCGGATACTACCCGATAGCATTTAAATAATCGACGATAGTAGTCCTACGTAAGCCGTAAAAGGAAGACTATACGTAGGTAAAGTCGTACCGCCTAATTGCGCTCCTTAATACTCTTAGGAAGGCGCTTAAGAAGCTAGTTATAACGAGACTCTCCGAGGCGGTAGAGGAATACTCCCTACTCCCGGACACCTAGATAGGTACGCGCCTATAGCGATCGACGCTATCCGCGATAGAACTTATTATCTCTTAGGTAAAGGCTATCTAGTATAAGAATAGGGATAAGGTAGCTTCCTTACTTAGCCTAGACATATCGGGAGCCTTCGACTACGTGTTATACCCGCGGCTACTCTATATCCTAAGGTCGAAAGGACTCCCTAAGTAGCTTGTTAACTTCGTACGGTCCTACCTCTAAAACCGTAGTACGTCGATCCTAGTCGGCTAGTATAGAAGCCTATTTCAAGCAGTCTATACTAGAATCCCGTAAGGCTTAACGCTAGTACCTATTCTATTCCTCTTCTTTATAGCGACGCTACTCCTAGCCCTAGAATCCTAGAACACCGCTACGAGCGGCTTCGTAGACGACATAAATATCCTAGCGTAGTCTTCCTCGACTAAGGAGAACTATAGGCTACTAGAAGAGAAGCACAAGATCTACGAGGACTAGGCTAGGAGGCACGGGGCTCGGTTTACCCTAGAAAAGTACAATCTAATACACTTTACGCGCCGGCTACGGTTCTATAATATATAAGCTTCTATCTAGATATAGGGGTATACGACTAACCCGGCAAATTAGCTTAGGATCCTCGGACTATAGGTAGACCCGGCGCTATAGTAGAGGAAGCACGTATAGGCAATATTACGGAAAGCTAAACAGAATATAGCATTATACTAGAGGCTCACTACGTCTATATAGGGGGCGGACTTCCTATAGTTACGACTTCTATATACGGCTATTATACGGCCAGTCCTTACCTATAGTAGCTAAGTGTAGTCCTTAGGCGAGAGGGCCTGCCTATCGAAGGGACTCGTCGCGCCGCTAGCGAAGATCCAAAACTAATGCCTAAGGAAGGTTACCGGGGTATATAAGTCGATACTAACGAGGATGCTTGAGCACGAGACCGCTATACCGCCGATCGACCTATATATCTAGGGACTACGGACCTCCTACTTAGGCAAGTCGGTATAGTACCTAGTATAGAAGGTCATCGCTAGTGTAGTCGTAAGGGCCCGCGAATCAGTACTAGCGTATAGGGGCATTCGACCCGGAAACGAGCCGAACTACCGGGTAAGGGACGAATAGCTAGCAATATAATAGGAAGGTAAGAAATCGTTTATAGAGCAACTATAGAAAGAGAGGTGGAACAACTAGGTTGTAGGGCATAGTGGACGCCCTTAGCTAGCGGGATAACCTAAGGAATAGTTAGCTATAAAATCCGCGGTTAAGCACCCCCCGAAGCTTATCTACTACCGCCTTACGAGGGCATAGAGTAGTATAGTAACCTAACCACGAAGCGAACACATCGGCCTCTAGGGGTACCTATTATAGAGGAAGGTTCTAGGATACACAAATACTAGCTGCCCCTACGGCTATCGCTCCTAGAACGTACGGCACGTACTCCTCGTCTATCCGAGGTAGTCGCTAGGAAGGGGGGAGTAGATAGTAAAGGCGAGGAACCGGACGATTAGGGCACTTCTTAACAACGCTAAAGACCTACGGCGTATTACGAACTAGATACTAGAGAAGGGCTGGCTAGAACAGTACCCCCTAGTAGGAGTAGTATAGGAAGAGAGGATACGACGTAGCGCGACGAGACCGGCTAGGAGCGGGGGCTAACGGGGTAGTGATATAGACTACGTACGTTCAGAGGGAAAGCTAAACTAGATAAGGAGTAGTCGGGGGCGGGAAGGGTTTTCACCTATTCGGGTTTCCCTTTATATATAACAATAGATATATATCTATATAGGCCGGATAGGGTCCTAGAATAGGGGAATGACAAATCTATCTATCTATCTCTATCTATATACCTATATAGGCCGAATAGGGTCCTAGAATAGAGGAATGACAAATCTATCTATCTATCTATTATTAGTACGATTTGATTATAACTACTACCCTAACTAGATAGACCGCTTATAAGACCGAATAAACTATTACGGGTAGTAATCTATAAGACAATAGTATAGGGTTACTATAAAACAAGCGTTATTCGGTAAGGCTACGAAAGAGAAGCGCGAAGCGCGCGAGATATATAAGGAAGCGCTAAGGCGCGCGAGGTTACGGTAGTAGTAAAACGTAACACCCGAGTAGTTACTTAACTCTTATACATTATTATATATAACTGACTAAGATTTACTATTTAGGATACTAAAGCCTCTTTAAAAGAGGAAGTAGATCAAGGTTAGGGGTAGCTATCTATAAGCTATATATATAGGAAGTGTAGTAACAGGTAGTCCTTCTAGAAAGCAAATTGTCTTAGAAAATGTCCTGTTTGTTCCTAGCCTTAGTGTTAGTCTTATTTCGTAGAATTAGTTTAGCTAATAGTTTACTATCTAACTACCTAGTTTCACCCTAAAATCCTTATCTAGTAAACCCGTTGTCTAGACTAAACTTCGAGGAGGAGTACCGTTTATCTACTCGATCTCGGAAATTCTTAAGCTATAGTATACTAGTATACTCTCTTAAGAACGTAACGGTACCGCTATAGCTAATACTAAGTCTAAAGATTAGTAGGAGCTATAGTATAGAAGATGTATACACCTTAGTAAGGGACTACTAAGAAACCTTTATAGAGTTACTAATAAGAAAGATCCTATCCCTATTCCTTCTAAACACCTAAGTTATAAGGTATGCTCCCTTGCTAATATAAGGAAGTTTAAGGGACCTACTATAGAGAGAAAAGGAGAAAGGCTAGCCCTTGTCTCTATTGATATCTATAGGCCTTTTTAGGGCGTAGTCTCTAGGCTAGGATATAAATATTAGCTTAAGATTATAGACAACTTCTCTAGGAAGAAGTAGGTAATCCCTTTAAAGGCTAGGAGCGACGCTCCTACAGCCCTACGGGATTAGAAGGTCTAGGTAGAACGGTAGTTAAGGTGCTTTCTGTCTACGATCTATAGTAATAGTACAAAGGAAATTCTCGCCTTACTAAAAGAGTAGGAGAAGGAGTTTAGTACTTAGATAGACATAACTAATGCCTATAACTCCCTTTAAAATAGAACTGTAGAAAGGTCAATTTAAGCCTCTAAGAACATAGTCCGGGCTATACTTAAAGACTCTAGTATGCTAGTTAAGTTCTAGCTAGAAGCTTTATAAGTATAGACTGTGATCAGAAACAGACTACCTAATAGTCCGATCATTGATAGTATTACTCTTTTACTAGAAGAAGCCTTTACTAGCTAAGTACCGTTAGTCGACTATTTCCGCGTCTAGGGATATAAAGCTATAGTCTATATAGACCTAAGAGCCTAACCTTAAGGCTTAAGGAGAGACAAGTTAATAAACCGAGGAAAAGAAGCCGTGTTTATAGGCTACTTAGAAAACACTACAAAACAATAACTATTCTAGGATCCCGACATAAAAGCTATAAAAGCGTATAGTCACGTCGACTAGTTTGAGAATAAGAAGGGGGGAGATATAGATCTTAGTATCACCTTCACTAACTAGCCGAGTCGAGCGCTATAGCGTAATTCTATTAGAAGGAAGCCCTTTAGGGCGAAATTTTCCGATAGGGGATTATTAGAGACACCGTTACAAAGGCTAGGAGAAAATATTAAGGCGGTTTTAATACTATCGAAGGCCGATAACGGTGGATCTATACAGAACCTACCTAAGTCATTAATACTATAGTAACCGCTGTTTATATAACTTCCCCCTCCCCTAAAGGATATTAGGGAATACTAGAAGTTTAGAGACTAGGGTACTCTAATAAAAGAAAAAGAAGATGTCGTTCAGTTCGACCTATCCGAATACCTAGCGCCACCTCAGGTTATAGGCAACAAGAGGTTAAGGGGGGACGGAGATAATAACTCTAAAGAGTATAAGGCTAAATACTATAGGACTCTTATTGCCTAGATGTTCTATCTAGACCCTATAATAAGCTAGGTAGAGGGGATTCTAAACGACGTAGAAGAACATACATTTGCTACTATTAGGTAGGCTATAGCCTATTAGTAGGAAGTGCTAATCTTAAAGTCCTATAAGGTAGCCGTAGGAGACCCTAAATAGGGACATATATAGAGAGAGGCAATCGAGAACGAACTTATTGCCTTAGTAAGCAATAACACCTAGGAAGCAGTTGTACCGCTAAAGGGTGCGAATCTAATTACTTCTAGGTAGGTCTTTAATATGAAAAGAATAACTAGTAGAGCTATTAAGAAGTTTAAGGTAAGACTAGTTATAAGAGGGTTTTTATAGCAATATAGGGTTGACTTCGAAGAGACCTTTATACCTACTATTAGACATAATACTCTCCGAGTATTTATAGTAGTAGTATGTAAGAGAGATCTCGAGATGTACCTAGTAGATGTAAATAATACTTTTACCTAAAGTAGCCTTCTTAAAGACATCTATATAATCCCACCCCTAGGAGTTAAAGCACCTCTAAACATAGTGTTCAAGGTCCTACGAAGCCTTTATAGGCTTAAGCAAGTAGCTAGAGACTGGAACAAGCTCTGTGTTACGAAGCTAGAGAAGATTAGATTTACCTAGTCCTAGGTAGATCTATACCTACTTATCTATACGAATAGAGACCTTATAGTCCTTACCTATATAGATGACATACCTATTATAGCTCCGAAGCTATTAGATGTTCAGTAGTTTAAGGCTAAGCTTAGAAAAGTGTTTAAGATTAAAGATCTTAGTGAACCTACGAAGATCCTTAGAATAAGGATTATAAGAGATAGGTCCTAAGGCACTTTAAAGCTTGATTAAGGACACTATGTCTACGCTAACTTAGCTAAGATAAACATAGCTAGAGAGAAGGCTACGCTAACCTACTTACCTATAGAGAGCTACGAGCATTTAGTGCCTACGGCTCCTATAGATAAGAGGTGTAACAAACAGGATTACTAGAGCTATAATAGTACCTAGACATAGCTAATAATAATAACAAGGCTAGACTTAGCATTCCCCCTTAGAAGAATTAGCTTATATGTTACTAATCCCTCGTAGTAGTATATAAAGGCTTTAAAGAAGCTCTTCTAATACGTACGGTCGTACCTAGACCTAGGTCTTATATATAGAAAGGGAGGGGGCAATCTCTAGGTATACTCGGACTCTAACTACGCTATAGACAAAGTAGCTAGAGTCTTAATTCTGGGATACGTATAGTTCCTTTATAGATCACCTATGTCCTAGATAAGTAGGAAGTAGAAGTCTATTACAACATTAACAATAGAAGCTAAGTTTATAGCTATAAACGTAGTCGTAAAGTAGTTACAATTTCTTGCTACTGTCCTTAGGGAAATGGGGTGCCTAGAACTAGTGGGAAAGAGATCTTTCTAGCCGAGTATAAGGGCAAGTAAGGGCACTATTAACGAGCTAAGGCTAGTCAAGCTTATAGGTAATAACTAAGCCGCTTTAACACTTATTAAAGATGCCTATATATATAAAAGGTCAAAGTATATTGATGTTGTATATAACTATATTAGACATCTCTAGTAGTAGAAGAAGATTATAGTAGACTACTACTATATAAAGGACATAGCTACTAATAGGTTAATAAAGCCCCGTAATAGCTAGTAGTTCCAAAACTTTATAAGGTAGCTCTAGCTTACGTAAAGGGATTGTAGGAGACTATATAGCCTAAGTAGGAGTGTTAAGAACATATAGTCCGTAGGACAAGTATATAGGTATAGGTATGTTATATAACTAGATCACGTGACTAGGGTTTGCTAGCCTATAGGCTAGTAAACATCCGGACACCTAGCATCTACCTATACTAATACTAGCGATACTATATATAGATATACGCTATCCTATTAGGTCCTTCTTCGTCTTTTGTATAATCCGCCGTCTTCTACTACTACGTAACTCGTACCTATTTAATAGTAGTTATAAAATATTCGAGGTTCTTATAGTCTATAAACACTTTGACTAGATCGCCGTTCTCGTCTACTTCGTACGTAAGCTCCGGGCGCTACTCTTCGAATGCTTTAATAATCGTAAGGAGTTCCTTATCGTAGATCTCGTAATTATACTCCTAGGGGCTTAGCTTCTTCGAATAGAAAGCTATAGGATATAACACTCTCTACTCGTCGTATTGTAAGAGCACACCTATATTAATAAAGTCTAAGGAGTTAGTCTCGACGACGGTCTGTCTACCCGGTATATAGTATACTAGTATACCCGCCTTACTAAACGCTACTTTTAACGCCTCGAATGCCCTCTAGTAATTATTAGTCTAGTTAATTCTACGGTTCTTATAATTACTAGGCCTATCTAACTTCGTTAGGTTAGTTAATAGGGATGTAATACGAGAGAAGGCCTCGATAAACCTACGGTAGAAGTTCGCGAATCCTAGGAAGGCTTAGACATCCTTAAGATTAGTTAGTGTTTCCTAGGTCTATATATATTCCAATTTCTCCGGGTCTATCTCGATGCCCTAGGGTATAATAATAAGGTCTAGATATTTTATACGTTCTTAGTAGAACTCGGACTTATCGATGTTTATAGTAAGCCCGGTATCTCGTAGCTTAATTAATACCTTTCGTACGTATTCGACGTATTCCTCTCGAGTGTTGCTAAAGATAAGGACGTTATCTAGATATACTGATATAAAGTTATCTAGATGTTCCTATAGAACCTTATTAATATATAACTAAAAGGTTACTAGTCCGTTATAGATACCGAACGGTAATACGAGGTATTTATATATACCGTAGCGTATTACGAAAGCTATTAGCCACTCGTGCCCTTCCGCGATACGTAACTTATTAAAGGCTACTATAATATCTAATTTCATAAAGTACTTCTTTCCGTATATACGGTTAAGCGTTTCCTATATTAATAGAATAGGATAGCGATTCTTAATAGTAATAGCGTTTAGCCTACGGTAGTTAATATATACTCGTAGCCCTCCTCTAGGCTTTCTTACTACTAATACCGGTGCCGGTAACTAGCTTGTTTTCTAACCGGCCTTACGTACCTTACCTTCTAAAGTCTGTTCGAGTAACTATTTCTTAACGGCTTTGTTCTCCTTCTCGGCTAGTCCGTATAGCTTTCGGTATAGCGGTTCTTAAGGTCTACCGGGTTTAAAATAAATCTCGTAGTTAATACCTAGTCGGTAAAGTAGGAGTCCCTCGTAGTCCTTTACTAAGAAAGTATCTATAATGTCGTAGTATATAGGCGGGAGCTTCTCTTTAGGATTGTAGTTAAACTGCTTATTTAAGAACTAATCTAGGTCATTAGCTACTATCGCGCTTAGTTTGAGGCTATTATCGTTATTATCGTTATCC
The DNA here is from genome assembly GCF_020509005.1 of Fulvia fulva. Taxonomy (NCBI): domain Eukaryota; kingdom Fungi; phylum Ascomycota; class Dothideomycetes; order Mycosphaerellales; family Mycosphaerellaceae; genus Fulvia; species Fulvia fulva. The sequence continues at coordinate 712,397 of NC_063014.1, read as the reverse complement.
TTGTGCCCCGTAGGTATAATATAGAAGTACTCGGCCCTAGGCCGGTACGCGTACATCTTCTATACGCGCTACGAGACTTCCTAGTAATCCACCTCTTTATCTACCTCTAGAGCGGATATATCTAGCTCCGCCCCTCCGGCTATAAATCCTACTAATTCGCTAGTAAAGGGCTTTAGTCTATATTTTGTTCTACCGATATAGTTTAGAGATTATACTATTGTCGATGTCTTATTATATAGATAGTGATCGAAGTAGTAGTTAGATCTAAACGCTACCTCCCTAGTTTCCTAGAAGATGTTCGGGTTATACGCGGAGAGCTACGGTAGTCTAAAGACGATGTCGTATTCGAGGTCGGTAAAGTAGTATAGTATTTGCTCGTAATAACCGCCGATAACTACGTCTATAAGGGCTATATATATGATCTAACGCGCTATAGCCGATCTATCTCCTAGTGTTAATCGTCTGTTCTTCGTCAAAGGGATTAAGGGGGTTATATATTTACGTATAAATTTCTAATTAAGAAAGAAAGAGGTAGAGGTAGAATCTATAAGGCCGCGAGCCTTTTTATATTATATCATTACGGGTAATACTATATAAGGGTGTAACTATTAAGAATAGGGATAACGAAGCGTATCGATCTCTACGCCAAAACAAGATATATTTGAAAGCTCTTATTAAGGCTATTCTAACGATATACAAAGCAGGCCACTGCCCCTAAGACTAAGGGAGTTCTACCTCATTTAATCTAGACAGCTTGAAGCTCTCTTCACCCTGTTTCTTCAGCTCTAAACGCCGCGGAGGTGCCTAGCTACATTAGGCAACTCCTAGGCAATAGTAGCCTAGGCTACGGTACTAACGGCGCCTACGGCCCTATAGGCAAAGCCCCCCTAAGACAACTAGTAGCAACTTATAGAGGACGTAAAAGGTATAGAAACTAACGATTAGCTCCCTTACCGGTCTCTATAGGTAATGATCACTTAGCTACGTACGGCGCTTGTACTGTCGTATCACTAAGGGCAATAAGAAATGAGGACCACGTCCTAGGCGATTAGTAAGGCCACCCGGAATCAACACCCCTATAGCTAGGTATCGGTCGCGGTATCGATACTAGGCCCCCGCCTAACGCACGATATAGTTACGATCCGTATTATAGCAAAGGAAGACTAGGCCGAAGTTACAAAGCTATCGAACAAGTAGCTCGCCTAACGATTTAACTAACTAGGGGTAGTCGTAGTGAACTAATAGTCTAACGGCACTCTATAGATCTATACTAGCTCTACTACTACTAGGAGGTACCTAGAGGCACAGCTATAGTAGGCATCTAAGGTTACGGCATTAGCGAAGGTCTTAACGAAACAATTCACGATCCTAGTCCACGACATACCTAAGGAGTTTGACCTAACTAACTAGGGTTACCTACGCGCTCTCTAAGAGGACAACCCGGTCACTCTTAACTCTCTAATCTAGAAGGCGACTTGGCTCTATAGGAAATAGCTAGAAGGTAAGAAGGCCTCGGCGCTAATAGTATAGCTATAAGACGCGAAAGCGGCGGATCTGGCGATAGAACAAGGCCTAGTCTAGCAATATAGCCTCAAGATAGTAGAAAAGCACTCCTTATCCTTTCGTGTCCTCTAATGCTTCAAATGCTAACAGTATAGACACTAAACCTACACGTGTACAAATAAGCAGGCCTACTCGAACTGTATAGGAGACTATATATCTAGGGACTATATATCGACTACGAGACGGTACGCGAACTGTCCGGGGCACTACCTATCGTATAGTACGGAATGCCTATAGCGGAAACTAGCGAAAAACAAGGCAATTACAAACAGAACCGTCGCCCTAAGATTCTACGGCGACCGTAAGGCTAGCCTATACCGGAACTAACTAGCGGCGGTCGGGTATAAGCGCCCTAGGGCCGAGAACGATATAAAGGATACGCAACCTAGGGCGTACGGGAGGCCACGTGCTCTACTAGCTACGGCGAGGGAATCTAACTAGGCCCGGCTCCCCTTTAGTACATAGCCGATAGGCGTAGACTAGGACGTATAGGGTAGTAGGACATAGGACGATATAGAGGAAATGATTATCGATACCGATGACTAGCCTCGACACGCTTAGTATCATCTAGTATAACGTCAACTATAGCAAGGATATAGTCTAGAACCATTTCCTACACGAGGCGGACCCGCGCGTCTACTACGTCCTTACAATCTAGGAGCTATAGATTAACCCGTACTATAAGAGACTAACGACCTATAAGCCACTAGGCTACACGATATACCTACGAGGCGACGGTAGACCCCGCACGTGCTTCTATGTTAGTAAGGACATACTAGAATCCGACTAGGAGGTAGTATACTACGTAGACGAAGAAGGCGGGGGCGATATTACCTCCCTCTACGTAGGTAGCACCTAGATACACAACCTATATATACAACCGCTAGCCTCGAGGTCTAGCCGCGACCTTAGGGTCTATAGATAGCTAGACAGTGCGCTTAAGAGACAAGGGTGCCACATCGTAGTAGGAGACTTCAATATATACTACCCTTCCTAGGAAAGCCTTATATAGCCGCACCCTATAGCCGACGAAGTACTCGACTTGATAGCGAGCAACGTAATTGCCCTTAATACCCCGAAGGACCTAGGCACCTAGAAGAGAGGGGGACTCTAAGGCACGATCGACCTCTCCTAGATCTTAGATAGCTACTACTATACGGTAACCTACTATAGGATCGAACATAAACTCGAGGCGTCGTTAGACTATATGCTAGTCAGGACCTCTATTACGATATAGATATAACGTATACTAGCGAGAACCCCTAAGCTAAACTAGGGAAAGGCCTACTAGGCCAATATCTAGGCGTACCTCGATGACTCTAAGAGGCTAGTCTAGATCGCGTAGTAGCAATATAATAGTAAAGACGAGATAGACGAAGCAGTCTAGGGGTTGATAGACGAAATAAGAAAAGCGACCTTACTTCACGTTCCGCTTACCTAACTAACGACATAGTCTAAACTATACTAGACGCCGGAGTGTACTACGGTAGTAAGAGAAGTAAGGAGAGCCCGCCGGGTATAGACGAGCAGCTATAGCGAGGAGGCCTAGAACGTATATAGGGAGGTATACTAATAGAAGAAAGCTATAATACGAAGGGAGAAAGTAGTCGGCTAGAGGGCTATAGTAGAAGAAATCGCCGGCAAGCTAGAGAGGATGTAGAAGCTAGCGAAATGGGCCCGACAGGACCCTATATAGGGCCCCTCCTTCTCTATCCTAGCGCTATAATCGCCTAGTGGCCCGGTTAGCGACCCCGAGGCTAAGGCGCGTCTACTAGCTAGCAAGTTCTTCCCGCCCCTAGTCGAGGCTAATCTAAGCGACATAAACAGCTCTACTCCCCTAGCCCCTAGCATCGCGGTCTAATAGGAGGTGTCCGAGGGAGAAGTTGCCGCTATGCTAAGGAAGTTGCCGGCGAAGAAAGCCCCGGGGCCGGATAGGATCCTAAACGAGCTACTAAAGAAGTGTAGAGATCAACTAGCCCTAGTAGCTATAGCGATCTTTAACGCCTGCCTATAGACCGGGTACTACCCGATAGCTTTTAAACAATCGACGACAGTGGTCCTACGCAAGCCGTAGAAGGAAGACTATACGTAGGTGAAGTCGTACCGCCTAATTGCGCTCCTTAACACTCTTAGGAAGGCGCTTAAGAAGCTAGTTATAACGAGACTCTCCGAGGCGGTAGAGGAACACTCCCTACTCCCGGACACCTAGATAGGTACGCGCCTATAGCGATCGACGCTATCCGCGATAGAACTTATCACCTCTTAGGTAAAGGCTATCTAGTATAAGAATAGGGACAAGGTAGCTTCCTTACTTAGCCTAGACATATCGGGAGCCTTTGACTACGTGTTATACCCGCGGCTACTCTATATCCTAAGGTCGAAAGGACTCCCTAAGTAGCTTATTAACTTCGTACAGTCCTACCTCTAAAACCGTAGTACGTCGATCCTAGTCGGCTAGTATAGAAGCCTATTTCAAGTAGTCTATACTAGAATCCCGTAAGGCTTAACGCTAGTACCTATTCTGTTCCTCTTCTTTATAGCGACGCTGCTCCTAGCCCTAGAATCCTAGAACACCGCTACGAGCGGCTTCGTAGACGATATAAACATCCTAGCGTAGTCTTCCTCGACTAAGGAGAACTATAGGCTACTAGAAGAGAAGCACAAGATCTACGAGGACTAGGCTAGGAGGTACGGGGCTCGGTTTGCCCTAGAAAAGTACAATCTAATACACTTTACGCGCCGGCTACGGTTCTATAATATATAAGCTTCTATCTAGATATAGGGGCACACGACTAACCCGGCAAATTAGCTTAGGATCCTCGGACTATAGGTAGACCCGGCGCTATAGTAGAGGAAGCACGTATAGGCAATATTACGGAAAGCTAAACAGAATATAGCATTATACTAGAGGCTCACTACGTCTATATAGGGGGCGGACTTCCGGTAGTTACGACTTCTATATACGGCTATTATACGGCCAGTCCTTACCTATAGTAGCTAAGTATAGTCCTTAGGCGAGAGGGCCTACCTATCGAAGGGACTCGTCGCGCCGCTAGCGAAGATCTAAAACCAATGCCTAAGGAAGGTCACCGGGGTATATAAGTCGACACTAACGAGGATACTTAAGTACGAGACCGCTATACCGCCGATCGACCTATACATCTAGGGACTACGGACCTCCTACTTAGGCAAGTCGGCATAGTACCTAGTATAGAAGGTCATCGCTAGTGTAGTCGTAAGGGCCCGCGAATCAGTACTAGCGTATAGGGGCATTCGACCCGGAAACGAGCCGAACTACCGGGTAAGGGACGAATAGCTAGCAACATAATAGGAAGGTAAGAAATCGTTTATAGAGCAACTATAGAAAGAGAGGTAGAACAACTAGGTTGTAGGGCATAGTAGACGCCCTTAGCTAGCGGGATAACCTAAGGAATAGTTAGCTATAAAATCCGCGGTTAAGTACCCCCCGAAGCTTATCTACTACCGCCTTACGAGGGTATAGAGTAGTATAGCAACCTAACTACGAAGCGAACACATCGGCCTCTAGGGGTACCTATTATAGAGGAAGGTTCTAGGATACACGAATACTAGCTACCCCTACGGCTATCGCTCCTAGAACGTACGGCACGTACTCCTCGTCTGTCCGAGGTAGTCGCTAGGAAGGGGGGAGTGGATAGCAAAGGCGAGGAACCGGACGATTAGGGCACTTCTTAATAACGCTAAGGACCTACGGCGTATTACGAACTAGATACTAGAGAAGGGCTAGCTAGAACAGTACCGCCTAGTAGGAGTAGTATAGGAAGAGAGGACACGACGTAGCGCGACGAGACCGGCTAGGAGCGGGGGCTAACGGGGTAGTGACATAGACTACGTACGTTTAGAGGGAAAGCTAAACTAGATAAGGAGTAGTCGGGGGCGGGAAGGGTTTTCACCTATTCGGGTTTCCCTTTGTATATAACAATAGATATATACCTATATAGGCCGGATAGGGTCCTAGAACAGGGGAATGACAAATCTATCTATATAAGGGTGTATTGCTAGTTGTTATTTATCTAGTATATATACCGATATCTTAAGCTCCTTACTATAGTCCGTCTCTTATATTCTATATCTCTTAATCTTATACTCTTTCTGTCTTAGAAAGTTCGGTTACTAACCGCTATCTACTACGCTTAGGTAGCGGTCGTGCTATTTCCCTATTGCTATAGGTCGGTAGTAAGGAAGCTAAGGTTCGGGTTAGCGTTCGCGTTATTTCGTAGACGTAGAAGGCGGTAGTCGCCGTCGTAACTATATATCGGGCATTCGGGGTTCGTTAATACGTACGAGTCTATACGGTAGCGGTAGTACTTACCCTACTTCTTAAGGTCCTTACGCTACTTACGGTTTAATAAAGGCAGGTTCTATAAGTGAACCGGTAGGTCCTCCTTCTTCTTCGTACCTACGTATTATAGTAGTCGCTAGACGATTATAGCGGTCGTACTAGTAGCTACGGCGCCTACGGCATTACTACCGCCCTATACGCCGTTGTTATTCGAACTAGGGTTACTACGTAGACGCTCCTTCTATAGATATAGTCGGTCGGTCTCGTAGAAGCTCTTATCTAATACCGTACATTCCTTAATAATATCCTATATATCGTATAAGCGTCTATCTACTTCCCTATCGCTAAAAGTCTTAATAAAGTACTTACGGTTTAGGCGGTTACGAAAGAGTATTAGCTTAGTCTCGTCGGTCTACTCTATCTAAGTACGTAGCTTCGAGTAGCGAGCGTAGAAGGTAATAAAGCTCTCGCTCTACTCCTACTTATAGGTAGCGATATTAACTATAGCCTTAGTTCCTTCGTTACGAGTACCGTACTAGCGCGTTATCTAATCTAGTAGTTCTTTACTAGTCTTAAACTCGTTAAATAATTGTTGTCTAGGTACGGGAATCCTCGGCTTAATACTTCTCTAAGGGTTACCCTATGTCTATCTATATATAAGACGTAGGCTATCTACCTCGGAGCGGAAAGTAGTTATAGTTAGCTTAAGAAGTACGCTACTATACTAACTATCGAAGTTAGGGTCGTTATCGTTCTTAAAGTACTTCGGGTTAGATACGCCCTTACTAACCTCGATACCGCGTATTAGAGTACGGTCAATAGTAAATAGGCGTTCTAAAAGTTCGGTTTAGGGAGTCTATATACGGGTATTACGCGCTCGAGAGTTGCGACCGTTATTATTATTAGGTCGTAGACGGTTTCTATTACGTCCTCGGTCGTTATTACTATTACCGTTATTATTATCGTTACTACTACCTCCGACGCCGCCGCCTCTACTAGTAGCTTTACGATACTTACGTATTAGCTACTTAAGTAAAGTCTCGCGCGGAGGTAAGTAGGAGGGTCGGCGACTAGAGCGGCCCCTACCTCTATTCTATATAGTGTCTTTAGTAGCTTAGAGTCGAGTCTTTAGATCGTTAACCTCCTTCTATAGAGCCTAGTTCTTAGCTTCGGCATCCTATACCTTCTTCTTCTCCTTTTCGTAAATCTCGGTAAATTACTTATATAGGTTATTAGCTATAAGGGCGCGCGTACTATAGGGTCCGAATGAGATAGTTGTTGTTCTACGAAGCTACGAAAGAGGAGCGCGAGGCGCGGCGAAGTTATAAAGCAAAGCCAAGCCGCGCTAACCCGATGTAGAAGGTCCGCGGTTCAGCCGGGCCGACGTAGCTATAGTAAGGGGTCGCGGGCTGCCCGTAACATTAGCCTCCCTATACTTCTTCTCTACCTCTTATAACTTTACTAGGTCATAATCCTTCTTACTCTTTAGGTCTACGGCCATCTTCTATATTATAGCCTCCTCGCTTCATAGCATCTTATAGGTACGGTTATACTCGGTATATAGCGTAGTATACTAGGTGTTCTAGAGGTTATTAGCTCGCTCTATTATATCGAGTTGTCTACCTTTAGTAATCGCTATATTCACTACCTATAGTACGAAGTCGTAGGTAGTCTTCGGGTACTAGGATACGAGGGTCGTAAGTTTGTCTAGTATAATATTCTAGTATTCGGATACGAGAATATACTCTACCTCGTCGAGTAATAGGTATACCTCGTCTAGGTCCTCTTCGAGCTTAAATTCAAACAGTTCTATAAAGTCAATCTTACTACCTTCTTCTCGCTCGAAGGCCTTCTAGTAAGCTTTATTAATCTCTTATTATAGCGCGACACCGGTATCTACTATAACCCGCCGGTTATCGTCCTATATCTAACTCTAAGGAAAAGAGGAGAGGTCGGAGAAAAGAGATATATACTACTTACCTTTACTCTTAGGCTTTAGTAGCGGTAGTATACCGCCGTTCGTCTATAAAGTTATATTGTCTAGGTTCGGGGGAGGCGTAACAATGCCTATTTCCGAACTGTCTACGAGCGCGCGACTACCTACTAATAATATCGCCGCGTTACGTTCTCTAGGCATTTATACGCTATACGCCTTACCGTATTCTATATTCTAATACGACTCTACGCGTCCTTCGAGTTCTATAGTTCTGTCTATTCCTATTATTACGCGTCCCTTACCTAGATCCGCGATCTAGGTAGGGTAGTAGAATAAACTATAAGGGCGCGCGTACCGTAGGGTCCGAATAAGAGTGTTATTATTCTACGAAGCTACGAAAGAGGAGCGCGAGGCGCGGCGAAGCTATAAAGTAAAGCTAAGCCGCGCTAACCCGATACGGAAGGTCCGCGGCTCACCCGGGCTAACGTAGCTATAGTAAGGGGTCGCGGGCTACCCGTAATAAACAACTTCGTTATTTGCCCTATATTAAGAACGGCCCCCTTATACTTTATTAGACCGCCTTTACTAACCGTAGAATACGTACTACGAAGGACCTTTAAAGTAATAGGTCAAAGATATAGAAACTACGCTTATCGCGAGTTTTCTATACTAATTACGCGACAAACGCGACAGGTCTAAGTTATTAAGAACAATTGTACCTTTATTAATAAGATACTAGCTAAGAGTATAGGCGGTAGGTACTCCCTACTTACTAGTAGCCCTAAGATCCGCCGCGAGTCGCTTATACTTAATAGTAGCTAGACTTAAGGTTACTAAACCTAACCCTAATAGCTAACTAACGAGTAAATATAGTAACGTACTTCACTACCGAGCGGGCTATACTACCGAGCGGGCTACTTTTACTAAGAACTATACTACTTCTACTTTGATTACGACGGTATCTTAATACGATAACATCCTATAGAATTGTTACTAAGAGGACAATTTCTCTTTAGATTGTTCGCTATCTAGTAAGTCTACTTAATAGGTACGTACGCTATACCCCGACTCGCTATATCGCTTATAGCGTCGTAGCCTTAGTACTAGCCGAACACTATCTAGCGACTCTCTACTCACTTCTTACCTTCTAGTATCCTCTAGAGGTACTAATTACGACGCCTTATCGAAGGTCAGAGACCCTCTAGACTGAATGTACTTGCGCTTTCGTGCTTTTTGCTATATAAGGGCCTCGTTAGACTTACGTAGCTTACTAATCTCGCTTCGTATAAGAGCTATCTAATACGCTAGCTCTCTACTCCCTTTTATAAGCTAATACACCCCTTCCTATAACGAGTTTAGCAATAAACCTACCCGGGCACGCATTTTATTCGTTACTAGTGTCGATTAAGAGTCGAATTCTTTTGTAGTTCGTAGTGTCTTCGACTCCTAAGGGGTAGAGTCCGGAGCTAGAGGGGTTAGCGTACGTAGCTTAACATTAAGCTTGTCTATTACTACCTATAGATTGAATAGAACTAAACCAGCGCCTCTAAAGCTCGATAGGATGTTCTCTTGTCTAAATATAGCGTTATAGGCTACCCGGAAGGCGCGTAGGAACTCTACTTTATCGATATGAGTAATGCGCTAGCGTACTAAGCCCGAGAGCTAAGCACCGTATACCTTCTTTAAAGGCGAATAGTAACCTATATCTAATAGCTAGAGTAAGTACGAGGCGTACGATAGTATATATAGGGCCAAGATCTTGTATTCCTTATACAGATTCTAGAATGCCTTCGAGTTATAGCTCTCGTAGCTATCGATAATAAGTAGTCTCTATACCCTAGTCGTACGAGCTATAGTATACTTCTAGAAATGCTCTAGCTACCGTATACCGAACTTATTGTTAGTCTAGCCGTTCTCTATTAGCCCAATTGTCTAGTCTAGCCCTAAGTTGCCGTCTTAGTACTAGGTACTAATATGCTATTTACCTATAAGGATGACGTAGGGTAGGAGCGCTATTCCGTCTATATAGATAGTCTTAATCACTATTACCTATTCTCTATTGCACTATTAAACGACCTTCCTCTTTCTACTACGCCTTTCTAAACCCGTAACGACGCTCTAAGACGTAATAATACCTATTATAAACCCTATCTTGTTGAAGTTATAGGTGTCCTAGTTAAGGATACTATACTTCTCCTTTATATTACGTATAAGTAAGAACTACCTCTCGATAACGTCTAGATCTTCTATTAGGGCTCGCTAACGATCGTATCTACGTATTATACGAACCTTTAGCTCACGATACCGCCTAATGAACCTGTCTGTCTAATTAAGACTAGCGGGCTTAAGACCCTTCTCTTATAGCAATAAATCGGCTATTACTCGTATACTAGCCTTTAATAGCGGGAAACCTCTAAGATCTAGCTCGAGTATGTACTCAAGTATTACCCTCTCTTCTAGCTCTATCAGCTTCTTCGAATTAGGCTCGTAGTCACCCCGAGGAGGTCGTCTACTCAATCGATACCCTAGTATAGTTCGAGACGTGTCGTATACCTTTATAGCAAGTCGATTCGTGATTATCGCGTTGCGTTTCGTAGCCTAGATAGCTAAGGTTAGTTTGGCCTTGTTTAAAGACAATACACGCTATAATAGTAGTTATATAGCTATATCTATAGAAGTGGTACAGTTCTTAGCAAAAGTGGCCCGCTCGGTAGTATAGCCCGCTCGGTAGTAAAGTACGTTAGCGTATTAAGTAACTAATATAACTAGTTACCGAATTGCCTAAGATAATCAACCTCTCCGACTATATCCGGGACGACGAAGTGAAAGAATATATAACTAGATAGGATATCGAGTTTAATTATAACGATAATATAGTAATAGATAAAGGAGAAGGAGAATAATAGGTAGCTAAGACTTTCCGCTATAATCCAGAGGCGCTAAAGAACCTAGATATAACCGAGTTCTAAGCCCTTATAGCTAGTATACCTAAAGCAATATCTACGATCTATTACCTACTTCGACGCGCCTAAGCCGACGACTATAATATAACCGAGTTCTTAAAGATATTCGGCTAAGCGTATAATAAGCTTTAGGATAAGAGAGTAGCGGTTAGGACAGCCTAGGATAAGCTAGAGTAGGATAAGGCCGAGTTTAAGTAGAAGAAGTTAGACATATAGATATTATAGTAGAAGGTAGATAAGCAGGTCAAGCATCTTACAAATAAGGTCGATAAGTATAAGAGGAACGAGCCGGATATCGCTAAAGTAAAGGACGATCTAAAGGCAATTATAGCCGATCGTAATAATATTTAGAAGAGCTTAGACAATACGACTAAGGAACGTAACACCGCCGTAAAGGATCGCGACTAGCTAATAGTAGCCCGTAATCTACTCTAATAGTAGGTCGACGATTTTAAGAAACTGCCGCCTACGCCGGATATAGCTAAGAACCGCGAATATATACTTAACGCTATGTCGTAGATTTAAGATAAGAACGTAGAGCTCTCTAAACTTAACGCCTAGATCGTAGAGTACGTTAATTGTATCTAGGACCTCGAGAACTAATAGAGCGACGTCGATAATAAGCTCTCTAACTATAAGTCTACCGCTAAGGACTATAACCGTAAGATCGAGTATATTAAGAAGACTAAGGACGACGAAATTATAGACCTAAAGAAGCGACTTACCGAGAAGCCTTAGTAAGGACGTCGCGGCCGCGGATTGCGTAAGGATAGTACCTAGGACGATAACCTATCTAATAGCTCTAATAGCTCGAGCTCGTCCGACTCCGATTCTAACTCCGGGCCTAGCGACGACGAAGATCGCCGTAAGTACCGTAAGAAGAAGTCTAAGAAGAGTAAGCGTAAGAGTAAGGACGAGGAGCTCGACGCGGACTAGGATACGATACTTAATATCAACCTAAAACTTAACGTTATGTTTAAGATAGACAAGACGGAGGTAAAGAAGTTTAGCGGTAATAGGAATAAGGATAATACGCCTATCGGGCTAACGTTCGAGGTGTAGTAGAACACCTTAGAAACTTAGCTATAGAACACTACGTTCCGTACCTCGAAGGCTACGTTAAAGTTCGTATATAACTATACTAAGGGTAGCGCGTTCTAATTAATCGGACCTTGAATCCCGTCCCTTACTAGCGTAAAGGGCGACCGTATATATAAGATAGATCACTAAATTCGGCGTATTCGATAGCGCGTATCAAGAGTAACTTAGGAACGTATAAAGTAACTGTCCGTACCGGATACCTATCGAGATATATAGCTCTAAAGCTAGCCTATCTCGAGGTTCTAGTCACCCCGTTTCTACAGCTTAGCTACGGCCCTAAGCCCCCTTCTAGACTAGCTAAAACTTAGATAGAACATTACCTAACTTAGATTATAAGCTATACTAGCAATTCACTACAAACCTACTATATACCCTTAACGTATATAGCTCGCGTAACATATAGAACACTTATAAGACCTTACGCTATAACCTAAACGGCCGCCCGCTAGTCCTCTCGAAAAGGAGAAGGCGAACTAGAGACATAGACTCTAGACTAGAAGCCTAGCTAGCGAGTATTAAGTAACTTATAAGGGAAACCTACGCCTACTAAAAACAGACATAAAGCACACTACTACTAAGCTAGTAACAACACGGCTAGTAACAATAGCTAAACTAGTAATAGCTATAGCAACCGCGACTATAAACATAAGACAAGCCTCCCCTCCGGGTTAACTAAACCTCTATATAGAAGGACCTCTATAAAGAGGCTTAAGAGATACTCGAAGTAGATAAGCGCCTAGCTAGGGCGTATAAGAACACGATCGCCTAACTCCTCGGAGCCCTTAAGGCACTCGAACATTAGATCCCGAGAGCAATATAGTAGACAATATAGAAAGCTACTACCTAGTACACTCCTATATAGGCAAACGTAGTAGCTAGCTCCCCTAACCTACGGACCTAAAGGACAAACAACGCTATTAGGGTGTACGTTACGGACCCGGAGGAGAAGCGAGAGCTAGAGGGCCTAATAAGTAAGGAACTTGTAGATAGGATTAGCTAGAAGGAGATAGTAGGAGCTAAAATCGAGCCTAGAGGAGTAATACGCCTCTTTATAGTATAGGAGACAGACCGACAAAAGCTCGAGACCCTTAAGGACTAGATAGTCAAGGTAGCGAGGTCGGTAAAGGTCTCTTACTAGTAGTTTTTAGTAATAGCCTATAGGGTACTAAGGACCTTTAGGGTAGAGAACGACCTCGCCCTACTCTAGACATAGAACTAGAACACCTTACCGGGAGTACGCTTTACTAAAGTAGCGTAGCTAAATAAGAACGTCGAAGCTACTAAGACGTACTCCTCTCTAATCGTCTAGATAGCTACCGCGGAACAAGCAAACTAGGTCCTAGAAGGAGGACTATTCTAGTAATACGAACGCCTCGACACGGAGATATATAAGAGTAGCTACAGAGTGCTCTAATGCTTTAACTACTAATAATACGGCTATATCGCGCTAAAGTATACCGAGAAGACCCCTAAGTACCTATACTACGTAGGACCGTATTAGGGGAAACAATACCTACGGGAGGAATCGAGGTGCGCGTACTACGGCCGTAAACACCCGGTATACTCGAACTAATGCCCTATAAGGTAGTAGCGTAAGAAAAGGCCCGCTAGGCTAGAGTAATAACTCCGGCGAGGTACTCTATACTAACGCTCGGCAATTCCTAGTATAGAGGATTCGAGGCCGTAAAGAGGAAAAGGATAGACGAAGCGACATAAAATATATAGTAGAGTACTTACCTACCGCCGGGACGCCTAAGGGGGCTATAGAGGGCGGTAAATGAAGCTAGATAGATACAAATCTTTAGGCACCCCCTAACGACCGAACGGTAACTAACCTAATAGGATAGCGCGATAAACGAAGGAGCTATATAGCTAATAAGCACCCTAATAGACCTTATCCTAGCTAGTCCGTAATACTAATATAAACTAACCTCACTATTATATAGTATAACGTTAATAAAAGTAAGGACAAGGTTCAACTCTACTTCCTCTAGGAACTCGACGACTAAAGGTATTATATCGTAGCGATATAAGAGCTATAGCTAAACCTGTATACTCGAAGACCTACTACCTATACCGACCTACGGTACTATATAGCTATCGAGGGAGGCATAGGCTATACCCTAAGGACATATATATACGTTAGTAAAGCATTACGTACGGACGCCTAGAAGGTAATCTCGTACCCGGAAGGGAGTTAAGGGGACATTACGGCTATCTAAATCACTACGAGTTAAGGACCTATCCGGATATATAACGTCTATAACCCTCCTCCTTAGGGAAGAACGAGTAGAGACCTCGGTACGCTAGTACGACTTGACTAGGTACTCGACTAAGGGGACATAAACTATATTCTCCTAGGCGACTTTAACCTCTACTACCTAACGTAGGGTCTAGAATTCACCCCCCCTTACGTATATCTAGGAGGTATACTCCTAGAGATCACGGAAAGTAGGGATATAGAGCTCGTAACCCTAAAGGGAATAGAGACGTAGAAGGTAAGAACAAGCGCGAGTACTATCGACCTATACTTTCTGTCGAGGGACGTAGTAATAAGGCTAGTAGAGTATAGACCTAACCTTACCCTAGAGGCAGGGTCAGACTATATCCCTATCTAGATAACGATAGCGACGGGGATAGAAGAGGAGCTCCGGGGTGAAAAGCGCCTTAACTAGAAAAAAGCTCCCTAGGAGGAGATCCGGAATCTACTTAAACAGTACCTAAATAATACTAGTATCGGGGAGACGGAAGCCGAGCTTAATAGTACGGCAGAATAGATAATAACGACGATATAGTAGGCGGCCGAGGAATATATACTAGAACTAAGGCCCTTAAAGTACTAGAAGCCCTTCTAGACCCTAGAGTACTTAGCTAAAGTTAAGGACGTAAGGAGGGCAAGGCGAAAATGGACGAAGGAGTAAAGCTAAGAAGCGTAGGACGAGTACTAGGAAGTAAGTCAGGCAAAGAAGGCCCAAATACGACGAGATAAGTAATAAGACTAGAGGGCAACTATAGGTCTTATAATAGAGAACCCGGAGTAGATATAGCGGCTTATAAAGTAGGTAAGGGCCGGAGACGGGGACAGGACACTACACTTCCCCCTAATCTAGGATACGATAGGCATAATATAGATAACGCCGGGGGGGAAGGCGAAGGCGTTCGCCGACTACTTCTTTACGATATAGTTAACGGCCGACCTAACAGACATAGAGGGAACGATCTACCCGGAGCCACTCGATATATACTAGATAGTAGGCGAGGAGGAGATAAAGGAGATTATAGGAAAGCTAAAGGGCCGTAAGGCCCCGGGACCCGACGGAATCCTAAACCTCCTCCTTAAAGAATATAAAGAAGAAGTCGCCCTATACCTCGCCGAACTATTTACGGCTTACCTACGTAAGGGGTACTACCTACGGCTATTTAGGCGGTCCCTTATAGTCGTTCTAAAGAAGCTATAGAAGGAAGACTATACAAAGCTAAAGTCCTATTAGCCGATCGTACTCCTAAACACAATTAGAAAGATACTAGAGAAGGTCGTAGTAAGAAGAATTATATAGCTCGTCGAGGACAATAACCTACTCCTAGAGATATAGATAGGTAGTAGGAGTAAACGATCTACCCTAACGGCTATAGAGCTTATTACCGAACAGATTTATACTCTCTAGTACTATAGACGGAATAGGGTTATATTACTATTGTCTCTCGATATCTTAGGGGCATTCGATAACGTCTCCTACGAGCGACTCCTCTATATCCTACGGCAAAAAGAAATCCCGCGGTAGGTAATAAGTTTCGTAAACTCCTTCCTTAAGGAGAGAATAACGTAGATTATCCTTAGGAAGCGTAAGGAGGGCAACCTTATATATATAGAATACGGGATCCCCTAGGGCTTAACTCTATCCCCGATCCTCTTCCTAATCTTTATAGCGGACCTAATCCTACTACTTACCTTACTATAAACGTCGGCCTCGGGGTTCGTCGACGATACGAACACCCTAGCCTAGTTAACGACGACCGAAGAAAACTACCGGCTACTTATAGAAAGACACGAGGTATACGAGGAATAGGCACGTCGATACGGCGCCCGTTTCGCCCCGGAAAAGTACTAGCTTATCCACTTTAGCAAGGTAAGAACCTACTATAATATATAAGTAACGGTAACTATCTAGGGTTACGTAAAGAAGCCCTCTCCCGAATTACGAGTCCTAGAAATCTAGCTAGACCCTAAGCTTAGCTAGAACCTCTAGATTAAGAAAGCCTAGAACAGAGCCTAGGTTAACGAGGCTATAATAACTAGACTTATAACGTTAATATAGAGAGCTACGTTTAGTAAGGCAAGGGTTATATATAAGACGATCGTAAAACTAGTAATGCTCTATAGGGCCTAGATATAGGGGATAGGAGGAGTAGGTAAACCAATCCCGAAGCAGATAGAGGGACCCCTAAACCGGACGTAGGCCGCGAACCTCAGACGGATACTAGGAGCCTATAAGTTAACGCTAACGAGAGTAGCGGAAGTAGAGACAGGGTCCCCCCGATTAAATATTATATTAAGGGAATGAGGATCTAATACGCTAGGAAGACGGCGGATTATCTAGTATAATAAGCTATTCGGGACTCTACGGAGAAGATCGCTAGGAGGTACGACCGACTGCCTTACCTTAGGGTACGTTAAAGCTAAAAGTAAGACGACCTACGTACGTTTAAAGTCGTTAAGCGAACCTAGGAGTGGATAGAGAGGAAGGAGGAGGAGGAAAAGGCACGGAGGAAACAGGGCAATAAGGTAAAGATATAAAGCCTCCTAGAGTAGGTAGCGGGCTGCCTTTAGGAATAGGAATAGAAAGAGAATCCCCTACCAAATCGAGGACCCCTAGCCTTACGCCCCTTCTAGAGACACAACTACCTACTCTATAGTGACCTAACAAGGGCCGAAGTAAGTATCGCGATATAGATTAGGTCCGAACACATCGGTTTAAGGGCCTACCTATATAGAAGGAAAGTCCCGGACGTATATAGCCTAGTATACTAGTATAACTACCCGTTATAGAACCCGGAGCATATAATACTACGGTGCCCGTAATAGGTAGAAGGACGAAGCTAGTAGAGAGCTAAGGTAGTAAGACGCGACTACTAGTTAATCGTAACGGATAAGCGACACGTAAAACGGATAGTATAGTAGATACTATAGTAGGGCTTTCTTAAACAGTTCGCGCTAGCTAGCGAGACGGAGGAGTAGATAGAGAAGAGGCGGGAGGTTAAGGGGGTGTAGACAGGGTAGTCATTAGGGCAGGCCTATAACACTAGTATACCCTTAATAAGGAAAACACGAAAGAAGGCAAGGTTAAGAACGTATAGGAGAGGAGAGGGGGTTTTTACTCTATAATACGAGTTTCCCCTTTATGACTAGAAGTAGGTAGTATAGCTATATAGGCTAATAGGCTCTATAACAGTATAATAAACAATATATATATATATATATAAGACACTTAATAAGCTTATAAAGGACTTACGTAAGCGCTATAGTAAGCGTAACGCGAAGGCTCGCGTACGCGACGATATAGCCGCCTTAAAGTAAGTAGATAGACGTAACGACTCCTTTACCGAGTTTAACGTCTTATTTAGAAAGAGTACGAACATTATATAGCTTTAGCGCGATTAAGAGGACTACGTCGATATACTTAAGCGTAAGCTAAATTACCGGTACCTCTAGAAGTTTATCTCTATAGATCTATAGACAATTAAAGCTATAGAAGATTACTTATATCGAGCTAAGGAGGATTTCCGCCTAGTCGATATACTATACCCGAGAAAGTAGCCTACTAAGAAGGATAATAAGAAGGATAGTAAGAAGGACGAGAAGACCGACCTACCTACTACCGGTTCTAGTAATAATAACGGAGGTAGTAGCGGTAGCGGAGGACGCTCTCGACGTACCCGTAAGGTATAGGCGGATCGTAGCAAAGTTAGTATATAGGCCGCTAATATCGGTCCTCTCGATAACGCTAAGAATACTCGATATATAAACGAAGACCGCTATAAGAAGTGTCGTAAGACCGGACACCGCCTTACTAATTAAGTATATAAGCTCTTCGACTACGAGATACTACCCTGTCTACCTACTATATAATAGCGGGGAAATAGTTAGGCTAGTACTTAAGCGTAGTAAGTATTAGGCCTCTTAGAAGTCTAAAAGAACTAGAGCTACTACCGCTACTAGGTAAAGGGCTAAGGATATCTTCGCGTTCCTTAAGAACGATTTAAAACGAATAAGAATAGTAACCTAAGGTAGTAATATACTTAGTAATACCTAGTATAGCGAATAGTATCAAATCTTAGTTGTTCTTTAATATCGGTACTAACTCTAAGTTTATAGACCAAATATATACCTATAATAACAATTTCAAGGTTAATTCGTTACTAGAGCCTCTACTCCTTACGCTAGCGGATAGCTCTACCTTAGGAGTAAATTTTACGGAATAGATAACGATAGAACTGGACCTAAATAGTTATAAGGAAGTTATAAGTACGTAGCTCGCCGACCTCGAATATTATATAGTCCTTAGTAGGCCTTAGAGTATAGTATATTAGCTAGGTATCTATTATAAATCTAGGACGCTTACCCTCGACTCGGAGCGCTATAAGGAGCTATGTCTATAGGACGGCAAGCTAGTATAGGTATAGTTAGTTTATAATAAAGGAAAGTAGCCTATATAGACGTATTAAACCTTCCGTCCGGTAGTGACTATAGAGGATAAACCGGAGCCCCGTCTCTATACTAGACTACCCTTACTAGTAGACGGAAGAGATACTATTAAGAAGCTATATAGGCGCTCCTTAGGAAAGGACCGGAGAACGCCGGTAGAAGTAACCGTAACTATAATACCGGATAATTAGTTACTAGACATCCTAGAAGTAGGAGTAGGAGCTTTTATAATATATATAAGACGAAAGGGTACTTAAGTCCACCTTATATATATCCGAGAAAAGGATGAACTACTAGGATCGAAGCAAAGTACCGATCCTCTATACTCGTACGCGATATTAACCGCTTAGCTAAGCTTATACTCTACACGGCGTATAATAGGCGATTATAGTATAGTAGTAGACGATAAGACTACGTAACGACTAGACGCTCGAGCCGTAGCCTTTATACTAGTAGTGGAAAGATCCGGGCCCTCGTTACGGGCGTATAAAATATACGCGTAAGTAGATATTAACCGGTTCTACAAATCGCTTAATAAGGACAACATTATAGACCCGGTAGATCACCTACTACCCGAGTGCCGTAAGTACGCCCGAACCTTCTCGGCTTAGGCGGTATATAAGCTACTACTATACTAACTAGGTATCGATTATAAGATCAACCTTAAGAAAGGAAGTAAGCTACCTTTTAAGCATCTATTCCGTATATCGCCTTAGGAGGATAAAGTGATTAAGCGTTAGACGGATAGCTACCTAGCCGACTAGAAGATTCGAAGGTACGTAGGACGAGTAGATATAGCTTCGCCCGTACTTATAGTACGTAAGCCTAGTAGTAGACTTCGGGTATACGTAAACTATCGCGGCCTAAACGCTATTACGTTAAAGTCTAGATATCCTATCCCCTTAATATAAGACACGCTTAATAGATAGATCTGTCATTCCCCTGTTCTAGGACCCTATCCGGCCTATATAGGTAAATATCTATTGTTATATACAAAGGAAAACCCGAATAGGTGAAAACCCTTCCCGCCCCTAATTACTCCTTGTCTAGTTTAGCTTTCTCTCTAAACGTACGTAGTCTATATTACTACCCCGTTAGCCCCCGCTCCTAGCTAGTCTCGTCGCGCTACGCCGTGTCCTCTCTTCCTATACTACTCCTACTAGGCGGTACTATTCTAGCTAGCCCTTCTCTAGTATCTAGTTCGTAATACGCCGTAGGTCCTTAACGTTATTAAGAAGTGCCCTAATCGTCCGAATCCTCGCCTTTATTATCTACTCCCCCCTTCCTAGCGACTACCTCGGATAGACGAGGAGTACGTACTATATATTCTAGGAGTAATAGCCGTAGGAGTAGCTAGTATTCGTATATTCTAGAACCTTCCTCTACAATAGGTACCCCTAGAGTCCGATATATTCGCTTCGTAGTTAGGTTACTATACTACTCTATACTCTTATAAGGCGGTAATAGATAAGCTTCGGGGGGTACTTAACCGCGGATTTTGTAGCTAACTATTCCTTAGGTTGTCCCGCTAGCTAAGGGCGTCTACTATATCCTATAACCTAGTTGTTCTACCTCTCTTTCTATAGTTGCTCTATAGACAATTTCTTACCTTCCTATTATATTACTAGCTATTCGTCCCTTACCCGGTAGTTCGGCTCGTTTCCGGGTCGAATGCCCTTATACGCTAGTACTAATTCGCGGGCCCTTACGACTATACTAGCGATAACCTTCTATACTAGGTACTATACCGACTTACCTAAGTAGGAGGTCCTTAGTCCCTAGATATATAGGTCGATCGGCGGTATAGCGGTCTCGTACTTAAGCATCCTCGTTAGTATCGACTTATATGCCCCGGTAACCTTCCTTAGGCATTGGTTTTAGATCTTCGCTAGCGGCGCGACGAGTCCCTTCGATAGGTAGGCCCTCGCGCCTAAGGACTACACTTAGCTACTATAGGTAAGGACTGGCCGTATAATAGCCGTATATAGAAGTCGTGACTATAGGAAGTCCGCCCCCTATATAGACGCAGTGAGCCTCTAGCATAATGCTATATTCTGTTCAGCTTTCCGTAATATTACCTATACGTACTTCCTCTACCGTAGCGCCGGGTCCACCTATAGTCCGAGGATCCTAAGCTGATTTGCCGGGTTAGTCGTGTACCCCTATATCTAGATAGAAGCTTATATATTATAGAACCGTAGCCGGCGCGTAAAGTGTATCAGATTGTACTTTTTAAGGGCAAACCGAGCCCTATACCTCCTAGCCTAGTCCTCGTAGATCTTGTGCTTCTCTTCTAGTAGCCTATAGTTCTCCTTAGTCGAGGAAGACTACGCTAGGATGTTTATGTCGTCTATAAAGCCGCTCGTAGCGGTGTTCTAGGATTCTAGGGCTAGGAGTAGCGTCGCTATAAAGAAGAGGAATAGAATAAGTACTAGCGTTAAGCCTTACGGGATTCTAGTATAGACTGCTTGAAATAGGCTTCTATACTAGCCGACTAGGATTAACGTACTACGGTTTTAGAGGTAGGACCGTACGAAGTTAACAAGCCACTTAGGGAGTCCTTTCGACCTTAGGATATAGAGTAGCCGCGGGTATAACACGTAGTCGAAGGCTCCCGATATATCTAGACTAAGTAAGGATACTACCTTGTCCCTATTCCTATACTAGATAGCCTTTACCTAAGAGGTGATAAGTTCTATCGCGGATAGCGTCGATCGCTATAGGCGCGTACCTATCTAGGTGTCCGGGAGTAGGGAGTACTCCTCTACCGCGTCGGAGAGTCTCCTTATAACTAGCTTCTAAAGCGCCTTCCTAAGAGTATTAAGGAGCGCAATTAGGCGGTACGACTTTACCTACGTATAGTCTTCCTTTTACGGCTTACGTAGGACTACTATCGTCGATTATTTAAATACTATTAGGTAGTATCCGGTAACTTCCTAAGTATAGCGGTAACATCTCCCTCGGACATATCCTATTAGACCGCGATACTAGGGGCTAGGGGAGTAGAGCTATTTATGTCGCTTAGATTAGCCTCGACTAGAGGCGGGAACAACTTACTAGCTAGTAGATACGCCTTAGCCTCGGGGTCGCTAACCGGGCTACTAGGCGATTATAGCGCTAGGATAGAGAAGGAGGAGCCCTATATAGGGTCCTATCGGACCTATTTTGCTAGCTTCTATATCCCCGCTAGCTTACCGGCGATTTCTTCTACTATAGCTCTCTAGTCGACTACTTTCTCCCTCCGTATTATAGCTTTCTTCTATTAGTATCCCTCCCTATATACGTTCTAGGCCTCCTCGCTATAGCTGCTCGTCTATACCCGGCGGGCTCTCTATACTTCTCTTACTACCGTAGTATACTCCGGCGTCTAGTATAGTTTAGACTATATCGTTAGTTAGGTAAGCGGAACGTAAAGTAAGGTCGCTTTTCTTATTTCGTCTATTAACCCTTAGACTACCTCATCTATCTCGTTATTAGTTATAGATTAATAGTTAATATTGTTATAGGTCGCTAGGTATCTAATAGTAGAGATATAACCCTAGTCCGTAGTTATACGTAACTATATACGCTAGTATACGGGCATTTACTTAAACATCTCCCTTACGCGTTATTCTATTATATACTGTCTCGTATATAGTAACGCTAGTGCTTTCGTCCGGCTATTAGTCTACCTTTAATAGCGTTACGAGGATATAATACTATCGACCCCCTCTTACTCGCTATGCTCTACGTAGGTACGAGACTAATAGCCTTTCTAAACTATTCGAAGGCTCGCTTAGCTAGTAGCTTAGTAAGCCTATTAGCGACCTACTCCTTAGTACTAATATATCGCATTTCGACTATACCGTCTTTAACTTTTTTACGGACCTAGTACTATTAAATATTAATACGCTTACTACGTCTATAGTAGACTAGATTCTTAGCTATTACGATAGTACCCTAGTTATTAACGTATATAACCGTAGCTATAAGCTGTTCTTTACTAAGTTCCTTAAGTAGTACGCGTAGCTATATAGCCTCTTTTATAGCCTAAGTCTAACCTATATACTCTACTTTATAGGTAGATAGCGCTACCGTCGCTTATCGCTTACTAGACTAGCTTACGACTACTAATTAGATATTAAAAGCGTGACCCGCTATAGAGCGGCGTAAGTCTATATTACTAGCCTAATCGGAGTCGGTATAACTAGCGAGGTACGTAAAGTTACCGTATATTAGCTTATAGTTAATAGTGCCGCGAAGGTAGCGAAAAATCCCTTTAACTACCCTCTAATAGGTCTCGTCGGGGTTAGAGGAATAGCGACTAACCACTAATATAGTATATACTATGTCAGGCCTAGTGCTAAGTATAGTATATATTAGTAAGCCTACTACTTACTAATACTATAGCTTAAACTTAGCTATAGTAACGTAGCCGCCTTCCGCCTTACGGAGTCTCGTATTACTATCTATTAGGGTGTAATTAGGCTTATAGTCCTATATACTATATTGCTTTAGTACTAACTCTAGGTAGGTACGCTAGCTAAGGTATAGGCGTCTATTAGTACGGTCGCGACGGATAGTTATGCCGAGATAATAGTAAAAAGGGCCTAGGTCGGTCATTTAAAATCTCTAGCTAAGAGCTGTCTTAAGTTATAAGATCTCGTACTTATTAGGCCCTATAATAAGCAGGTCGTCTATATATACGGCTACGAAGGTATAATCCTTCGCGAATATACTATAGTCGCTATCTAGAGTAGTAAACCCCTATGATTTAAGAAGCGTAGCAAGTGTAAGATACTAGATACGTAGTGACTACTTAAGGCTATATAGTACCTTATTAAGCTAGTATACTATGTCTTTGCCTTCCTTATAACTAGTAGGTTATTTAACGTAGATATCGGTATCCGCTTCTCTATATAGAAAAGCTGTCTTGATATCTATCTATTCGATCTCCTAGTCGTGCGCGTATACTATAGTAAAGATAAGTTTATAGGTCATTAGCTTTACTACTAACGCGAAGGTGTTATAGTAGTTACTACCGGCGACCTATTCGAAGCCGCGGACTACCTATCTAGCCTTATACTTCTATATCTTACTATTCGTATCTCTCTTAAGCTTATAGACCTACTTGCCGCGTAGTATTCGCTTACCCTTAATCTAATCACGTCTACGAAGGACTTATATACGGTTCTCTTTTAGTAAACGGACCTTATCGTCTTCCGCGAGTTACTATTCGGTCTAGTGACCTAACCGCTACGCCTAGAGCCTTGTCTATAGGTCGAAAGCGTTAGTTACTACCGCTAGTATAAGGACGTAGAAGAGTAGTATATACTAGTCGTTCCTTAGTATACGCTTTCGCTTTCCTATTACGATATTAGTCTTATCTAGGCGTAATCGGCGGTCGTGCGGATATAATGCCTCTTCCGCCGGATTAGGCTACTATTCGTAGCTCGGCCCGGCCTACGGTAGTAGTCGCTCTAGCGACGGTAAGCGCTCTAGTAGCGGCGATTGTTCTAGTGTCTCGAGATAACTAGGTACGGAGGGTAGCGAGCTGTCGTTATTACTCTCGTCGTGCTACTAATAGACCCGGTAAATAGTAATCTTAGTTAGCTATTTAGGTACTAGTTCTATAGTAATAGTCTATAGTACTAGCGCCTTACTTTTAGTATAGGACCGTGTCTTATCTACTATAACGTTATCGCGCTATTCGGCCGTACTATCGGCTTTAGCGACTCGATATTAGCTATTGCCTTTAAAGCCGAGTATTAAGCCGTTATATATCCGCTCCTTACT
Organism: Fulvia fulva; assembly: GCF_020509005.1. Classification (NCBI taxonomy): domain Eukaryota; kingdom Fungi; phylum Ascomycota; class Dothideomycetes; order Mycosphaerellales; family Mycosphaerellaceae; genus Fulvia; species Fulvia fulva. Next base: position 688,035 of record NC_063014.1, on the reverse strand, counting down.
TAGAGCCGCTTTAGGCCTCTTCCGGCTAGGCTATAGTATATACGCCTTACTTCTAATCTTACGGATATTACTAAGGTTCGGCTTCTCGCCGTACCGTACTTCGAACGGCATATACCCTAGTCGTATACTTAGTAAGCGGTTACGAATATAGGTAATACTATGCTATAGCACCTCCGGCTACTAGCACGGGTCGAGTTAGTACTCTATCTCCGCTATTATTAGTATTAGAGTCAGCTTATAACGCTATACTCCTTAATGTCTCTTAACGGTACTATTTTACTAGTATTACTCGGTACCTATATATTTATATTCGATGCCCTTGTCGTACGTAAAAGCGAACAGCTTATATAACGAGTTCTCCCCTACCCTATCGAGGTGAAAGGTACGGAAGGGACGTTCTAGCGTTTCGTAGTTCAGTACGATATGTCGTATATAGTAGAGGAGCTCGTCTTTTATACGCGTAGGGATATTGTCTACCTATTACGTAGTATTGTTAAGAACTAATAGCTAGTACCTATACCTACCGAAGCGAGGCTCGAATAGACTAGTAATATCGATATAGGTAAGGTTATTTATATAGGTTCCCTTACGTAGGTAACTACTATATAGCCGTTCCTTTATACGCCCTAGAGTATATACGCGGTAGATATAGTTTCTATTTCTTATTCGCTATATACCGGTAGACATAGTTATAAGCTTCTTAATATTATCGTCTAATAGGTACGTAAGCCGCTTATACTAGAGCTTTAGCTTTAGGTCGACCGTATATACGGTATATAGCTATAGGAGTTATATATCGAGTACGAGTAGTCTATCTATCTAGGATATACTAAATTAGTGTTCCCCCTACTAAAAGGTAAGTCTATCTTTAGCTTATATAATGTCGCGGATATATAGCTAGAATTAGCTTATTACGATTAGGTTTACGCTAACTATAGGCGAGTAGTAGACTTCTAGTATTTTAAGGCGACGCTTACTAGTTATTGTCTTATATAGTAACTTAATAGTGCTCTTACTAACCGGCGTGACTGACCCCCCTACCCCCTAAGATACTAGGGTAGACGCTAGTTCTTAGTAGGTCCCTATTACGGCCGCTCCGTAAGTCAAGGATTAGTAAAGGGGCACGTGACCTTAGATCACGTAACGCTCGGCTAGAAGCCGACCCGTAATACCTAGGCTCTTAAGTATAGGCCTCGACCTTAGAACCTACTTCTCTCTTTAGCTATCGACTTTATTAATACTACACCCCTATACTCTCGTACTATAGCCTCGTAACAGTCCCTTAGATAAAGAGGTCCTTTCTACCGATAAGACTACCGTTAGTACTACTATCCTAGATAAAGATATTGTATAGGTTACGGTTATAGTAGATAGCTATAGCCTCTTAGCCGTTCTATTAGAAGTAGGTCTAATGTCCGCTACCCTAGATAAACATACGGTATTACTTCCCTTATATAGGTGTTAGTAGGCCGATTACTAATATACTATCGCTATTATTATCGTCGATACGGCGCCGCTGATTATCCTATTACTACTACTGTTATTTCTCGGCCTAGCCTACTAGCGTAAGTAAGGGGTTCTTCTTCTAGTACTCCCCTTTATAGTACTTACGGTAGTATATATATTTAGGGTAATCGAAGCGCCTCTTACGGCGGCGCTAGATACGGCTATCGTTATTATTATTATAGTAGAAGGCGGTATTCTACTATATACTTAGCTACTAAGAGACGTAGGAGCAATACTATTGCGCGACGTAAGAGAAGAAGGTATAGATAAGACGCGATAAGCTATAGGAATAGAGAGCGACGCTCGGGCTCGTTATAGAAAACCCGGAATAGATATAGAGACTAGCTAAATAGGTACGACTACCTAAAGAGTAATAAATCCCTTACTTCCCTCTAATCGTAGACCGCGAAGGGATTATATAGGCTACGCCCCGGGGCAAGGCAAAAGTATTAGCCGACTATTTCTTTTCGACGTAAGTAGAGGTAGACCTTACGGATATCGACCCGAGTATATACCCGGAACCCCTAGACATAGATTAGGCGGTTAGCTCTAATATAGTAATAGGAGTCATAAGTAAGCTAAAAGGACGAAAAGCCCTAGGCCTAGATAGGATACTAAATATACTACTAAAAAATATAGAGAAGAGATTACGCCGTCGCTTACTAATATATTTACCGCGTACCTACGGCTAGGGTATTACCCGAAGCCGTATAGAGAGTCTATAATAGTAGTGCTACGTAAGCTATAGAAGGAGGACTATACTTAGCCTAAATCGTATAGACTAATCGTACTTCTAAACACAATAGGGAAGGTCCTAGAAAAGATAGTAGCCTAGAGACTTACGTAGCTAGCCGAGAATAACTACGTACTCCTAGTAATACAGATAGGGGGAAGAAGCTAGCGATCGATACTAATAGTAATAGAGCTAATTACGGAACAAATTTAGACCCTCTAGTACTACGGTAGGAACCGAGTAGCGTCCTTACTATCCCTCGACATCGTAGGAGCCTTCGATAACGTCTTATACTAAAGGCTAATATATATCCTATAGTAGAAAGGCATCCTCTAGTAGGTAACGAAGTTTGTCTACTCCTTTCTCTAGGAACGGACGACATACCTAGTCCTAGGAAGGTATACGTCCGACCCGGTAAAGGTAGAGGCTAGAATACCTTAGGGTTCTACTCTCTCCCCTATCCTATCTCTAATATTTATGTCAAATCTAATCACCCTACTCACCTCTCCGTAAACCTTAGTATCGGGATTCGTAGACGACATAAACATTCTAGCCTAGTTAGACTCGATAGAAGAGAACTGTCGCCTCCTTAAAGATAGGCACAAGAAATACGAGGAGTAGGTAAAGAAGTATACTGCCCGGTTCGCCCCTAAAAAGTACTAACTTATATACTTTAGTAAAGCGAGAATATACTATAATATAAAGGCGGCGGTAAGAATCTAAGGCTACGAGACTAAGCTATTAGCGGAGCTACGAGTACTAGGGATCTAGCTCGACCCGAAGCTAAGCTAGAATATATAGATTAAGAAAGCCTAGAGTCGAGCGCAAGTTAACGAAGCCTCGATAAAGAGGCTTACGGAGTCTATATAGAGGGGAATATTCGACAAGGCAAGAGTAATATAAAAGGCGATCGTTAGACTAGCTATATTTTACGGGGTATAGATTTAGGGAACAGGAGGCGTAGGCAAACCGATCCCGAAACGGATAGAGTAACCCCTAAATAGGACGTAGGTAGGTAACCTACGTAGGATACTAGGCGTATATAAGATAACGTTAATAAGTACGGTAGAAATAGAGATAGGAACACTACTAATCGGCTAATATATCCGGGGAATAAGAATTTAATACGCGGTAAAGACGACAGATTACCTAGTATAAACTACAATCTAGGAGGTAAAGAATAAGATAGAAAGCCGCTACCGGAGAGGGGCCGGACATAGGACAAGCTAAAAAGAGGATGACCTTACTACCTTTACGGCCGTATAGATAAGCACCGAATGGCTAGCACGAAAAGAGGAGGAGCGTAGGACTCGCTAGGCCGGCGGGAGCAAGGCTAAGACCTAAAGCCTAGTAGAATAGATAGCGAGCTACCTATAGGAACAGGACTAGAAAAGGAAGCCCCCTAAGACAATAGGCCCGATAGTACTCCGAGCCTTCTAGAGACACAATTACTAGCTATATAGGGACCTGAAAAGGGCCGAAGTAAGTATAGCGATCCAAATCAGGTCCGAACATATTAGATTAAGGGCCTACCTATTTAGGAGACGCGTACTAGACATCTATAGCCTAGCCTACTAGTGTGGCTACCTATCGTAAAACCTAGAACATATACTACTACGATGCCCGTAGTAGGCGAGAGGTAGGGGAAATTGGAGGTACTAAGCGGGAAGGAGAGACTATAAGTTAATTATTAGGGATAAAGGCAATATTCGCCAAATCTCTTAGTAGATACTATAGTAGGGATACCTCTAGTAGTTTAGCCTCGCTAGCGAGACGGAGGAGTAGATAGATAAGAGGCGGAAGCTAGGGGGGTTGTAGATAGGGTAGTTATTAGGGTAGGCCTATAATACTAGCGTACCCCTAATAAGGGAAATCTAAGACGACAACTAGGGGGAAAAGATAGGCGGGAAGGAGGAGGGGTTTTTACTAATACGGTTTCCCCTCTATATATACGAAAACAAGATAGTATAGCTATATAGGCCGAAGGGCACTACAATAGCTTAATAGAATATCTATCTATCTATATACTTAGCTAGAAGTTAGCTACTACCGCTATTATATTATTTAGTGTTGCTTATAGTCTATTCGGCTCGCCTAGGAAGTAGGAGTAACTATTAATGTAGCTAACAATAAATTAGTTATATTCGTCGAATAGGGCTCGTAGGAACTAGTAGACTAGAAGGATGTCTAGTATAGTTACTAGTATATCGATGTCCTTTAGTTCTACTAATAGTATCTTAATTACGTGACCGAGTACTATAATATCGCTATTTAAGGACGCGAGGTGAGTCGTAAGTAGCTTCTTAAGTGCTTGCCGAGCCTAGTTCATTTTATCCTTCTTAAACTGTGCCTTAAGGTCGTTAAGGGCCTGTCGTACTAACTTATTTGCTTCTCGTACCTTAAGAACGATCTCGTAGGCCGTAGTACTATATCTATTAAGGACCTCGGTATAGGCCTAGAAGCGCTTCTTATACTACGGCTCTGCCTACTTATTATATATAGCGTCGGTTTCGCCTACATCTATGTCTTAAGTAGGTCTAGCCTTATAGAGTTATTAATAATACCCGCTATTAAACAGGTACGGGTAGATAGTAGCGGAGTAGAGTAAGAGATCAATCTTTAACTAACTAATAGCACGAGTATATAGCAATATATTAGGAACTAATATATTGATTGTGTTAGATGTCTATCTAAGCTAAAGTGGAGAGAAGGTATCTCCCTATAAGCTGAGTCATCGTAGATACCTTAGGCTACTAGATCACTTCCTGATTGTTGACTCCCTTTAAGATGCTATATCTTAACACTCCTACTTATCTCGTATAGGAGGTTACAGTCTGCTCACTTCCTAATAATAGTACTTAGACCTTTTTATGACAGGTTAAGCTAGCTTATAAACCTCTAGAAGTGTAGACTAGTCTTTAGTTTTGTAAACCCGTCTATAACTATCTTAGAGGTTAGGGTGTACTTAACAGCAATAAGCCTCCTCTACTAAAGTTTCCTAATAGCGTTATAGGCAATGTCAATGTACTTCGACTTGTTATAAACATATACATCTTTTACTAGGGTAAGGGTAGCTTGATTGTTACCTCTTAATTAGACTGGTCTTAAATTTGATACAGTCTCCTAGCTTCTAGTGATTCTTAGTTAATAGGAACAGTCTCCTACTAACTCTAGACAATCCATTTCTCTTAGCAGTAAAGCTAGGAATTAGGACTACTTTATATATACATTTTTAGCTAGATATTTAGCCTCTATTATAGATGTTGCTACAGACTTTTGCTTCTTACTTATCTAAGAAACTGGTACCCTATAGAGGAAGAAGACATACCTAAGGATTGAGACTCTGTCTGCTTTGTCTATTATATAATCAGAATCACAGTATATAATAAGGTGTCCTTTTCTAGACTTTAAGAACTGAAGTCCTAGATCAGGGTATAATCTTAGGTACCTAGTGATCTTCTTTAAAGCCTTTATGTGGTAGGTGGATAGGTCACTCACAAATGAGCTTATCCTTCCTAGGGCAAAAGCAATGTCTAGCCTTGTAATTGTTGCTAGCCACATCTAAGTACCATTAATACTCTAGTACTCTGCCTTGTTACACCTCTTATCTATATAGCTTAAAGGTTTGAGGGCCTTATAGCTATCTATAGGTGAGTGTGTAGGTGCTGCCTTCTTATAGTTCATTCCTATCTTAGCTAGGCTATCCCTAATAAAGTGTCCTAAGTCAAGTTCTAGGATTCCTCTCTTCCTGTCCCTTATGACTCTTATACTAAGGATCTTTTTAGCTTCATCTAGATCTCTAATCTTGAAGATCTTACCAAGTTCTCTTTTGAACTAGAGAACATCTATTAACTTTAGTGTAGCAATTAGAATGTCATCTACATATATAAGGATTATGATCTCCCTCTTCTTATAGATAAGTAGGCATAGATCTACTTCTGACTATATGAATCCAATCTCTCTAAGCTTTGACATATAGAGTTGATTCTAATCTCTAGCTACTTGCTTAAGTCTATATAAGCTTTTAAGGATTTTGAATACTATATTTAGTAGAAGCTTAACTTCTAGTAGTAGTATCATAAAGATGTCTTTATAGAGGGTTCTTTCTATGAATGTATTGTTCATATCCACTTAGTAAAGATGAAGATCCTTCTTATACACAATAGCTATAAACACCCTAAGGGTGTCCTGTCTTACTATAGGTACAAATGTCTCTATAAAGTCAATACTAAACTTCTGTAAGAAGCCCCTTATAACTAGTCTAGCCTTGAACTTTTCAACAGCTCTACTAATGCTTCTCTTAATATTAAAGACCTATCTTAATATAACTAGATTTGCTCCTTTTAGTAGAACAGAATTTCCCTAGGTGTTGTTACTCTATAGAGCATCTAGTTCCTTTTGGATTGCTTCCTTCTAAAGATGTCCCTATTTCTTATTATTTATAGCATCCTTGTAGGATTTTGGAATTAGGACCTCTTGCTTATATATAATAGCTTCTATAGTTACTATAAAGGCTATTTCCTTAACTTCTTCTAGGAATTCGCTATCCTATAGTATTGAACTGTCCACTGATTACATAGGTATAAAGAAAGCTTAGTAAAAAGCAGTAAGGTTCTCTAAGAGGTCTATTACTTCTCCCACTTTAGTAGTTAGTTCGGGCTTAGGGACTATAGATTTTAGGGCTTTCTATTTCATGTCATAGCCCTTAACATCATAGTCAGCCTTTCTCTTTCTAAGGGATGATTTAGGGACCGTCACTTATGACCTAGTGACGTCTATTTCCTAGGGATCTAGGGAGCTTCTCTTAATTAGCTATTCGATTTTCTGAAATTCTCCTACGTTCTCCGGAGGTTAGGGAAGTTGCACAAACAGCTTTCTCGGCTAAGCGACTTTAGGGCTCTCACTTGGCTGATCTATTTCGGGAGGGCTCTAATAGACGCCTAAATAGTAGGTAGATTGTCCTAAGGATACGTTCTTCCTCGGCCTTCCTAAGGGCTTCCTAGCTAGTACACTGCTTAGTAGATTCAATGTTAGAACATTAAGACCTATATCACCTCTAGGCTGGTCCTTAAAGAAGTCTATATATATGTGTTGTTTAACAGCTCTTATGTCTAGTTCCTAAAAGAGCTAGGCTTTAGCTATGTTTTTAATATACCTAATAAACACTGCTTCTTTACCCCTATTTATCAGCTTGTCACTTCTTGCCTATAAAGGTTAGGATCTTGTGTCTATATAGACAATAGCTTTATGTCCCTAAACTTTTAAATAGTTGATAGTCGGTTTGATACTATCAAAAGCCTTATCTAGTAAAACCTTAAACCTATCGTAATCTAGGCCATTTAGTAGTTTGTTCCTTATATAAGTTTAGGCCTCTAGTACTTTAGGCCAAAATTTAACCGGCATTTTAGCCTCTTTAAGTATTGCCCTTATAGAGTCCTCTAAGGTTTGTACTGACCTCTCAACTAGTCTATTCTATAGAGAGTTATATACCTTAGTCGGCTCGAGCCTAATCCCTCAATCCTTCTCCTACTACTTTACTAATATAATAAGTTCTTTTGCATTATTAAGCCTTACTGCTTTTAGCTACGCTAATAATTTCCTCTCTACTTTGATCTTCTAGTTCTAGAGAGCAACTGGAGCATCTTCTCTTTTCCTAAGAGGAAAGGTCCACTTCTTCCTAGAGAAGTTATTAAGAATCTCAAGCTAGTATTTGAATCCTAGTCTTAAGATTAGTAGTGGGCTATATATGTTAATAGATACAAGGGCAAGTCTTTTAGGTCTTCTCTCTATAACTTTGCCTTTGTACTTCTTCATCTTTACTATTAAACATACTCTGTACTAGTAAAAGCTATCCTTAGGGATAGGAATGGGCTCTTTTAAGTCTATTACCTTATAAAGATTCTGGAGCAAATTCTTCCTAAAGTGTACAAATCTTCTATACTAAAGCTCCTACTACTTTAGGTCGGTCTCTAATTAAGCAGTCACAAAGGCATTCTCTATTAATAGTGCATATAATAAGTAATGTGCCCGTTCTTGTAGGAGAGGAGAAATCTCATTAATAAATAGAACCCCCTAAGGAGCTTTGTCTAGACAATAGTCTTACTAGAGGGGGAAACAAGAGAAAATGATAGAGGTTGAACACTAAACTACTTACTAAACTAGTTCTATAAAACCAGGTTTACTCCTAGCTTAGGTATAAGTAGGACATCTTCTAAAACAACTTTTCTACTAGCTCTCCTACTTATCTCTACATTCCTAATATAAGTGGCCAATAAAAACCCACCTCCTACTTTGATCTATTTCTTCTTTATTAAAGGAGCTATAGATCTAAAGAGGCAGCTTTAGTCAGTTATATAGGATAAAGTATAGGAGTTAAGTAACTACTCTAACGAGGGGAACTTGCCTTAGACTTCTATAGTTAAGTAAGCCACTTCATTATACTCATCATTATCAGACATTGTCTCTAGGGATGAGCTATATAAGTTACGTAACTCTTAGGCGGAAACCCCTTTTCTAGTCTTCTTTACTTTAGAGGTATAAGACTAGGCCTAGTTCTTCTAGAGCGACAGTATATTAGAGCTGAGTTTCTTTACCATTTTCTTCAGTTCTTCTATAGAGGACTTCTCTCTTAGTGTCCTTCTTAAAGTAGGTAGTAGAGTTCTCTTCTTCTTAATATATGTTATATTCTAGGAAGATGGTGGTTAGGAATAAGATCTAAGGACCTTTCTTGCCTTAGGTAGACTAGGGCAGTCCTTGATTAGATGATCCTTCCTATAGAGAAGGCAGGAGAGTAGTCTTACTAGACCTAAGGGCTTGACCTAGGTGGCTACTATGCTATACTTAGCCTTAGAGGGATCTAACCTAGCTTCTTAAGCTTTAAGGATCTTTAAGGTCCTTTCGTGATCTATCTTTAGCTAAGCTATAATAGTATCCCTAGCTATATAGTAGTTAGGTAGTAGTGAGCTTAAGAGCTAGGTCATCCTTATATCAGCTTTCCTATAATACTAACCCTCTAGGTCAACATTAGCAATCCTTTTTCTAAGAGAAACCAGGTGTGTCTATACAGATCTTATAGTGAACTCTTTACTTATCTTAAAGGTCACAAATTGCTTTATAAGCTTATATATATAGGTTAGTAGCACCTGGCTATACTTGTTCTAGAGATATACCCACTTCTTAGTAGCTCTTCTAGATCTACATAAGCCCTTAAGCTCAAATTCATCTTCTTCTATAATCCTACTAAGGATACTAAAGTTATATACTATATTATGTCTTATCTATATTAGCGTATTAAGGATCTCTTTAGTTATAGCCTCTTCTTAGAGTTTCAGAGTCTTGCCCTTAATGTTATTAAAAGACACTTCTATTAGGTCATTAAATATAAAGAATGCTAATTGGCTCTCTATCTTATATCTCTAAAGGTTGAACTATCTCTTCTAATTGTCCCTCCTAAGAATTAGGATTTTGCCTCCCTTCTCCTCTATCTTCTCTTAGTTCAAACCTATAATAGATTGGATATAATAAGACAAGGTGTGTATGTTCCAAAGTAGTGGCTTAGATCCTACTAAGGCTTCTAGTATAGAATAGGAAAGTTCGTAGGTGTGGATACTAAGGCCTACTTAGTAAAGTAAGGAAGGAGCGGTATAAGGTCTCGGGGCTAGGATATAGGTCTGTCTCTTCTAGTAGAGCTTCAAATGACTTACTTGAAGTCCTTCTTAATAGTATCTCGATACAGTTCTACCTATAGAGTATCTTCAAGGTATTAGCTTTAAGTAAGCCGTATAGAGTCCTTGTCTAGGTTACCTATTACTTAGTATCGAACTAAGCTCCTTAATAGGATAGACGGGGTAGACTTCTAATTCCTAGATGTTTTCTACTACGATAGCAAGGGATATAAGTAACCTATACTAATATAGGTTGCTCTTATTCCTACATAAACCCGGGCTTATAACCTGTTAAATAGGTACGGGTAGATAGTAGCGGAGTAGAGTAAGAGATCAATCTTTAACTAACTAATAGCACGAGCATATAGCAATATATTAGGAACTAATATGTTGATTGTGTCAGATGTCTATCTAAGCTAAAGGGGAGAGAAGGTATCTCCCTATAAGCTGAGTTATTGTAGATGCCTTAGGCTACTAGATCACTTCCTAATTGTTAACTCCCTTTAAGATACTACATCTTAACACCCGCTCTTAATAAGTAGTGTGTCGATGAAGCGTATCTATATAGTGATTTGTTCTAGGCGAGTTAGTAGCTCGATACGCTTGTTCTTAGTAACCTTAATAGTAGTGACGTTAATTAACGAGGATATAATAGCTAAAGAGGATAACGAGTACTTATACTCTAAGAAGGGACGAGTACTTATACTCTATATATTGTAGCTACTTAGCCTAATATATATGTCTATGACTATATAATCTAATCCCTTATATATATATCTGTTATATAAGTACTATAGTACTATAGACCTGTTTTACTAAGGGAGATATATAGGCCGTAAAGGTCGGATATTGGTTCTTTTACCGTTACCTCCTTATTTAGTAATAGCTATAACGACGCCGCTTACTTATAGGCGCGTCGGCCTTAGTACGTAGTGTAACTAGTATTACTAATCGTGTATATAGATAGATATTTCATTAAGCTGTTATAGTGCCCTTTGGCCTATATAGCTATACTATCTTGTTTTCGTATATATAGAGGGGAAACCGTGTTAGTGAAAACCCCTCCTCCTTCCCGCCTATCTTTTCCTCCTAGTTGTTGTCTTAATTTTCCCTTATTAGGGGTACGCTAGTGTTATAGGCCTGCCCTAATGACTACCCTATCTGCTACCCCCTAGCTTCCGCCTCTTGTCTATCTACTCCTCCGTCTCGCTAGCGAGGCTAAACTACTAGAGGTAACCCTACTATAGTATCTACCGAGAGATTCGGCGAATGTTACCTTTGTCCCTAATGATTGACTTGTAGTCTCTCCTTCCCGCTTAGTGCCTCCAATTTCCCCTGCCTCTCGCCTACTACGGGCATCGTAGTAGTATATGTTCTAGGTTTTGCGATAGGTAGCTATACTAGTAGGCTAGGCTATAGATGTCTAGTACTCGTCTTCTAAATAGGTAGGCCCTTAATCTAATATATTCGGACCTGATTTGGATCGCTATGCTTGCTTCGGCCCTTGTTAGGTCCCTATATAGCTAGTAATTGTGTCTCTAGAAGGCTCGGAGCGCTATCGGGCCTATTGTCTTAGGGGGCTTCCTTTTCTAGTCCTGTTCCTATAGGTAGCTCGCTATCTATTCTACTAGGCTTTAGGTCTTAGCCTTACTCCCGCCGGCCTAGCGAGTCCTACGCTCCTCCTCCTTTCGTACTAGCCATTCGGTACTTGTCTATACGGCCGTAAAGGTAGTAAGGTCATCCTCTTTTTGGCTTGTCCTATGTCCGGCCCCTCTCCGGTAGTAGCTTTCTATCTTATTCTTTGCCTCCTAGATCGTAGTTTGTACTAGGTAACCTGTCGTCCTTGCCGCGTATTGAATTCTCATTCCCCGGATATACTGGCCGACTAGTAGTGTTCCTGTCTCCAGTTCTACCGTGTATGTTAATGTTGTCTTGTATACGCCTAGTACCCTACGTAGGTTGCCTGCCTATGTCCTGTTTAGGGGTTGCTCTATCCGTTTCGGGATCGGCTTGCCTACGCCTCCTATTCCCTAAATCTGTGCCCCGTATAGTATAGCTGGTCTGACGATCGCCTTATACATTACTCTTGCCTTATCGAATGTTGCTCCCTATATAGATGCCGTAAGTCTCTTTATCGAGGCCTCGTTAACTTGTGCTCGACTCTAGGCTTTCTTAACCTATACATTCTAGCTTAGCTTCGGGTCGAGCCAGATCCCTAGTACTCGTAGCTCCGCTAATAGCTTTGTCTCGTAGCCTTGGATTCTTATCGCCGCCTTCATGTTATAGTGTGTTCTCGCTTTACTGAAGTGTATAAGTTAGTACTTTTTAGGGGCGAACTGGGCACTATGCTTCTTTGCCCACTCCTCGCATTTCTTGTACCTATCTTCGAGGAGGCGACAGTTCTCTTCTGTCGAGTCTGACTAGGCTAGGATGTTTGTGTCGTCTACGAACCCCGATGCTAAGGTTTGCGGAGAGGTGAGTAGGGGGATTAGATCAGACATAAATATCAGAAATAGGATAGGGGAGAGAGTAGATCCCTGAGGTATTCTAGTCTCTGCCTTTACCGGGTCGGACGTGTACCTTCCTAGGACTAGGTATGTCGTCCGTTCCTAGAGAAAGGAGTAGACGAACGTCGTTGCCTACTAGGGGATGCCTTTCTGCTATAGGATATATATTAGCCTTTAGTATGAGACGTTGTCGAAGGCTCCTACGATGTCGAGGCAAGGAAGGAATCGTATTTAGCAAGCTAGCTACGAGATAAGGTGACAAGTCTTAACCGCGCTTTCCTACTTATCTAGTACTACCGTGTAGCCTCGTTTCGAGAGGTTAGCCCGGAGCAAAAGCTTCCCTCTACGCCCTCCCTCCCTATTTGCTCCTTAAGCCAATATCCACCTCTATAGGCCTACGCCCTTTAGTGCTCTCTATTGACCGACATGCGCATCCGTCCTCTCGGGCTATATAGACAGTGTTAGCCGTCGCTACTAGTGTATACTACGCCCTAGGTTTTGACGCCCTTCGCGTTACCGTAGCCTATCTCTAGAAAGCGGCCGTCTATGCCTCGTAGGTTTGCTCGGGGCACACACTACGCCGGGCAGCGTACTCCTTACGTTTCTACCTACTAATCAATATGAAGTTCCTTATCACCCTGCCCTCGATCCTCCCCGATTACAGAACTAATCCACTTGTATTGTACGTCTTTTCCCCGTCCTAATAGCCGTCTTTTCCTTGCTTAGGCTATCGTCTTTTCCTCGTCGTAATCTACTATGTCAGACTAGGTGCGTTGTGTAGCGGGACAGGTAGTGCCTTAGGCAAAACCCTCGTTCCTATACCGGGTGTTTAATAGGCCCTTATAGGCTTCGTCGCGTATCCACCTACCTACCGCATTGCCCGCTAACAAACACTAGATTGTTTCGTAGTCCGCTCGACGCCGTTATATAGTCCGCTCAGTTGTTGTTCTATAGTCCGCTCGTCTAATGTTCGTCGCTTAGCCCGCTCGGTTTACGGTCTCCGGAGGTGAAAATTCTGTACTTATACTAGAGGTGTCCTATCGAGCGTATAGGCCACGGTTCCGCGCCCTTCTTATACGTAGAAAGAAGAGGGACTCGCTCCCGACACGAGTACACGCTCGTCGGATGGTTTTTATACCCGTTTTGCTAGTAGTCCTCTGTTCGCCGCGGCTTCGCCTACGTTACGCGCCCGTCGCGCCTACGACGCTCTAGCGTGAGAATACTTAGCTCTCTCGTAGCTAGACGAGAGGTTCGTAGCCGACACCACGTACAGGTGATTCTCGTCGTCGACTAATCGTGTATATATATATGTAGGGCTCGTCGTATAGCCGTAGCCTACGGTTATATCGCTTAAAGGGTCTAGTAAAAATTCTGATTTCCGGCCTTAGCGTATATACGATAGCGACGGTAACGTTACGGCGGCGACAATAGCACCTCTAAAGGTCGTTTTTAGTACTATAGTACGTATTAGTAGTGTCTAGTACATCTATAGGTATCGAATAACGCCCCCGGGCTTATAACCTATTAGTTATAGATTAATAGTTAATATTATTATAGGTCGCTAGGTGTCTAATAGTAGAGATATAACCCTAGTCTATAGCTATACGTAACTATATACGCTAGTATACGGGCATTCACTTTAACACTCGTCTTTACTATTATATTACTACTACATAATCTAGACTAGCCTCTCGGAGTCGTTAAGGTACGCGTAGATACTAGCCTAGTAGGCCTTTCCCTAGGTTAGCTTAGGGGTTCTTAGTAGTATACGTTATATCTATATCGTAATAGAGGTCCTAACTAGTATATAGTCTAACGACGCCTCGAGTATATGTTCGATCCTATAGTAGGTTACCGTATAGTAGTAGCTATCTAAGATCTAGGAGAGGTCGATCGTGCCTTAGAGTCCCCCTCTCTTCTAGGTGTCTAGGTCCTTCGGGGTATTAAGGGCAATTACGTTTCTCGCTATTAAGTCGAGTACTTCGTCGGCTATAGGGTGCGGCTATATAAGGCTTTCCTAGGAAGGGTAGTATATATTAAAGTCTCCTACTACGATGTAGAATCCTTGTCTCTTAAGCGTACTATCTAGGTGTCTATAGACCCCTAGGTCGCGGCTAGACCTCGAGGCTAGCGGTTATATATATAGGTTGTGTATCTAGGTACTACCTACGTAGAGGGAGGTAATATCGCTCCCGCCTTCTTCGTCTATATAGATAGATAGATTATTCATTCGCCTGTTTTAGTGCCCTATGGCCTATGCAGGTCTCTCGCTATTTAGGTCTATTTATGTAGGTAGGAAACCCGATTAACGGATGAAAACCTCCTCGTCTTTGCCCTCCTCGTTCTTTCCTGTCTTGTCCTTTCGTTCTCCTTCCTTCAGGGTACGCTAGTGTTATGGTTGTTACCCTATAACTACCTTGCCCGTAACCCTAGTGATGTCCTCCTCTCGATTCCCTTTCTCCCTTCTGTTTCCCCGGCTCTTCTCTCTCTCTCCCTCCTCTCTATCTACCTTTCCGTTTCTACTACTAGGGAGAATTGCTCTAGGTAGTCCTCGTTAAGGATCCATCTTGTCACTCTCCTTATATCTTGTCTGTCCTGGATAATAGCCTGGTATTGCCTGTCTCTTGCCTTCGCCCTCCACTGGCTTCTCCCTTTTGCCCACTTAGTACAGTTCAGCACCATGTGCTCCGGGTTTTGGGATAGGTAGCCACAGGGGCAACGTTTGGAATCGTATCCTAGGACTCTTCTTTGGTGCAAGTATGCTCTCAGCCCAATGTGCTTAGAGCGAATCTGGATAGCTATGCTTGCTTCCGCCCTCTTCAGGTCTTTGTAGATAAGGTAGTTATACCTCCCGAAGGTCCTGGCCGCTGGTGGGGCTCCTGGCCTCACCGGTTTTTGGTTCTAACGCGTTTCCTATAGGTGACCTGCGATCCTTTCTGCTTGGCTTTGCTTTTTTTTCCCTTTGTCCCCTGTGTTAGCTTGCTCCCTCAGAGCTTCTCTCTGTTCAAGGGCTGCTAGGATTTCCTGTGATGTTTTTAGGTCTGCTTCCTTCTATAGGATCATGTGTGGCCGGTTAGGTCTTCTCCTCCTCTCCCACTAGGTTCTTATCCTTTGAGTAGCTACTTAGATGGTTCCCTAGGCTAGGTATGCTGATGTCTTCTCTACGTATTGACACCTCATGCCCTGGAGGTACTCCCTGATAGGGGCTGTACCTGATTCCATTTCTATTGTCCTGTAAGGGGTTGACTTGTATGCCCCTAGTACTCTCTTTAGGCAGGCTGCCTGCGCTCTGTTAAGGGGGTCCTCAATTCTCTTCGGGATGTGTTTTTCCGCTGCCCAAATTGCTGCTCTATATAGCATTGCGGGCTTGACAATGGCCTTGTACATGGTCTGGGCCTTTGTAAAGGTCGCCCCCTAGGTTGACGTAGTGAGTCTCTCGATTGATTGTCTGTTGGTGTCCGCTCTCGCTTACGCCTTCTTCACTTATGGTCCCTAGCTGAGTTTCGGGTCTAGCCATATCCTAAGGACTCTGAGTTCCCTTATAGGATAGGTCTCGAACCCCCGGATTTTTACTAGTACTGCCAAGTTGTGTTTTGTCTTTGCCTTGCTAAAATGGATAAGTTGGTACTTGTCCGGTGCGAATTTTGCCCTATGCTCTCTTGCCCACTTTTCGCATTGTCTATGTCTCTCCTCTAGGAGTGCGCAGTTTTCCTCTATAGACCCCGACTACGCTAGGATATTTGTGTCATCTACGAACCCCGATGCTAAGGTGTTTGCTGTTTCTAGGAGTAGGGTCAGGTCGGCCATAAAGAGGAGGAACAGAATTGGGGAGAGTGTAGAGCCCTATAGGATGCCCGTGTTCGTAATTGGGGTCTGCGGGGCTTTAAAGGACCCTAGGAGGATCTGGGTTGTTCTGTCCTTAAGGAATGACTGCACAAAGTGTACTATCTAGGCTAGGATGCTTTTCATTCTAAGGATGTGTAGGAGCCTTACGTAGGACACGTTGTCGAAAGCCCCTAATATGTCTAGTGAAAGCAGTAAGGCTACCTTATTGTTACTATAGTGCCAGATGTGTCTGATTTGCTCTATGATCAGTTCGACTGCTATGAGGGTAGATCTCTTTTGTCTCCCCCCTATTTGCGTTGCCGGGAGGAGGTTGTGTTCTTCTACTATTCCGGTGAGCCTTATAGCCACGACCTTCTCTAGGAGCTTCCCTAGTATGTTTAGCAACGCAATTGGTCTGTATGACTTCAACTTGGTATAGTCTTCCTTTTAGGGTTTCCTTAGGACGCAAGTCAGTGATTGCCTAAAAGCCTTTAGGCAATACCCCTGCTTTATACACTAGGTAAAGATTGGCGTAAGCACTGGAGTGATGAGGCTACTGCTAGCTTTTAGGTAACAGTTAGGGATCTTGTCTAGGCCTAGGGCTTTGTTGCCCTTCAGTTTCTTGATAATGTTTCCGATCTCTATAGTAGACACTTGCTAGTTAGCCTCCCTTAGCGGAGGAATGCGTGTTCCTAGGATGTTGCTTAGGTCTGCCTCTACCTAAGTCCCGAAGAAGTGGTCTACGAATGCTTTCGCTTTCCCTATCGGAGTGGTTTGCGTTTCCCCGTCTTGGTCCTATATTAAGGGAAACTAGGGCGGGGAGTTTCGTTCCTCGTCTAGTTTCCTAGCCTATTCTGCTAGTCTAGATTTGTTCCGGGTGTTCTGTGATCATCCCTATAGTTGACCTCCACTCCTGCGTCTTGTCTCTTCTAATCTGCGCCTTCTTTGCTTTGCACGCGTTATTATAGGCTTCCTAGTTTACTTAGGTACGCCGTTGCTCCTATCTCCTTCTTGCTCTCCTTGCCTCCTTGACTTTGGCTATGCACTCTAGTGTCTAGTATAGCTTCTGGTATAGCGACCATCTCTTCTTAGGTATATAGGCCTGGGCTGCCCTTTGTATAGCTTCTATCAGCTGCTCTACTGCTTGGTCAATCCCCTCCGTTGTGTGTATGTTGTCAATGTTCACCTGTTCTAGTTCGCCTTCTAGCCGCTGCTATACTAGTGTCTACTCGGCCAGCTTCTAGCAGAGCCTCCTCTCAGGTTCCCTCTCCTCCTCAACTGTGAGTTAGATGTCGGTTTGGATTGGATAGTGGTCTGATGAGGACTCTAGTTGGTCATTGACTATGCAGCTTTCTACCCGTCGTGTTAAGGCGTGGGACATAAAGCATAGGTCTAGCGTGCTAGAACTGTTGTTTCTAGCCTAAGTTTCTGTTCCCTTTGGCGTGATCAAGTCCATTTAGGCTGTTTCTATCTAACCAATAAGCCTCCCTACTAAGAAGTGGTGTACTAGGGTGAAGTCCGATCCCCACTTTAGGTAGTAGAGGTTGAAATCTCCTATCACGATGTTGTGGTTTTGTTGGTCCATTGCTTCCGGGAGCCTTCCTAGCGTGTGTAGTTGTGTGCTGCTTCCGGACTCTAGAGGTAGGTTGTATACGCTATAGATCAGGACCTAGCCTTGAGTTATTTTGAGCTACACTATAGTGATATCCCTGTCGGTTCTCGGCCAGGCCTGCTAGTCCTCTGCTAGTACCTTCTTACTGACATAGATACAAGTTCGTAGGACTCCCTCGGTTCTGTTTATCACTATGTGGTATCTCGGGTCTCGTACAGTTGATAGAATCCTAGAGTGTAGGTTGATCTATAGTTCCTGTATTGCTATAATGTGGTGTTCCTCCGGGTCTAAGGCTTGTAGAAAGCTCCTTTGGACCTTGTCTTTGCTTCTGTTCACATTATACTGAATGATTAATAGTCTGTTAGTGTGAGGCATTAGGACATGTTTGTGTCTAGGTCCGTTTGGTCTTGCTGTTAGTCTTGCTATTGGTTTTCCCGTCCCTCCTCCTGTTCTTCCCTTTGGGGTTGGCTCCCTATCATTTGGTTGATTCTCATTTGTCCATTGCTCTACGCTGCCTTGTATAAGAACGTTAGTCTCCCTATTGCTAGCACTATTTGTGGCTCCTCTTATAGCCGGGGTCTCTTATTCGGGTGGGTGGTTCTCTCTAGTTGTTTCTGTTTACCTACTAGGAACCTGGTTAGTGTTGTTACCCTTGCTTCCCGCGCTCTCTACTGGGCTAATAGTCTAACTAGGCATTGGTTTGACCATGCCGGGTGTTTTCTCCCACATGCTACGCATCTTGTGTCCTCCTTCCGTTTTTGGCACTCTTGGGTCGCGTGATCACTAGCATAGTGTGAGCAGACTGGTGTGGCTTTGCTACACTTTGGGGCAATATGTCCGTACTGTTGACAGTTGAAACATTAAAGGATTCTGTAGTTGCTCTGATAGATTTCTACATCCAGCCTCTCAAAGTCCTAGTACAACCCTTAGTCTAAGACCTTGTTCGCTTGCTCTAGTGTTGTAACCCATAAGATCAGCGAGGAGGCCCTCTTGCCCTCCTCTATCTTCTTCTTGACCCACGCTGTCTTTATGATCTATAGTCCTGGTGCTGTTACCTAGTTTTGCCTCTAGAGGTTTGGTGTATCCCTTTGTGTGTCAAAGGTTCGTAGGACCCTATGCGCAATTACTATGTACTGTTGATGGGAGACTTTCGCTGTGCTCCCGATCTTTAGTGTCTACTCCTTATTTATTTCGAGGGTCTTCTTGTCCTATACGTGTGCTGTAAACAGCTTGACCCCTTTGTTGTCTGCCCTTGCCCCTACTATTCCCTTTACTCCGATCTTCTCGACTATCTCCCTCCCGGTCATCTTTCCTATCTCTTCCTTCTCTTTCTGGTCCGTAATATAGACTCGTAGTACTGTGCTTTGAGGGGGGGTGAGTTGGCTCGCGATTGTTACCTAGGTCGTTGGGCCCTAGGTCTGTCTCGGGTCTCTTTGAGGGTTGTTTCTTGCGTTTCGTGTTGCTGCCTCGATTGCCATGTTGATCGTAGTGCTTGTTTGTCGTTTGAGCGCCTTCAGTCCCCCGAGCAGTTCGCTTATTACTCCTTTTAGTGCTCTCTCCGGAAACCTCCCTTCTTCTGCCGCCACTATCTCTTCCGCCTTCTTGTAGAGCGTCCTCCACTCGTCTCCCCCTTGCTCTCGGTCGTCTACTGCCGTCGTCGTCGCCATTTTCCCAACTCTTAGGTCCCTAATCTAGTCTCCTATATAGTTCGAGTAGACCTACTTATTTATATACGTATAGGTTTAGTGTCTATACTATTAGCATTTGAACTATTAGAGGACACGAAAGGATAAGGAGTACTTTTCTACTATCTTAAGGCTATATTACTAGATTAGGCCTTGTTCTATTACTAGATCCGCCGCTTTCGCGTCTTATAGCTATACTATTAGCGCCGAGGCCTTCTTACCTTCTAGCTATTTTCTATAGAGCTAAGTCGCCTTCTAGATTAGAGAGTTAAGAGTGACCGGGTTGTCCTCTTAGAGAGTACGTAGGTGACCTTAGTTAGTCAGGTCGAACTCCTTAGGTATATCGTAGACTAGGATCGTAAATTACTTTGTTAAGACCTTCGCTAATACCGTAACCTTAGATACCTACTATAGCTTCGCCTCTAGGTGCCTCCTAGTAGTAGTATAGACGACTAACTACCCTAGTAAGCAAGGGCGCGCCTAGTGTCCTTAGGATAGTTTACGCGTAGGTGTATATATTTACCGGTCTACGGGCCGTGAAATATATATATAGTGGTCCTAAAAGATAATAAATCTCAAATTTTCAGATTCCCGTGTTTTTGCCTTATAGAGAGATTCTTCGTAAAAATCCTACTTCCTACTAAGGTCGCCTCCTAGCTATATATATCTTAGTAGTACCTCTATACACCCCTACTACGTAATCAACCGTTAAAGGTTAACGACATTCGACGCGCAAATTTCAGGGTCTAAAGGGGCCCTTAGCTCGTTAATATATCCTCCCCTATTACAAAACTGTCTCTAGTTTTACCTCCGCTACGCTAATATAGACTAAGAAACTATACCTACAAGTTATACGTAAAGAAGGCGGATCCGGCGTCTAGTCAAGTAGTCAGTCTAGAGATATTAAGGAGATCGCAAGTTTATTCTATAAGGGCTAAGGAGGCTAAGTTAAAGTCTAGTCTTTATAGTAAGCCTACTCTTAAATTAAGGATATAGCCTAGAAATCGGTTAAGCACCCTAGAAACTAGGTACTATAACTAGAAGCTAGTTAAACTAAGGTTAGAAACCAAAACTACTAAGTGAACTCCTTACGCCTAAGAAAAAGAAATAATAGAGTCCTATCCCTCCTTTGATCTAAATCCTAGTGAATTTGGCTATCTCCTCCGTAGTAAGGTTATAAGGCCGTACCTATAGTCTCGTCGGCTTAGATTCTAGTTCCGGAAGTATAGTAGCCCTATTAATGCCTATTAGAAGTATATCGTCATCCTCTTTGTCGTTAGATTCGGACGTAGTAGGTCTGTTCTTATTCGGAAGATCGCCTTTTTCGATATTCTCGACATCAACCCTATCCTCTAGCGCTATAATGTCTTTAGCGTTAGGAAGATTAAGCTCCGGGTCCGGTCTTAACTATAGGATCAGCTTTAGGTTCTCTCGGGCTTATACACCCTTTAACCTCGTACTATTAAGCTCTTTAAGGACGTATATACTAAACCCCGAGTACACCTTAGCTATACGATACGGCCTAAGCTAGCGGTACCTAATCTTTCTAGATAGGTCATCCTTATACGGCTTGTCGAACTTGACTACAAGATCTCCGACCTAGAACCTCTAGAAGTTAATACTACGTTTAGTATCGAAGTATTCCTTACTTAGGGTACGAAGCCTTACTCTTCGTAACTATAACTCCTAAAGACTTATGTCCCGTACCTATAACTAACGCGCCCGAATAGCTAATAGCTCCTCCGTTAATCTAATAGATCCCTATTTATAGTTCGCCTATATCGGGTATTCCACCTCGATTAGGAGAACAGTACGATAGCTATATAGAACCTCCGCCGGCGTTATGCCCGTAATTCTAGATACCGTAGTTCTATTAGCCTAAAGCACTATAGTAATCTATCGTTCCTAGGACTTATAGGTGTTCTTAGTAAGCTTAGCTAATATAGCTAGAACAGGTCGATATCCTACTTCTATAGTTGTATTTAACTACGGATAGTAGGGTAAGATCCGGATATACTTAATACCTATACTAATAAGTATCCTCTCTACCTCCCCTTCGTTAATACTAGCGTTATTAAGTACAATCTCATAGTAGTATCTATACCGGCTAAACACTATCTTGTATAGGAACTTAGTAATCGCCCGTAAATTTAGAGGCTTCCGTACGACCTTCGCCTTAATCTACCTACTTAGAGCTTCTCGGGCGATAAGTAAGTACCCGTTTCTATATACGTAGACGGGATCGTAGTACTACCTCTCTCCTATAACCTACTAAGTTAATAAGTACATTTCCCCTACTCTCTAGTTGCCTTCGCGAAAGTTGTAAGGAGTACAAGTCCTTACCTAATCCGATACGTCGGAGAAGTAGCCCTCCTAGTAATACCGGCTAGTAATAAGATTATATACTAGCTCTATCCTCCGGTGACTATACTTTTTGTAATAGTGTATTACGATCTCTTTCTAAGTATTATTATCGTCTACTACTAGCTACATCGGTACACCCCTTCGCCGCTAATAAAATAAGAGCTTGTCTCTTAAGTAGTACCGAGGACTCTTCTTAACGAGGTTTCGATACTTAGCCCGGGTGACCCCTTCCGGTCGTGTTCGATATACTAGAATATAAGCTATAAGCTCGGAATTGTTACTATACTAGGGTTCGAGGAGTCGTTTACGCTCTAGAATAACGGGGAAAGTGTTAACTAGCTCGGCGTAACGGAAGAATTTGTCGTTAATTATCTCATTAATATTATCGTTAGGTTCCGTAAACTCCTTAGCTATAGGTAGTTTATAAGACAGTACATCCGGTCCGGAGTACTTCTTCCTATCGACATGCCTTACTTTAAAGGTAAGTAGCCGGATCTAAGTAACCTACCTCACTATTATAGAGTTTAGAATGTCGGATACTAGCCGATTTAACTACTATACTAGCGGTTTAGTATTAACTTCGAGGATAAAGTCTACTCCTACGAGGTAGCGCTATACCTTCTTAAGGCCCTTTAGTACTCCGAGGCACTCCCGCTTTCCTATATCGTACTTAGCCTCCTTTACGTTCTAGGTACCGCTCTTATACCTTACCGAGTATCTTCGTCGAGTGTTATCTAGTGATTTCTACGATATTACGTAACCCTACCTAATGCTACTTATATTAATAGAAACGAAGATCCTACTAGCTCCTAGGGCGTAGGAGATAGTTACTAACGCTAGTACTATTACTAAGAATCTTACTAGGTTCTCTTTCGAGAACTATATATTCTTAGTCTAGATAAACTCGACGTCCTTCCTTAAAAGCTTATATATTAGCCGAGCGACGATCACGAACTAGGGGACCTAAGTCCGGAAGTAAATATAGATCCTAATATAAACTCGAACGTCCTTTACGTACTTTAGGGTTAGCTAGTTCAAGATCTTAGCTACTACCTTAGGATCTAGATAGCGGCCGCTCGGGCTAGTAATATAGCCTACGATCTTTAGGGTCTTATAAAGCTACTGCGACTTCTCCTCTACGACTACCGCTCCGGCCCTCTCTAGGTCCGTAAGAATAAGATTAAGGGACAAAATATGTTCTACGACCTATCGTCGAAGGCTAGGCTCTACCTTAGCGTTACTATAGTCCTTAGTAGGACCTTTTACGCCGATATCGTTAAGAAATAATTTTGCTCGGTAAGAAATATAGTCTATTAACACCTTGGTTACTACCCGTACGAACTAAGTAACTAAGTTCGTCGTACCCTATAGTAACGTTATGTACCGTATAAGCCTAAGAGGCGTTATAAAGGCCGTTAAGTCTCGGCTACTTTCGTTAAGCGTGATCTAGTCGTACCCCGAAAACAAGTCTACTAAAGAGGCTACCTACACCTAGTAAAGTCTTCCGAGAGCCCGTCCGTATCTAGGGGAATGTTCGTATCCCTTATCGTTACCTCGTTTAAGAGTATAGCGGAGTTGATCAACCTATATAGTATAGCTTTACTATTTAGCTCGACCTTCTTTACTACTAAGAACTAAGTATTCGTATAAGTACCTTAACTATACTTAAGATTTCTGTTCTTAATTCGAGCGCGGATTATCTATTCTATAATCGCTCGTAAGCTTAGGTATAACCGAATGTTCCGCGCCTACTACGGTTTATACGTAATCGTTATAATCTTCTAAGGAGGTATAACATTATGTCTAATCTGCCGTATATAGCTAAAATCCTACGCTAGGACACCTTCTCGGTTAAAGAGCATTTCTTTAAACATTTGTCTTTCCTTAGCCGAGAGAGCGATACTAACCTTAATACTAGCGAGCCTTTTAGGTATAATCCTCGAGCCGCGCTCGATACTAGAGAACTTTTTAATAAGATACCTCCTATCGAACGGGCCTTACTCTACTAGTATTAGAGATTCCTAGTAAAGGGCCTTTCGCTTCTAATCTATATCACTATCTACTTTCGACTAAGGCCTCTCGTAAACGCTCGCGTTAATAGGTCTTTTCTTATGAGCTTTACGCTTATATATAGTAAATATATACGGCATCCTAATACCGGGTCTATATAACTATACGTCTCGTTTCTAAGCCTACCTATCAATCTGGCCCTGTTTCAGGATCTCCGTATACTAGTCGCCCTATACGGAGTATATATTTGTAATAACCTACTCTCCTAGAGCGTTAGTAGTCACCTTAGCGCTTAAGTATTAGCGATTCCCAAGCAGTCCTAGCAATTTCTTCGAATACGGGCTAAGGTCGAGGACATTTTCTCTTTATTATAATACGGGGCCGCGGTAGTTCTTAAAGTAGTCGAAGACAGTCGTGTCTATAGGCTTAGGTTTTAGCTTCGTTATACCTTCTTATCGATGTCGACGCGCCGTATCGTTAGAACACTCCGCCTCTAATATATTTACTAAGGTCTCCCCGACTAGACTCGAAAAGCGGACTTGTTTTAAAACCGGACTTCTAATACTTATAGCGGGTTGACTACCGTAAATTAACCCGCGTTCGCATTTTTCGAGGACTATAGAAGTTCTTAAAGAGTTTTGTACTTGTTAGTACCTATAATAGCCGTAAATATTACACTTTTACCCTTCCTACTAGCGATTGTTCCCTCCTATAATCTATCGTCGTAGTTACGGCCTATTAGTCGTACCTTCCTATACTAAGGGCGGCTAAGGATCGTAGGCGAATCTAGATTAGCGGAGACAAACATGTCGATCTAGTAATATACAGATAGATAGATTTGTTATTCTCCTGTTCTAGGACTCTATCCGGCCTATATAGGTATATATCTATTGTTATATACAAAGGGAAACCCGAATAGGTGAAAACCCTTCCCGCCCCCGACTACTCCTTATCTAGTTTAGCTTTCCCTCTAAACGTACGTAGTCTATATCACTACCCCGTTAGCCCCCGCTCCTAGCCGGTCTCGTCGCGCTACGTCGTGTCCTCTCTTCCTATACTACTCCTACTAGGCGGTACTGTTCTAGCTAGCCCTTCTCTAGTGTCTAGGTCGTAATACGCCGTAGGTCCTTAGCGTTATTAAGAAGTGCCCTAATCGTCCGGTTCCTCGCCTTTACTATCTACTCCCCCCTTCCTAGCGACCACCTCGGACAGACGAGGAGTACGTGCCGTACGTTCTAGGAGCGATAGCCGTAGAGGCAGCTAGTCTTCTTATATCCTAGAACCTTCCTCTATAATAGGTACCCCTAGAGGCCGATGTGTTCGCTTTGTAGTTAGGTTACTATGCTACTCTATACCCTCGTAAGGCGGTAGTAGATAAGCTTTAGGGGGTGCTTGACCGCGGATTTTGTAGCTAACCATTCCTTAGGTTGTCCCGCTAGCTAAGGGCGTCTACTATACCCTACAACCTAGTTGTTCCACCTCTCTTTCTATAGTTACTCTATAAACGATTTCTTACCTTCCTATTATGTTACTAGCTATTCGTCCCTTACCCGGTAGTTCGGCTCGTTTCCGGGTCGAATGCCCCTATACGCTAGTACTGATTCGCGGGCCCTTACGACTACACTAGCGATGACCTTCTATACTAGGTACTATGCCGACTTGCCTAAGTAGGAGGTCCGTAGTCCCTAGATGTATAGGTCGATCGGCGGTATAGCGGTCTCGTACTTAAGCATCCTCGTTAGTATCGACTTATATGCCCCGGTAACCTTCCTTAGGCATTAGTTTTGGATCTTCGCTAGCGGCGCGACGAGTCCCTTCGATAGGTAGGCCCTCTCGCCTAAGGACTATACTTAGCTACTATAGGTAAGGACTGGCCGTATAATAGCCGTATATAGAAGTCGTAACTACCGGAAGTCCGCCCCCTATATAGACGTAGTGAGCCTCTAGCATAATGCTATATTCTGTTTAGCTTTCCGTAATATTGCCTATACGTACTTCCTCTACCGTAGCGCCGGGTCTACCTATAGTCCGAGGATCCTAAGCTAATTTACCGGGTTAGTCGTATGCCCCTATATCTAGATAGAAGCTTATATATTATAGAACCGTAGCCGGCGCGTAAAGTGTATTAGATTGTACTTTTCTAGGGCAAACCGAGCCCCGTACCTCCTAGCCTAGTCCTCGTAGATCTTGTGCTTCTCTTCTAGTAGCCTACAGTTCTCCTTAGTCGAGGAAGACTACGCTAGGATGTTTATATCGTCTACGAAGCCGCTCGTAGCGGTGTTCTAGGATTCTAGGGCTAGGAGCAGCGTCGCTATAAAGAAGAGGAACAGAATAGGTACTAGCGTTAAGCCTTACGGGATTCTAGTATAGACTACTTGAAATAGGCTTCTATACTAGCCGACTAGGATCGACGTACTACGGTTTTAGAGGTAGGACTGTACGAAGTTAACAAGCTACTTAGGGAGTCCTTTCGACCTTAGGATATAGAGTAGCCGCGGGTATAACACGTAGTCGAAGGCTCCCGATATATCTAGGCTAAGTAAGAAAGCTACCTTGTCCCTATTCCTATACCAGATAGCCTTTACCTAAGAGGTAATAAGTTCTATCGCGGATAGCGTCGATCGCTATAGGCGCGTACCTATCTAGGTGTCCGGGAGTAGGGAGTGTTCCTCTACCGCCTCGGAGAGTCTCGTTATAACTAGCTTCTTAAGCGCCTTCCTAAGAGTGTTAAGGAGCGCAATTAGGCGGCACGACTTCACCTACGTATAGTGTTCCTTCTACGGCTTACATAGGACCACTATCGTCGATTGTTTAAAAGCTATCGGGTAGTATCCGGTCTATAGGTAGGCGTTGAAGATCGCTTTAACTACTAGGGCTAGTTAATCTCTACACTTCTTTAGTAGCTCGTTTGGGATCCTATCCGGCCCCGGGGCTTTCTTCGCCGGTAACTTCCTTAGTATAGCGGCAACTTCTCCCTCGGACACCTCCTATTAGACCGCGATACTAGGGGCTAGGGGAGTAGAGCTGTTTATGTCGCTTAGATCAGCCTCGACTAGGGGCGGGAAGAACTTGCTAGCTAGTAGACGCGCCTTGGCCTCGGGGTCGCTAACCGGGCTACTAGGCGATTGTAGCGCTAGGATAGAGAAGGAGGGGCCCTGTGTAGGGTCCTATCGGGCCTATTTCGCTAGCTTCTACATCCTCTCTAGCTTGCCGGCGATTTCTTCTACTATAGCCCTCTAGCCGACTACTTTCTCCCTTCGTATTATAGCTTTCTTCTATTAGTATGCCTCCCTATATACGTTCTAGGCCTCCTCGCTATAGCTGCTCGTCTATACCCGGCGGGCTCTCCTTGCTTCTCTTACTACCGTAGTGTACTCCGGCGTCTAGTATAGTTTAGACTATGTCGTTAGTTAGGTAAGCGGAACGTAAAGTAAGGTCGCTTTTCTTATTTCGTCTATCAACCCCTAGACTACTTCGCCTATCTCGTCTTTACTATTGTATTACTACTACGCGATCTAGACTAGCCTCTTAGAGTCATCGAGGTACGCCTAGATATTGGCCTAGTAGGCCTTTCCCTAGTTTAGCTTAGGGGTTCTCGCTAGTATACGTTATATCTATATCGTAATAGAGGTCCTAACTAGTATATAGTCTAATGACGCCTCGAGTATATATTCGATCCTATAGTAGGTTACTATATAGTAGTAGCTATCTAAGATCTAGGAGAGGTCGATCGTACCTTAGAGTCCCCCTCTCTTCTAGGTACCTAGGATTCGATAGCTTCGTAACTTCGGCCTAGTCTTCCTTTACTATAATACGGATCGTAACTATATCGTACGTTAGGCGGGGGCCTAGTATCGATGCCGCGACCGATGCCTAGCTATAGGGGTATTGATTCCGGGTGGCCTTACTAATCGCCTAGGACGTCGTCCTTATTTCTTATTGCCCTCGGTAATACGATAGTACAAGCGCCGTACGTAGCTAAGTAATCATTACCTATAGAGACCGGTATAGGAGCTAATCGTTAGTTTCTATACTTTTTGCGTCCTCTATAAGTTGCTACTAGTTGTCTTAGGGGGGCTTTGCCTATAGGGCCGTAGGCGCCGTTAGTACCGTAGCCTAGGCTACTATTGCCTAGGAGTTGCCTAATGTAGCTAGGCACCTCCGCGGCGTTTAGAGCTGAAGAAACGGGGTGAAGAGAGCTTCAAGCTGTCTAGATTAAATAAGGTAGAACTCCCTTAGTCCTAGGGGCAGTGGCCTGCTTTATATATCGTTAGAATGGCCTTGATAAGAGCTTTCGAATATGTCGTGTTTTAGCGTAGAGATCGATAGTCCGGATTCACTAGTCAGTTATATATAATGATGTATTCTATTAATATATACTAAACACCTAAGTATAAAGCTTTGAAATTACCTCCTTAAACTTCGCTCTTCTACCCGCTCCTCGAAAGGACAAGTAGGCGCTAGGTACGATAGGCAAGCTAAACTTATGTACTATCCTCGGGCTAATAATGTTGACTTTAGATCCCTCGTTAAGTAGGGCTCGAGTCTAATCTTTACTAGTCCTAAGCTCGGTAACTACCTAAGGGCTAGGTACTATTACAAAATCGTCTAGTATACTAGAGAGACCGATCTTTTTAATATTCTTGTATAGCTCGGCGGTAGGGGTAGCATCCTTACTATATAACATCGTTAAGAACATACCTATAAAGCGAGCTTAATAATCATCCCGAAAGACTTCTTTATTAGCGCTTTCTTCCTCGTCTTTATAGGTAGCGACATAACTCGTACGGACTTTAGTCCCTTCTTAGCTAGCTAACTTATAGACGGTAGTAAGCTTATACTATAGATTAGGGGTATTTACTACTCTCCTAAACAAGGCAGCTTTGAACTAGCGACTATACCGAAACTAGTCCCGGGCATTAACGTTTAGAAACGTAGTCTAAAGGATTTGATCAATCTAATAGGTCACTCCCTCCTCCTTAGTAACGGGCCTATCTCCTATACCGTACTGTTGGACGTAGTTATTAATCCTTATCGTCTTTATATTCTATAACCGTTTACGCTATACGAATAGGGCGTTAATAGGCCCTACCGGCTATTCCGAGGGCATAGGCCTTAATTCCGCTCGAGGGTTAGATGTCCTTCTAAGAGTCTCCCCTAACGCTACCGTTAACTAGCTTCTACTAGCCCTAGAACCGGCGTCTCTAATCTTCTCCGCCTCCTACTAACTGAGTTCTTCCTACCGGATCTCCTCTTCGAGTTCTTATCGTATAGCTTTAGCGGCCTCGGCTCGTACCCTTAATGCCTATATACTAGACCTAGTTCGAGGATTCAGGTTTTTTATGATTCCTACTAGAGCTTTGCCTCGAGATTTGTTACTCTAGATTAGGTAGGCCTTAACCTTAAACTCGTCGTAGTTTATGATCCTATATCCTTATAGAGCCGGTTCTTCTTCTTCCTTAAACTAGATCTAGTAACTACTAGCGGCCGTTAGTTACTACCTAGATCTAACATCTTAAGGGCCGTATTCTATAAGGTGTCGGTTATTAGGTAGAGGTTTAGAGTAGTTAGGAAGCTTTACGCTTAAGATACTAGTATAATCTCGACCTATCTATTGTTTCCGAAGCGTAGGGATTTTCATGTCCTTATTAAATAGAATCGGGCTATAGTGTTCCTTAAGCTACGGAAGTATATAAAGGAGCTTAGGTTTACTATAGTCCCGTCGGAAGTTGAACTTAGGGGGATTTAGATCGGTCTTCTTTTCTAGATACTACTAGTTATTCGTCGCTAAAAAGACATACCCTTATAAGACAAGGATTAGTATCGCGGGGCACCTATTAGCCTAATGTTCCGTACTACTATAGTTATAATAGTACCTATTAAGCGCTTTAGACTACTCGCGGATCTATAACTACGGGCGCTATATTAAGTAAACCTATAGTTTAGGCATGCAATTGGGGTTTTCTAGTTATATAGACCTTTGATTTTCACTAGGGTTAAAGGATCTAACCTCCGCCGCGCGACCTCGTTAGTAAGCCCGAATACTCATTTCTACTATTTTCTAAATAAGTTTATTGTCGATAGTAGCGGAAATAGCTAGTTTGTTAAGTATATTAATCTTAGGGATTAAGCGCGGCATCTGCTTTATAACTGACCGATAAAGCTACGGTAAAGTAAGTAGAAAGTCCGTATACACGGCCTTCTATCCTTCTTTACTATTAGCGATACTTGTCGCCTCGTCTAGTATCTTTTAAAAGCGCCGAAACTTCTTAGGCTACTTCGGATAGAGCCTACATTTCTTATAAACTGCCCTAGTAACTGACTCTAGGAGCCTCTAAAGTAGAAGACGGCTACGGGAGCTGTTATCGAGGTCTTTGAGATCAATTAGGTCACTAGAGGCTACGAAGCGACGGATAAACTCCTTTATATCCTATTCCTCGGGGCTTTTCCCTTACTCGGCCCGGACTATCTCTTCTAGATATTCTCGACTTCCTAATATCGAATAGGCATCGAATCTCGAAAATTTAGCTAAGAAGGACCTCCTAAAGGTACTCCGCCTTACTTACTATCCCTCTAACCTTATTACTAAACGTCGGATAGTAGTCTCGTAGTTACGCTCAAAACGACCCTAGAAGTTGTCTTTCTTAATTAATAGCCTTAGTGGATACTAGTCTATAAGATCATTGAACCTCACCTAGAATTTAGTAGCGTTCCTACTATTTAAGAGGGGGTTTTCCGGACTCCCTAGAGTAGGGAAGCGAGGTCCTACATTTTCTATAGTAACAGTAAGACGGCTAAATAAGGCTGCTATTGCATCCGGATTATAGGGCATTCCTAACGTTATAGTGCCCTTATTTAAGTCATCCTCTTCTTAGTCATTTCGTCGTGCTCTTTCCTTGCCCTTATTAGAGCCTAAAGCCTCCGGGGTGTTGTCTTCGTCGCCATCCGAGTCTTCTATCCCTTCTAGGATTGTGGCCTCCCTATAAGGCCTATAGGCCTTTGTTAGACTTTCTAGTAACTCTCGGCCAGCTCTAATACTAGCAAACGACTCGAACCTCGATAAAGACATAACTGAAACTTATAATATTATTCGTAACCGTAACCTTGCTCGTAACGTTATACTACTTTACTTAATACTAAGAACCTTGACCTTAGGTGCCTTAATACCTTGAGATTTCGACTTCGAGTCGACCTTGACCTTGATTTCACTAAAATGTACTAATAATGCCACTAGGTTTATACTTGAACCCCCCCCTTATTAACTACTAGAATATAGACGACTAACCACCCTAGTAAGTAAGGGCGCGCCTAGTGTCCTTAGGATAGTTTGCGCGTAGGTATATAGATAGATAGATTTGTCATTCCCCTGTTCTAGGACCCTATCCGGCCTATGTAGGTATATATCTATTGTTATGTACAAAGGGAAACCCGAATAGGTGAAAACCCTTCCCGCCCCCGACTACTCCTTGTCTAGATTAGCTTTCCCTCTGAACGTGCGTAGTCCATGTCACTACCCCGTTAGCCCCCGCTCCCAGCCGGTCTCGTCGCGCTGCGTCGTGTCCTCTCTTCCTGTACTGCTCCTACTAGGCGGTACTGTTCTAGCCAGCCCTTCTCTAGTATCCAGTTCGTAATACGCCGTAGGTCTTCAGCGTTGTTAAGAAGTACCCCAATCGTCCGGTTCCTCGCCTTTGCCATCCACTCCCCCCTTCCTAGCGACTACCTCGGACAGACGAGGAGTACGTGCCGTACGTTCTGGGAGCGATAGCCGCAGGGGCAGCTAGTATTCGTGTATCCTGGAACCTTCCTCTATGATAGGTACCCCTAGAGGCCGATGTGTTCGCTTCGTAGTTGGGTTGCTATGCTACTCTGTGCCCTCGTAAGGCGGTAGTAGATGAGCTTCGGGGGGTGCTTGACCGCGGATTTTGTAGCTGACCATTCCTTAGGTTGTCCCGCTGGCTAAGGGCGTCCACTATGCCCTACAACCTGGTTGTTCCACCTCTCTTTCTATAGTTGCTCTACAAACGATTTCTCACCTTCCTATTGTGTTGCTAGCTGTTCGTCCCTTGCCCGGTAGTTCGGCTCGTTTCCGGGTCGAATGCCCTTGTGCGCTAGTACTGATTCGCGGGCCCTTGCGACTGCACTGGCGATGACCTTCTGTACTAGGTACTGTGCCGACTTGCCTAAGTAGGAGGTCCGTAGTCCCTGGATGTATAGGTCGATCGGCGGTATAGCGGTCTCGTGCTCAAGCATCCTCGTTAGTGTCGACTTATATGCCCCGGTGACCTTCCTTAGGCATTGGTTTTGGATCTTCGCTAGCGGCGCGACGAGTCCCTTCGATGGGCAGGCCCTCTCGCCTAAGGACCACACTTGGCTGCCATAGGTAAGGACTGGCCGTATAATAGCCGTATATAGAAGTCGTGACTGCCGGAAGTCCGCCCCCTATGTGGACGCAGTGAGCCTCTAGTATAATGCTATATTCTGTTCAGCTTTCCGTAATATTGCCTATACGTGCTTCCTCCACCGTAGCGCCGGGTCCACCTATAGTCCGAGGATCCTGAGCTGATTTGCCGGGTTAGTCGTGTGCCCCTGTATCTGGATAGAAGCTTGCATATTGTGGAACCGTGGCCGGCGCGTAAAGTGTATCAGATTGTACTTTTCTGGGGCAAACCGAGCCCCGTGCCTCCTAGCCCAGTCCTCGCAGATCTTGTGCTTCTCTTCTAGTAGCCTACAGTTCTCCTTAGTCGAGGAAGACCACGCTAGGATGTTTGTGTCGTCTACGAAGCCGCTCGTAGCGGTGTTCTGGGATTCTAGGGCTGGGAGCAGCGTCGCTATAAAGAAGAGGAACAGAATAGGTGCTAGCGTTAAGCCTTGCGGGATTCCAGTGTGGACTACTTGAAATGGGCTTCTGTACTGGCCGACCAGGATCGACGTACTGCGGTTTTGGAGGTAGGACCGTACGAAGTTGACAAGCCACTCAGGGAGTCCTTTCGACCTTAGGATGTAGAGAAGCCGCGGGTGTGACACGTAGTCGAAGGCTCCCGATATGTCTAGGCTAAGTAAGGAAGCCACCTTGTCCCTATTCTTATACCAGATAGCCTTTACCTAAGAGGTGATAAGTTCCATCGCGGATAGCGTCGATCGCTATAGGCGCGCACCTATCTAGGTGTCCGGGAGTAGGGAGTGTTCCTCTGCCGCCTCGGAGAGTCTCGTTGCAACCAGCTTCTTAAGCGCCTTCCCAAGAGTGTTAAGGAGCGCAATTGGGCGGTACGACTTCACCTACGTATAGTCTTCCTTCTACGGCTTGCGTAGGACCACTATCGTCGATTGTTTAAAAGCTATCGGGTGGT
Organism: Fulvia fulva; assembly: GCF_020509005.1. Classification (NCBI taxonomy): domain Eukaryota; kingdom Fungi; phylum Ascomycota; class Dothideomycetes; order Mycosphaerellales; family Mycosphaerellaceae; genus Fulvia; species Fulvia fulva. Next base: position 654,782 of record NC_063014.1, on the reverse strand, counting down.
ATCCGGTCTGTAGGCAGGCGTTGAAGATCGCTATAACTGCTAGGGCTAGTTGATCTCTACACTTCTTTAGTAGCTCGTTTGGGATCCTATCCGGCCCCGGGGCTTTCTTCGCCGGCAACTTCCTCAGCACAGCGGTAACTTCTCCCTCGGACACCTCCTGTTAGACCGCGATGCTAGGGGCTAGGGGAGTAGAGCTGTTTATGTCGCTTAGATCAGCCTCGACTAGGGGTGGGAAGAACTTGCTAGCCAGTAGACGCGCCTTGGCCTCGGGGTCGCTAACCGGGCCACTAGGCGATTGTAGCGCTAGGATAGAGAAGGAGGGGCCCTGTGTAGGGTCCTGTCGGGCCCATTTCGCTAGCTTCCACATCCTCTCTAGCTTGCCGGCGATTTCTTCCACTGTGGCCCTCCAGCCGACTGCTTTCTCCCTCCGTATTATGGCTTTCTTCTGTTGGCATGCCTCCCTATATACGTTCTAGGCCTCCTCGCTATGGCTGCTCGTCCACACCCGGCGGGCTCTCCTTGCTTCTCTTACTACCGCAGTGCACTCCGGCGTCCAGTATGGTTTGGACTATGTCGTTAGTTGGGCAAGCGGAACGTGAAGTGAGGTCGCTTTTCTTATTTCGTCTATCAACCCCTAGACTGCTTCGTCTATCTCGTCTTTACTGTTGTATTGCTGCTGCGCGATCTGGACTAGCCTCTTGGAGTCATCGAGGTACGCCTAGATGTTGGCCTAGTGGGCCTTTCCCTAGTTTGGCTTAGGGGTTCTCGCTAGTGTGCGTTGTATCTGTGTCGCAATAGAGGTCCTGACTGGCATGTGGTCTAACGACGCCTCGAGTTCATGTTCGATCCCACAGTAGGTTACCGTGTGGTAGTGGCTATCTAAGATCCAGGAGAGGTCGATCGTGCCTTGGAGTCCCCCTCTCTTCCAGGTGCCCAGGTCCTTCGGGCAAGGAAGGAATCGTATTTAGTAAGCTAGCTACGAGATAAGGTGACAAGTCTTAACCGCGCTTTCCCACTCATCTAGCACCACCGTGTAGCCTCGTTTCGAGAGGTTAGCCCGGAGCAAAAGCTTCCCTCTACGCCCTCCCTCCCTGTTTGCTCCTTAAGCCAATATCCACCTCCATAGGCCTAAGCCCTTTAGTGCTCTCTATTGACCGACATGCGCATCCGTCCTCTCGGGCTATACAGACAGTGTCAGCCGTCGCTGCCAGTGTACACCACGCCCTAGGTTTTGACGCCCTTCGCGTTACCGCAGCCTATCTCTAGAAAGCGGCCGTCTATGCCTCGTAGGTTTGCTCGGGGCACACACCACGCCGGGCAGCGTACTCCTTACGTTTCTACCTACTAACCAATATGAAGTTCCTTATCACCCTGCCCTCGATCCTCCCCGATCACAGAACTAATCCACTTGCATTGTACGTCTTTTCCCCGTCCTAACAGCCGTCTTTTCCTTGCTCAGGCTATCGTCTTTTCCTCGTCGCAATCTACCATGTCAGACTAGGTGCGTTGTGTAGCGGGACAGGCAGTGCCTTAGGCAAAACCCTCGTTCCTATACCGGGTGTTTAATATGCCCTTACAGGCTTCGTCGCGTGTCCACCTACCTACCGCATTGCCCGCTGGCAAACACCAGATTGTTTCGTAGTCCGCTCGACGCCGTTGTATAGTCCGCTCAGTTGTTGTTCTATAGTCCGCTCGTCTAATGTTCGTCGCTCAGCCCGCTCGGTTTGCGGTCTCCGGAGGTGAAAATTCTGCACTTATACTAGAGGTGTCCTATCGAGCGTATAGGCCACGGTTCCGCGCCCTTCTTACACGTAGAAAGAAGAGGGACTCGCTCCCGACACGAGTACACGCTCGTCGGATGGTTTTCATACCCGTTTTGCTAGTAGTCCTCTGTTCGCCGCGGCTTCGCCTACGTTGCGCGCCCGTCGCGCCCACGACGCTCTAGCGTGAGAATACTTGGCTCTCTCGTAGCTAGACGAGAGGTTCGTAGCCGACACCACGTACAGGTGATTCTCGTCGTCGACCGCGTAGGTATATATATTTGCCGGTCTACGGGCCGTGAAATATATATATAGTAGTCCTTAAAGATAATAATTCTAAAATTTTTTGATTCCCGTGTTTTCGCCTTATAGAGAGATTCTTAGTAAAAATCCTGCTTCCTACTAAGGTCGCCTCCTAGCTATATATATCTTAGTAGTACCCCTATACACCCCTACTACGTAATCAACCGTTAAAGGTTAACGAGATTCGACGCGTAAATTTTAGGGTCTAAAGGGGCCCTTAGCTCGTTAATAGTAGTAGAGCTAGTATAGATCTATAGAGTACAGTTAGACTATTAGTTTACTACGACTACCCCTAGTTAACTAATTCGTGTTACGGTTCGGTTACGACGCGCCTAGGGATCTAGAAATTTAGGTAACTACTAGGCTAAGCGCTTAGTAAAGGATCGCTTAGAGTGCTTAGACTATATAAGGTGATTAGACTAATTAGACTACTTATACTTAGACTACTTAGACTACTCGGATAGGTAATAGGATCTCCTTTGTACTTAGGAACGACGAGATACCCTTATAGCTTCGAGGCGTTCAACTTATATTACGATCTTACTAATTAGAATACGACCTCTACTCTAATTATTGTACTTTACTCTTAGCCCGCCTTAGCCTCTCTAAAGAATACCGCTACGTAACTTGACTCTTCTCTTTTAAGACTAGCTCTAGAACGAGATATAACACTTTAAACGCCCTTAGGATAAGTACTACTTAGGTAGCTAGAAGGGGAATACCCGCCCCTAGTAAAGTAGGAAGTATCTACCGTACGCTACTATAGACAACTACTATAAAGGACGATAAGTCTAATAACGATAACGAACCCGTTCCTAGTAAGAAGGACGTTAAGGCTACTAAGCCTAACCTCTTCTATAGAGATAGAGCCAAGTTCGACAACTAGGTCAATTAGATAGATATATACCTTATGTCTAACCTAGTCGATCCCGATAAACGGACCATTTTCGCTATTACGTTCCTTTATAGAAGTACGTAGAACTAGATCAAACCTTACCTTAAGGACAACCTTAACGGTATAGGATAACGAGACCCTACCGGAATGTTTAGGAACTATATACTCTTTAAAGACAAGATAAAGTCGATCTTTAGGACTTCGAACGAAATATAGTAGGCTATACAAATTATTTAATACCTAAAACAAAAGACATCTACTTCGGAGTATATAGCTAAGTTTAAAGAATATAGATAGGTTACCGGATAGGACTAGACGGCGCTAATAATAATGTTCCGACAAGGACTTAAGGACTCCGTTAAGGGTGAGCTTATAAGATACGGAGGACAGATTAATAACCTCGAGTAGCTAATAAAAGCGTCGATCGATATCGACGACTAGCTATAGGAACGGTACTAGGAAAGGAAATACGACTCTAAGGTATAAGGTATAGTAGGATACGTTCTAGATCGTAAACCTACTATAGGTTCCGTAGCGAAGGCGAACTTCCTACGATAGAGCCAGCCCTACTATAGACTATAGCTAATAGAACTAGATATTACCTAACGAGGAAATAGGATCTATAGAGGCAAGGGCCGAGGAAAGCCCTTTAAAGGAAAAGGAAAACTAATATACTACGCCTATAGTAAGGAAGGCTATATAGTAAGGGATTGTTACGGTAAAAATATAGTACGCCGCGAACAGTTTAATTCAATATAACTACGAACTAGTAAACCTAGGAGCAGGGTTAGATCTCTAGGAGATACCGACTATACTTAGGGAGTAGAAGGAAGAGTTATTAGAGAACCTTCATTAGACCCCTTATAAGGACGAGGAGGATATTAGGGTTAAGAGGACTAGCTATAACAGTTTATAAGAATATACTAGAAAGGACTCGACGAACTCCGATAAGAGAAAAAGAACCTCGATAATATATTCGACTAGATTAATACCTAGATACACCTCTACGAGGATTATATAGATCTTACGGTAATATAATAATATAATAACCTCTACCGATAATAGTAGGAAGTAATAGACGAGATCGAACGAAAGGAGAAACGAGAATTCGGTATAATAACACGACGAGTCGACTACGAGGCCGATACGAGTACTCGAAATAATTACGGAACCCTTTATTAGAGATTCTATTATTAAGACTTATATTAAACACACTACTCCGCTAAGTCAGGGGCAGGGTACTAGCCGTAGTAGCCGCGCGGTACTCTCGGAGTGTAGTATAGGCAAGACGCTACGCTTCGGGAACTAGATATTAACGAATCTTACTTCGATAATAGCGATAAGGAAAACTAGGACCTAGGATAGAACGGATCGTAGTCACTACTACTCTCCGATACGTAAGAAGAACCTAGCCTAGATACTATCGAAGAAGATCCGTATCCGGAAGAGTTAGGCGAAGACTTATCCGAAGGAGAAGAGAGCGAAACTAACGACGATAATAAAATTAGTACGTTTACGGTAGACACGCTAAAGAAGCTCTACGAGCTTATTATCTACCTATAACGGAGACACGAGGAATTCCTACCTAAGATTTCCGGTATAAGACACTTATACCTAATCGAGTTTAATAGAATACTCGATATAATACGGAATATAGTATAGAACTATCTAGCTATAATAGTTACGGAGAATCTCGCTACGGCGGTAAGCGAACAACTACCGATCGGAAGTAAGATAACTAGTATAGGATACCTTATACCGTTAGAAACATTCGTATCGGACGAATTACGAGAAGTAGTATAGTACGTACGGGCTCTCTACTTAGAAACGTAGAAGATCTAGGAACGTAATAGACTATAAGTATAGATATAGAGTAACGGGCTAAAGGTTCTAGCCGAAGTATCTAGGCACGAAGTATAGTAAACTATATACTATTCGGGAAAAGGATTAACTCCCTAGGAATAAGCGACTAAAGAGAGTTATATAATATAGAAGCTCGAGCATCGACGTTACTAATAGTTTTCTAAACTAAAGTAATCGGTAACGGATATAGAACTAGTGTTATAATCGACTCCGGAGTAGCGGGGAATTTTGTCTCCGAGTCTTTTATAAGAAGAAACGGGTTAGCTACCCTAAAGAAGAAATAGGGTTACGAGTTAATCGTAGTAGACGGATTATTGTTACCTAGCGTAGAATAGGAGACGATACTATTACTACTTACTATCTAACGGTACTAGAAGGAAATCACCTTAGATGTTACTAATATAGCTAGTTATGACATAGTATTAGGTATACCTTAGTTAAGAAAGTATAACTTAGTTATAGACTAGAAGAAAGGAGTACTTATATTTAGGGAATATAATTACGTTATTAGTATTTAGCCTACGTATCGATAGCGGACGATAGTAGATAAGGTAAGGAAATAGCTTAACGTATTTAAGCTTACGCCGAACAGAAGGACAGAAGAACTACCTTCTACCGGGATAGATACTAGCGTAGGGCCGCTAGATTACGAAGTCACCGGAACGGATAGACGTAATGTACTATTAAAGGATACTAGTATATCGGAACTAGCTATCCCTAAAGAGTACCTTAAGTAGAAAAGACTCTTTAAAGAGGAAAAAGGCAAAGATATACTTCCTAAGCACCGCCTATAGGATCATAAGATAAACATTTAGCTAGGGAAAGAGCCTCTATAGGGACCCCTATATCAGATGTCCGAAAAAGAGCTAGTAACCCTACGAGAATAGCTAAAGGAGAAACTTGCTAAAGGATAGATAAGACGATCTACCTCTAGCGCGGGGGCTCTATATATATTTGTTCTAAAACTAAACGGGAAACTACGACTCGTATAAGACTACCGGAAGTTAAACGAGATTATAATTAAGAACCGATACCTACTACTAAATATCGAAGAAGTATAAGGTAGACTTACTAGATTGGACTAGTATACAAAAATTGACCTACGAGACGCCTTCTACGCTACACGGATAGTAGAAGGAGAAGAATAGAAAACCGTATTTAGGACCCGATACGGACTCTACGAGTTCCTAGTTATACCTATAGGTCTGACTAATACACCCGTATCCTATTAAGACCTAGTTAATAAGACACTAAGAGACCTTCTTAACGTGTACGTCATTGCCTATATAGACGACATCCTCGTCTATACTAAGGGATTATTAAAGGATTATATTACGAAAGTCTAGGACGTCTTTAAACGGCTCACTCGAGTAGGGTTTAAGACGGTACTAGAGAAATACGAGTTCTTTAAGAAACAGGTTAAGTTCTTAGGATTTATTATTAGTATAATAGGAATCTAAATCGACCTAGTAAAGACATAATCTATTCGAGAATAGCTAGAACCGGCTAATATTAAGGACGTATAATCATTCTTAGGACTAGTAAACTATAACCGAAAGTTTATTAAGGATTACTCTAAGATAGCCGCGGCTATAATCGCACTTATACGGAAAGACACTAAGTAGATATAGAGCAATAGAGAAAAATAGGCGTCTAACCTTCTTAAGGAACAATACGCCTCTATACCTACACTTCAATTATTCGACGGTACAAAAGAAGTCTAGATCGAAACGGACGTATCGGATATAGCTATAGGAGTATATCTTACGTAGGAGTATAATAGGAGACGACACCTAGTGGCCTATTACTCGAGAAAAATAATACCCGCGGAACAAAACTACGACATCTATAATAAGGAACTTCTCGCTATTATCGCTACTATATAGTACTAGAGAGTATATACGGAAGGAGTACCTAAGCTAACGATTCTTTCTAATTATAAGAATCTCACTTACTTCACTACGACAAAAGTATTAACCCGAAGATAGGCCCGCTAGTCGGAACTACTCGGATAGTATAAGTTCGAAATCCGCTATACCGTAGGAAAGGACAATAGTAGGGCCGACGTACTAGGCCGAAGAAGCGACTATATAGAAGGAAAGGAACTAGTACGATAATAAGTACTTAAGGCTAATCTAGATAGAAGCCTAAGCGCTAATATTAAGGAGTTCAATAATATAGTACGCGTTCTTTAGGACACGGAAGAATAGTTCGTACTAGTATAAGGGAAATATTAAGTAACGTGCTTTACTACCGAGCGGGCTACACTACCGAGCGGGCCACTTTTACTAAGAACTGTACCACTTCTATAGATATAGCTATACAACCACTATTATAGCGTATATTGTCTTCAAACGAGGCCAAACTGACCTTAGCTATCCAGGCTACGAAACGCGACGCGATAATCACGAATCGACTTGCTATAAAGGTATACGACGCGTCTCGAACTACACTAGAGTATCGATTGAATAGACGACCTCCTCTAGGTGACTACGAGCCCAATTCGAAGAAGCTTATAGATCTAGAAGAGAGGGTAATACTTGAGTATATACTCGAGCTAGATCTTAGAGGTTTCCCGCTATTGAAGGCTAGTATACGAGTAATAGCCGATTTATTACTATAAGAGAAGGGTCTTAAGCCCGCTAGTCTTAATTAGACAGACAGGTTTATTAGGCGGTATCGTAAGCTAAAGGTTCGTATAACACGTAGATACGATCGTTAGCGAGCCCTAATAGAAGATCTAGACGTTATCGAGAAGTAGTTCTTGCTTATACGTAATATAAAGGATAAGTATAGCATCCTTAACTAGGACACCTATAACTTCGACGAGATAGGGTTTATAATAGGTGTCATTACGTCTTAGAGCATCGTTACGGGTTCAGAAAGGCGTAGTAGAAAGAGGAAGGTCGTTTAATAGGGTAATAGAGAGGGAGTAGAGAGATAGCGTATTAGATAGCTCTTATACGAAGCGAGATTAGTAAGCTACGTAAGTCTAACGAGGCCCTTATATAGCGGAAAGCACGAAAGCGCAAGTATATCTAGTCTAGAAGGTCTCTAACCTTCAATAAGGCGTCGTAATTAATACCTTTAGAGGATACTAGGAGGTAGGAAGTGGGTAGAGAGTCGCTAGATAGTGTTCGGCTAGTACTAAGGCTACGACGCTATAAGCGATATAGTAAGTCGGGGTATAACGTATGTACCTATTAAGTAGACTTACTAGATAGCGAAGAATCTATAGAGGAATTGTCCTCCTAGTAACGATTCTATAGGATGTCGTCGTATTAAGATACCGTCGTAATTAAAGTAGAAGTAGTATAGTTCTTAGTAAAAGTGGCCCGCTCGGTAGTATAGCCCGCTCGGTAGTAAAGCACGTTACCGAAAGAACGAGAACAAGAATATATACGTTAACACTACGATAATAATACGTATAGACATCCTAGAACTACGAAGACTCTCGAGATTATATAGCGTAGCTTCTTATTCCTATAGATAAGACAAAAGGTACTATAGTATATTAGCGAGAATATATACTACTAGCGGAATAAGGCTATACGATACGAGAAATATAGACAAATATAATTTAGGACGCTACTAACGTAACTATAGGACGAAGTAACTATAGACTTTATTACTAAGTTACCTAACTTAATAGACAAAGCGACGGGTATAACCTACGATATAATCCTAGTTATAGTCGATCGCTTAACTAAATATACACACTTTATACCTACGAGCGAAACTTATATAGTAGAACAACTCGGATACCTCGTTCTAGACAAGTTAGTCAGATACTATAGATTCCCTAAGTTCTTTATTATAGATAGGGACAAGCTATTTACGTCAAACTATTAGAAAACGCTAGTAGCTACGATCGGAATTAAACATAAACTATCTATAGCATACTACCTATAGACGGATAGTTAGACCGAGAGGGCGAACTAAACGTTAGAACAATACCTACGGTACTACGTTAACTACGCGTAGGACAATTAGATATTACTCCTACCTATATTATAACTAGCCTTAAACAATTATAAGTCTGAAACTATAGACGAAACTCCTTTCTTCGCGAACTACGGAAAGCATCCTATACTATTCGGTAAAGAGGGATAACACCCGTAAGTAGAAAGAGGTATTACTATAATATCGGACCTACGAAAGGTATACGAAGACGTAAATAAGCAAATGACGAAGATATAGAACAAGCTCTCCGTATCTCGAGCGAAACGACAAATAGTACCTTAGCTTAAAAAGGGAGATAAGGTCTATCTTCTTATAAAAAACCTTAGAATAAGAAGAAAACCCCGGAAACTAGACTATATAAAAGTCGGACCATTTCTCGTTAAAGAGTTACGAGGACTAGTTAACTACCGACTATAACTACTAAAGGACGCAAAAATCTACCTAGTGTTCTACATTTCTAGGTTAGAACTAGCAGACCCTAAGACGCTATACTAAGAAGCATTCTACTTCTAACTAGAGGAAGAAAACGAATTTAAAGTCGAAAGGATCCTAGATAAGAAGGGTTAGCGATACCTTATTAAGTAGAAAGGATACGACGACTTAGAAAATACCTAGGAATAAAGGGGAACCTAACTAACTATTAATAAAAGCTCCGAGAATACGAGAAATAACGAGTATATACTACTACGACCGACTACTCTCCGGGAGAGGGGATAGGAGGGAAGAATTGGCCTAGGGTACGACACTAGAAATCCCTACCTAGTCCTCTACCGATATCTTAATAATATTATAAAACGGAAAGGGCGTAGAAGAGGCCTCAATACTAGACGACTACTCTAATAGGGATAGCTCCTCCCGTGCCTCTTCCTCCTCTAAAGAATCGAGCTTAGACGCGACCGCGTTATCGGTACGACGCTTAGCTAGACGAAGTTATTTCCGAAGATAGATCTTACGTATCTTTAGACGCACCTCCTCTTCCTCGATCTTTTCTAACTCTAACTTAAGCTTGTCGCGAGAATCGCGTAAACGCTCCTAGTTAGTACGCGTAAGGCGTATATTATAATCCTTATACTCCTTCCTAATATAAGCTAAACACTTTCCCGACCGGGTACCTACGATATACTTTTAGACCGCTCTAGACGACCGCGCCTTCTAACAATTAGAATAAGGAGCCAATTCGATGCCTAAAGATTTGTTTTTAAGAGTAAGGCGTTAGCGACGTTTAGAAGAAGAGTACGACATCCTTAGGAGAGATATCTACGGGAATCGCCCGCTATAAGTAAGCTTCGGGACGAAGCTAGACTAGAAGGGGGATAGTATTACGGTTCGGTCACGACGCGTCTAGAGATCTAGAAAGTTAGGTAACTACTAGGCTAAGCGCTTAGTAAAGGATCGCTTATAGTACTTAGACTATATAAGATGATTAGACTAATTAGACTGCTTATACTTAGACTACTTAGACTACTCGAATAGGTAGTAGGATCTCGTTTATACTTAGGAACGACGAGATGCCCTTATAGCTTCGAGGCGTTCAACTTATATTACGATCTTACTAATTAGAATACGACCTCTACTCTAATTATTGTACTTTACTCTTAGCCCGCCTTAGCCTCTCTAAAGAATACCGCTACGTGACTTAACTCTTCTCTTTTAAGACTAGCCCTAGAACGAGATATAACAATTTGTTAGGCGAGCTCCTTATTCGATAGCTTCGTAACTTCGGCCTAGTCTTCCTTTACTATAATACGGATCGTAACTACATCGTACGTTAGGCGGGGGCCTAGTATCGATGCCGCGACCGATACCTAGCTATAGGGGTGTTGATTCCGGGTGGCCTTACTAATTGCCTAGGACGTCGTCCTTATTTCTTATTAGGCTCGGTAATACGATAGTACAAGCGCCGTACGTAGCTAAGTAATCATTACCTATAGAGACCGGTATAGGAGCTAATCGTTAGTTTCTATACTTTTTGCGTCCTCTATAAGTTACTACTAGTTGTCTTAGGGGAGCTTCGCCTATAGAGCCGTAGGCGCCGTTAGTACCGTAGCCTAGACTACTATTACCTAGGAGTTGCCTAATGTAGCTAGGCACCTCCGCGGCGTTTAGAGCTAAAGAAACAGGGTGAAGAGAACTTTAAGCTATCTAGATTAAATAAGGTAGAACTCCCTTAATTCTAGAGGCAGTGGCCTACTTTATATATCGTTAGAATAGCCTTAATAAAAGCGATCTACTATACTAGATGCCGCTAGTATATAATAACCTACCTTAGCCCCTTCTACCTTATATATAGCTAATACCTAGGAATCCTAGAAGACGAGAACGAGCTACGAGCTAAGAATGTCTTAGTTAACGACTATAGGAAGCGTACCGTCCGCGTCCGCTATACGCGTTAGCTCGTAAATAAAAGACTACTTTCTCGAGCTTAGACTAGGAACCTAATAAGTCTAAAGTTACTTCCGCCGGAGGTATAGCTAAGACATAAAGTCGGAGAATAGGTCTTACTAATAAACCTAGATCCGCGTAAGCTAGACCCTAAGTACTTTAGACCCTATAAGATCCGTAAAGCGAGCTTCCTAGGGACGTATATACTTTAGACTCCTACGGGTAGGATTCTAAGGCATCTCGTCTATAGGAATAGGCTTGTATTAGCCGTGTGTAGGGATCTAGCTAAATTCTAGCATCGGTATCTAGCTAGGAGACTTCTAGATAGGTCCGGTATTTTAGAAGATAAGCTAGAACTTAAGGAAGTTCTAGGTACTAGTTAAGACACGAGTCTTAATCTAAAGGACCTTTCAATCATACCGGAGGCTAAGTGGTTAAAGAAACAAGTTGAACTCTAGACTACGAAAGAACGTAGCTAACCTTATATAGGAGCGCGAGGGTTCTTAGTAGGGGAGGAAGGTTAAAGAAGAGAAGCTGACTTGCTAGAGTAAGTTTAGCGAGACCTAAGAGTTACGAAGAATACTTAGAGGAAAAGAAGCGAGCAAAAGACTTTAGCTAAAGTACTTAGGTCTTAAAGGCGATCTTATTAGATTAAGTTAAGAAGAGTAGGCGAGGAGTAAGATTAGGTATATTCCCTACTACTCGAGAAGGACACTTAGGAAGATCGTTAGCCTCTATAATAAGAAAGTCCTTAGGAAGCTATCCCTACCCTAGCTAAACCTACTAAGGTCCTGTAGGAGATACCGGTTAGGGAGATTAAAGTGTTCAGCTCGACGCTCTATCCCTAGGCCGACAAAAAAGAGTTAGCCCTACCTTAGGGAATATTACTTAGATTAAGCGTAGCGGACGAAGTTATAGCCGAACCTAAAGCGGCTAATAGCCTTTTAGATATAGACATACCGGACTTAGTAGACCCGGAGGTTAGATAAGCTAACCTATCGTAGTAGCTACTTTAAGAAGCCGAGGTAGTAGCTAAGACCGCTCGTCTAAAGGGACTAAGGTAGCGGATAACGAAGAAGAAACTATAGGAGTAAGCCTAGTTACTAAAGCGGCGCTAAGGGAGTTAGGTCGTAAGAATCATTAATTAGGGTTATTAGTCTATAGTACTCTTAAGTTAGGCTACTCGGCTACCTATCGCTTATATAAAACAAGAACGTAGTACTAAATTATAAAGTAGCCTCGGGCTCATTATTATCTAGGCTCTTAGAGCCTTACTTCTAACCTAGGAACCGGAAATTGCTAGGTACTACCTCTAGATCCTCTCTATTATTATCCTCTATTATCGGTATAGGCGAACGAGCTAAGGAGCTAGATAGAACTATAGCCTCTCTCGGCCTCTCGGTAATCGAGCCGAATCGTAAAGTACGTCTAGTCGCGATTAACCGCCTAAACCGCTTAGCTACTAGAAGAACGGGAGGACTAGCTATACGACCGTAGAGCGTAGGCGAGGTCACGACCGCCTCGCCCTTACCCTTAGAGTCTTCTAGGAGAGGCGTCTATACCGGAATCTCGCGGAGCTACCTAACGTAGTCGGAGGTATCGCTTAGACCCTCCTACGGCTCGTTACGGTCTAGGGTATAGCGCGGCGACATCTACCGAGGGCCACGCCGAGTCCTAGGAGCCGACTTCTTCTTAGCTAAGGCCGCGGGCTTCTTACTAGCTAAAGATACGGGCTTCTTACTAGGAGGCTTCCTAGGTACCTTAGGTATACTAGCGGACTTACTAGGCTTAGTTAGTAATACAAATAAGCCGTCGTCCTCCTTATCTAAGGTGTTCTCCTCCTAGCTAGGTCTATTTGTATTAGTCTCGGCGTTCTCGCGAATAAAGGCGCGGACGTAAGCTAAGTTAGCCTTTAACGCGGCCTTTAGGCGGCTAGCGGCGTCGCGGGTAGTATAAGGCTTACGACTAACCTAGAAGACTAGACTATATATAGCTAGGATCGGGGCGTCAATCTAAGCTAGATTACGATACTTAAACTTAGTGTTCTAGAACTAACTAGACTCCGTGACCTAAGTAATATCGTAGGCCTAGGGAAGATTAGAGAAGTTAGCTACCTTACTAGGGGTGACTAGACGCTTAGAGTCCTTTAACCGAGAAGACCGCTTAGTATAGCTAAACTTAGTACGAGAGCGGCTACGGTCGTAGGTAGAGTACTTACTAGTCTAGAAACAATTAGTATAGCCGCCGCGCTCGATAAAGGTAAAGTCGCCTATAGTATTAGGCTTAGGATCCTCCTAGTCGTATTTCTCTAGCTTACTACTCGGTAGGCTAAGTTACTAGTACTTAGTAAAGGTTCCTAGCGGACGCTCGGTATCGCCCTTAGAACGGTAGCTTTATATATATTGTATAGATCTAGAGCGGCCGCTATAGTAGCTAAAGACGATCGCCGCTAGCCTAGTTTATACGGTATCCGGTCTAAAAGCGATAGGCTACCTTAGAATACCGCACTTAGGGACCTCTTCGAAGACGTCGAAGTCGGAGTCTAACGCGGCTACTAGCTTTAGAACGCCGCTAAACTAGAAGCGGCTATAGCGCGAAGGGAGTATATAAATTATCTTAAAGAATCTAGCTCCTCTATCGATCCTTAGATACTAGCGCGCGATACGGGCTAACTATAGCGCGATCTAATCGTCTAGCTTAATAACGTCGCGAGAGAACTAGACTTTAAACTAGAAGGTATAGAGCCGAGTCTACTAACCGGCTAACTATCCGGTAGGTATATCCGGAAGGCGCGTCTTAGTACAAACGGGGAGCCGCGGGAAGTTATTAGACACGGCCGAAGTATAGGTAACGGTAAGAGCGTCTATCTAAGCTATTAACTCCTCGCCTTAAGGAGAGCGCGGGACAGGAGCTATAGTGAGCTATAAGGAAGAAAGGAGTCTAAAACACGTTAGTATTACTACGTTAACGCCGACACCGCGGCGCGGCTTATATACCCTAATCTGATTAAGAATAAGTTAGCTAAGGCTAAAGAAGGTTAAGGAAGAAGCTACCGAAGGGCGAAGAGGTTATTAAAGACTTAGTAAGCTTAAGGGTTAATGTTTGTAGTCAGATTTATTTGGAATAAGAGCGTGCTTTTGTACTTACGTTCTATACGAGCTACCTAATACTACGAGCTTCTAACGATAAAGGAAGGCGCGTATACGCGTAAGAAGCTCGCGGCGAGGTCATCTAACGGGGTCAGTGAGCTCGTAGTGAGCTTAGGTAGTAGAGTTAAGCCGCGTAAGGCAGTTATATATACGGAGTAAAGTAAGCTAAAGTGTCGTAGGCTAGGAAGCTACGACGAAGGAAGCTAAAGCTTTAAGATCTGTTTTGTTATCGATTTAAGTATATAGGCGATCAGGCTGGCCGCCTTAGGCTGATATAGGTGTGTTAGGGTCTAGTAGGGGAGGATATAACGTTCTTATCCGAATATACCGCCGGCTTAGCGCTTAGCTTTATATTTAGAGTTTTCTTAGGTAGCTTTCCTATATCTTAGATTTATACTCGCTAAGGTTCTCACACCACTACTTTGGAATATATACACCTTGTTTCATTATATCCAATCTATTATAGATTTATACTAAGAGAAGATAGAGGAGAAGGGAGGCAAAATCCCAATTCTTAGGAGGGACAATTAGAAGAGATAGTTCAACCTTTAGAGATATAAGATAGAGAGCCAATTAGCATTCTTTATAATTAATAACCTAATAGAAGTGTCTTTTAACAACATTAATGGCAAGACTCTGAAAATCTAAGAAGAGGCTATAACTAAAGAGATCCTTAATACGCTAACATAGACAAGACATAATGTAGTATATAACTTCAGTATCCTTAGTAGGATTATAGAAGAAGATGAATTTGAGCTTAAGGGCTTATATAAATCTATAAGAGCTACTAAGAAGTAGGTGTATCTCTAGAATAAGTATAGCTAGGTACTACTAACCTATATATATAAGCTTATAAAGCAATTTGTGACCTTTAAGATAAGTAAAGAGTTTACTATTAGATCTATATAGACACACCTAGTTTCTCTTAGAAAAAGGATTGCTAATATTGACCTAGAGGGTCAGCATTCTAGGAAAGCTAATATAAGGATGACCTAGCTCTTAAGCTCACTACTACCTAACTACTATATAGCTAGGGATACTATTATAGCTTAGCTAAAGATAGATTATAAAAGGACCTTAAAGATCCTTAAAGCTTAAGAAGCTAGGTTAGATCCCTCTAAGGCTAAGTATAGCATAGTAGCCACCTAGGTCAAGCCCTTAGGTCTAGTAAGACTACTCTCCTGCCTTCTCTATAGGAAGGATCATCTAATCAAGGACTGCCCTAGTCTACCTAAGGCAAGAAAGGTCCTTAGATCTTATTCCTAACCACCATCTTCCTAGAATATAACATATATTAAGAAGAAGAGAACTCTACTACCTACTTTAAGAAGGACACTAAGAGAGAAGTCCTCTATAGAAGAACTGAAGAAAATGGTAAAGAAACTCAGCTCTAATATACTGTCGCTCTAGAAGAACTAGGCCTAGTCTTATACCTCTAAAGTAAAGAAGACTAGAAAAGGGGTTTCCGCCTAAGAGTTACGTAACTTATATAGCTCATCCCTAGAGACAATGTCTGATAATGATGAGTATAATGAAGTGGCTTACTTAACTATAGAAGTCTAAGGCAAGTTCCCCTCGTTAGAGTAGTTACTTAACTCCTATGCTTTATCCTATATAACTGACTAAAGCTGCCTCTTTAGATCTATAGCTCCTTTAATAAAGAAGAAATAGATCAAAGTAGGAGGTGGGTTTTTATTGGCCACTTATATTAGGAATGTAGAGATAAGTAGGAGAGCTAGTAGAAAAGTTGTTTTAGAAGATGTCCTACTTATACCTAAGCTAGGAGTAAACCTGGTTTTATAGAACTAGTTTAGCAAGCAGTTTAGTGTTTAACCTCTATTATTTTCTCTTGTTTCCCCCTCTAGTAAGACTGTTGTCTAGATAAAGCTCCTTAGGGGGGTTCTATTCATTGATAAGATTTCTCCTCTCCTATAAGAACGGGCACATTACTCATCATATGCACTATTAATAGAGAATGCCTTTGTGACTAGTTAATTAGAGACCGACCTGAAGTAGTAGGAGCTTTAGTATAGAAGATTTGCACACTTTAGGAAGAATTTGCTCTAGAATCTTTATAAGGTAACAGACTTAAAAGAGCCTATTCCTATCCCTAAGGATAGCTTTCACTAGTGCAGAGTATGTTTAATAGCAAAGATAAAGAAGTACAAAGGCAAAGTTATAGAGAGAAGACCTAAAAGACTTGCCCTTATATCTATTGATATATATAGCCCACTACTAATCTCAAGACTAGGATTCAAATACTAGCTTAAGATTATTAACAACTTCTAAAGGAAGAAGTGGACCTTTCCTCTTAGGAAAAGAGAAGATGCTCTAGTTGCTCTCTAGAACTAGAAGATCAAAGCAGAGAGAAAATTATTAGCGTAGCTAAAAGCAGTAAGGCTTAACAATACAAAAGAACTTATTATATTAGTAAAGCAGTAGGAGAAGGATTTAGGGATTAGGCTCGAGCCGACTAAGGTATACAACTCTCTATAGAATGGACTAGTTGAGAGGTCAATACAAACCTTAGAGGACTCTATAAGGGCAATGCTTAAAGAGGCTAAAATGCCGGTTAAATTTTGGCCTAAATCACTAGAGGCCCAAACTTATATAAGGAACAAACTACTAAATGGCCTAGATTATAATAGGTTCAAGGTTTTACTAGATAAGGCTTTTGATAGTATTAAACCGACCATTAACTATTTAAAAGTTTAGGGATACAAAGCTGTTGTCTATATAGACACAAGATCCTAACCTTAATAGGTAAGAAGTGACAAGCTAATAAAGAGGGGTAAAGAAGTAGTATTTATTAGGTATATTAAAAACATAGCTAAAGCCTAGCTCTTTTAGGAACTAGACATAAGAGCTGTTAAACAACACACATATATAGACTTCTTTAAGGACTAGCCTAGAGGTGATATAGGTCTTAATGTTCTAACATTAAATCTACTAAGTAGTGTACTAGCTAGGAAGCCCTTAGGAAGGCCGAGGAAGAACGTATCCTTAGGACAATCTACCTACTATTTAGGCGTCTATTAAAGTACCCCCGAAATAGATCAGCCAATTAAGAGCCCTAAAGTCGCTTAGCCGAGAAAGCTGTTTGTGCAACTTCCCTAACCTCCGGAGAACGTAGGGGAATTTCAGAAAATCGATCAGCTAATTAAGAGAAGCTCCCTAGATCCCTAGGAAATAGACGTTACTAGGTCATAAGTAACGGTCCCTAAATCATCCCTTAGAAAGAGAAAGGCTGACTATAATGTTAAGGGCTATAACATGAAACAGAAAGCCCTAAAATCTATAGTCCCTAAGCCCGAACTAACTACTAAAGTAGGAGAAGCAATAGACCTCTAAGAGAACCTTACTGCTTTTTACTAAGCTTTCTTTGTAGCTATACAATCAGTAGACAGTTCAATACTATAGGATAGCGAATTCCTAGAAGAAGTTAAGGAAATGGCCTTTATAGGAACTATAGAAGCCATTTTATATAAGCAAGAGGTCCTAATTCCAAAATCCTATAAGGATACTATAAATGACAAGAAATGGGGACATCTTTAGAAGGAAGCAATCCAAAAGGAACTAGATGCTCTATAGAGTAACAACACCTAGGAAAATTCTGTTCTACTAAAAGGAGCAAATCTAGTTACATCAAGATAGGTCTTTAATATTAAGAGAAGCATTAGTAGAGCTATTGAAAAGTTCAAGGCTAGACTAGTTATAAGTGGCTTCTTACAGAAGTTTAGTGTTGACTTTATAGAGACATTGATACCTATAGTAAGACAGGACACCCTTAGGGTGTTTATAGCTATTGTATATAAGAAGGATCTTTATCTTTACTAAGTGGATATGAACAATACATTCATAGAAAGCACCCTCTATAAAGACATCTTTATGTTACCACTACTAGGAGTTGAGCTTCTACTAAACATAGTGTTCAAAATCCTTAAAAGCTTATATAGACTTAAGCAAGCAGCTAGAGATTGGAATCAACTCTATGTGTCAAAGCTTAGAGAGATTGGATTCACACAGTCAGAAGTAGATCTATACCTACTTATCTATAAGAAGAGGGAGATCATAATCCTTATATATGTAGATGACATTTTAATTGCTACACTAAAGTTAATAGATGTTCTCTAGTTCAAAAGAGAACTTAGCAAGATCTTCAAGATTAAAGATCTAGGTGAACCTGAAAAGATCCTTAGCATAAGAGTCATAAGGGATAGGAAGAGAGGAATCCTGAAACTTGACTAAGGACACTTTGTTAGGGATAGCCTAGCTAAGATAGGAATGAACTATAAGAAGGCAGCACCTACACACTTACCTATAGACAGCTATAAGGCCCTCAAACCTTCAAGCTATATAGATAAGAGGTGTGACAAGGCAGAGTACTAGAGTATTAATAGTACTTAGATATAGCTAGTAACAATTATAAGGCCAGACATTGCTTTCGCCCTAGGAAGGATGAGCTCATTTGTGAGTGACCTATCTACCTACTATATAAAGGCTTTGAAGAAGATCACTAGGTACCTAAGATTATACCCTGATCTAGGACTTCAGTTCTTAAAGTCTAGAAAAGGACACCTTATTATATACTGTGATTCTTATTATGTAATAGACAAAGTAGACAGAGTCTCAATCCTTAGGTATGTCTTCTTCCTCTATAGGGCACTAGTTTCTTAGATAAGCAAGAAGCAAAAGTCTATAGTAACATCTATAATAGAGGCTGAATATATAGCTAGAAATGTATATACGAAGCAGTCCTAATTCCTAGCTTTACTACTAAGAGAAATAGATTGTCTAGAGTTAGTAGGAGACTGTTCCTATTAACTAAGAATCACTAGAAACTAGGAGACTGTATCAAATTTGAGACCAGTCTAATTAAGAGGTGATAATCAAGCTGCCCTCACCCTAGTAAAAGATGTACATATTTATAACAAGTCGAAGCACATTAACATTACCTATAACGCTATTAGGAAACTTTAGTAGAGGAGGCTTATTGCTATTAAGTACACCCTAACCTCTAAGATAGTTATAGACGGGTTTATAAAACTAAAGACTAGTCCACACTTCTAGAGGTTTGTAAGCTAGCTTAACCTATCATAAAAAGGTCTAAGTACTATTAATAGGAAGTGAGCAGACTGTAACCTCCTATACGAGATGAGTAGGAGTGTTAAGATATAGTATCTTAAAGGGAGTTAATAATTAGGAAGTGATCTAGTAGCCTAAGGCATCTATAATAACTCAGCTTATAGGGAGATACCTTCTCTCCCCTTTAGCTTAGATAGACATCTAACACAATTAACATATTAGTCCCTAATATATTGCTATATACTCGTGCTATTAGTTAGTTAAAGATTGATCTCTTACTCTACTCCGCTACTATCTACCTATACCTATTTAATAGTTACTACTATGACTACCGTTACGGCGGTTGTTACTTAGGTTATAGCCTAGCGTAAATAGGCGGCGGGCGACATCTCGAAGGGAGTACTAATCGGTATCGATACGGTAGTAACCTTCTTATTCGCATTTTAAGTACCGATTCTAATCGATATATTCCTAGGCGCGAGTAGTATCTAAAGGTTAGAGATACTAAAATGCCTAAGGTCGATTAGCCAACTTAGTCTTAGCGTTCGGGTTAGTGTTATTACCGCTACTACCCGAAGCCGTATCCTTCTTATCGTCGTTACCCTTAGTAGTCTTCTTGTTACCTTAGGTCTTATTACTATTACTAGTCTTACCGTACTTAAGGTTAAACGCCTTAAACTTGTCCTCGTAGTTATATAGCGTAGACACGACTTGCTTAAGGGTTATATTAACTATATCCTCGTTTATAATACGGTTATCGTAGCGCGAGTTTAACTTACGGAGTAGAAAGTCCTTCTCGAGTTTCTTTTCCTTCGCGCCGTTATTAAGGTTAATAATGTCGGCGTTCTTACGGAAGGATAGGTAGAAGTTACTAAACTTCTCCTTACTACTCTACTATAGACTATTAAGCTTAGTCATAGTATTAGTATAGGTATTACGGGTACCGTAGCGCCGGGCTAGATCTTCTATTATCTTATCTATAGAAGCGTACTAAGTAGTCGTGCTATAAGGGAGCCGTTCTTAATATAGGGCAAATAACAAAGTTGTTAGACAGGCTATCTAAGAGGAGCACGAGGTACGGAAAGTTAATATATAAGCCGAGGTATACGGGCCGGCCCGTGCCGAGTCACGTGACCGACTGCCGTTCACTAGACGTCCGCCTAGGCCCGTGACACTACCCCCCCTCTAAAAATCGGCCTGTCCTTAGTACTATTCTTCCTTACGACGTAGGCCTATATAAAGGTCGTATCGTCCTCTAGATTCTCCGCTTTATTATCTATCGCTTTATTATCTATTACTTTGTCCTCTATAACGTCGTCTTTGTCGTCGGTCGTTAAGTCGTCTATCGCTACGCTCTTACGCCTTACTATACTGTTATTATCCTTACTATATCGGATACCGAGAGAGTCGTAGCGATTTACGAAGTCTACGAAGGCCTCCGTTATAGGCGCTATATAGGAAGCTTCCTATTCGTATTAATATATATTACTCGTATTCCTACTATCGGTCGCTTTTCTCGGGTCCGTTTACGGGTACCTCTCTAGAAGCGCTAGTAGGCGTAGAATACGGCTACTAGTAGCTACTAATACTAAAGAAGATAATGACGCTAGGGTAAGCGCCTACTATTTACTAGGTACGGCCCTAGTACTATTATTAATAGGTGTTTCTTAGACTCCTATTAGCTAATAGCGTAAGGGCGAGAAATACCTCTAATACTAGTAGTAGCGTACGCGCGCGTAATAAAAGCGGCGCGTCTAATTAGAACGTAAGAAATACCTCCGACTACTACTAGTATTACTATACTACCTTATTACTATATTACCGCCGCAGCAAGCAGAGATCTACCCTCTTAGCAATTGAACTCATCACTGAACAGGTCAAGACACTCTGGCATCAGAAGAACAACAAAGTAGCCATTCTCCTCTCCCTGGACATCTCTGGAGCCTTTGACAATGTGTCACACCCTAGACTGCTATACATCCTCAGACAAAAGGGCTTACCAAACTGGATGGTTCAGTTCACTAAGTCCTACCTTCAGGGAAGAAGCACAAGCCTTCTACTTGGCACACACAAATCAGATCCCTCACCAATCTCTACTGGCATTCCTCAAGGATCAACACTGGCCCCAATCCTCTTCCTCCTGTTCATGGAAGGCTTGATCCCACTCCTGACAACTCCCAACTCATCTGCCTCAGGCTTCGTAGACGACACCAACATCCTAGCTTGGTCTGAATCAACAGAAAAGAACTGCAGAATCCTAGAAGATAGGCACCAAACATGTGAGCAGTGGGTAAAGAGACATGGAGTGAAATTCGCACCAGACAAGTATCAGCTCATCCACTTCAGCAAGGCTAGGACAAGACACAACATGCAGGCATCCATCAACATCCAGGGCCATGAGACGCACCCCTAACAAGAATTGAGAGTGCTTGGAGTCTGGCTTGATCCAAAGCTCAGCTGGGGACCCCAAGTCAAGAAGGCACAGGCAAGGGCAAACCAGAACAGACAATCCATTGAGAGACTGACTGCATCCACCTGGGGAGCTACCTTCGAGAAAGCCAGGATTATGTACAAAGTCATTGTCAAGCCAGCTATGTTATATGGAGCCCAGATCTGGACAGCAGACAAGAAGATCCCACAGAGGATAGAAGCCCCCCTAAACAGAGTCCAAAGCCAATGCCTCAAAAGGGTGATGGGAGCATACAAGTCCACCCTAACAACAACTCTTGAGATGGAGTCTGGAACACCACCAATCCAACACTATCTTCTTGGGATGAGATGCCAGTATGCTCTTAAGACATCAGACTACCCAGTCCAGAGTGCTATTGATGCAGCAGCCGCAAAGATTAGACTCCAAAGGGACCCCTCTGCACCAGCGAGACCAGCAAGAACCCCCTAGAAGAAGGCAGACCTAGAAGAAGCCTACACTCTCCAAGCCCAGCTTGAAGCACAGGAGGCTCAACAGAGAACAGGCAGACAGAGGGACAAACAAGACAAGAAGAAGCAGACACTGTCTAAACAATCGCAGGACTTCTCTGGGAGAAACAGTGGAGAATCAAACCACAGAGACCAGGAACACCAGCAGCTCTCCAACAGTTTGGCAGATACAACTACATCCTCTACACCAACCTCAAGAGGGCTGAGGCAAGCCTAGCAATCCAAATTCGCTCTGAGCACATTGGGCTTAGAGCATATCTACATCAAAGACGAGTCCCAGGATACAACACAAAGGCATGCCCCTGTGGCTACCCTTCCCAAAACCCTGAGCACATGCTGCTTGTCTGCCCAGACTGGTCAAGGGGAAGAGAGATCTGGAGAGCAAAAGCAAGGGACAGACGATACAAGGCCCTTGTTAACAGTCAGGAAGACCTGCAGAGAATGGTCAAATGGGTTATATCAGAAAAGTTTTTAGCTCAATTCTCCCTTGCTGAAGAGACAGAGGGGTGGATCGAAGGGAGGGAAGCAGCAGCAGCAGTAAGAGGAGGGGGAGGAGGAGGAGGAAGAGGTGAAAGCTCAGGGTAGCAGGCAAGGTAGTCTAGGAGGCTCAGCCCCAGACGCTAGTGCACCCTGGTGGAAGGAGAAAGCAGATCACTCACAGCAACAAACCAGAGGTAGAGGAGGGAGGTTTTCACTTGTATATGCAGGTTTCCTACCCTAGGTATTCTATAGCTCTAGACCCGTATAGGCCGAGAGGCACTATATCGGGCAAATGAAATATCTATCTATCTATATTACCGCCGCTTTCGTATTATATATATAGTGTATATATACCTAGGATAAAAAGGGGTTACTACTCTAAGGTAATAACCTTGAAAAGTATAGAAGGTAAGGTACCCTAAAGGTACCTTTTTAACTTTCCGATACCGTTACTCCGGTATTACCTATTAGAGCCCTATTATACCTTATATAGTATAAGCTCTATTATAGATAGCCTAGTATATTACGCTACTAACTAGTATCTTATACTCCCTATAGGCGGAGCGAGCTTTTTTACTCTTCGCTAAAGCGAGGTTACTTAGTATAGAGTAATTATCGGATAATTTTATAAAGTTGAGCGGACGATAATAATATATTTAAGTATACGATAGGACTAAGGCTACTCCTAGATCGGACTTAGAACCTCTAATACTTACCGGTAAGTAAGATAATTATATACCTAAGTAAATGTTATAAGTAGGAATAAGTACGTAGCCGGGTAAGGTATAAGTCAAATAGATGTTCTATCTAAGAGAGGCGCGGAGGGCGCGAGAGTTATATATAGGCGCTAAGCCGCTAGTCGGATTAGTTAGCGGGCGCGGGGTCTAGGTACGTACCCGCGGGTTTAAGTAAATATACGCTAGTACGGTAATAGTAAAAGTCCGTATAACGGGACTATTACCTAAGCTATCTTACCGGTAATAGTTATATAATCTATACCTTATTATATAGAAAATAATAGTAGTAAGCAAGGAATAAATAAGGGGTATAAAGCTTACCTTAGCTTACTTAACTTCAAATAACTAACTTACTCTTACTATAATAGTAGTAATACCGGGGGCCTAACGTTACTACTATAGATAGAGGAGTAGTTATAATAGGGTATACGCGATTATATAGAAATTAGCTCACTTACTCTAGCGTACGAGCTAAGGGGGTATGTTGTAATCTAAGCGTATATATAGGTAATAGCCTATTATAAAAACTCAAGGCTACGTACGCTAGGAATTAGGTAAATAATTAGTTACCTATAGCCTCTTTAAGAGTAATACTTATCTATTCTAGATAGATATATATAATATATAACGTGCTTTACTACCGAGCGAGCTACTTTTACTAAGAACTATACTACTTCTACTTTAATTACGACGGTATCTTAATACGACGACATCCTATAGAATCGTTACTAGGAGGACAATTTCTCTATAGATTCTTCGCTATCTAGTAAGTCTACTTAATAGGTACATACGTTATACCCCGACTTACTATATCGCCTATAGCGTCGTAGCCTTAGTACTAGCCGAACACTATCTAGCGACTCTCTACTTACTTCCTACCTCCTAGTATCCTCTAGAGGTATTAATTACGACGCCTTATCGAAGGTTAGAGACCCTCTAGACTAAATATACTTGCGCTTTCGTGCTTTCCGCTATATAAGGGCCTCGTTAGACTTACGTAGCTTACTAATCTCGCTTCGTATAAGAGCTATCTAATACGCTAGCTCTCTACTCCCTTTTATAAGCTAATACACCCCTTCCTATAACGAGTTTAGCAATAAACCTGCCCGGGCACGCATTTTATTCGTTACTAGTGTCGATTGAGAGTCGAATTCTTTTGTAGTTCGTAGTGTCTTCGACTCCTAAGGGGTAGAGTCCGGAGCTAGAGGGGTTAGCGTACGTAGCTTGACATTAAGCTTGTCTATTACTACCTATAGATTGAATAAAACTAAACCAGCGCCTCTAAAGCTCAATAGGATGTTCTCCTGTCTAAATATAGCGTTATAGGCTACCTAGAAGGCGCGTAGGAACTCTACTTTATCGATATAAGTGATGCGCTAGCGTACTAAGCCCGAGAGCTAAGCACCGTATACCTTCTTTAAAGGCGAATAGTAACCTATATCTAATAGCTAGAGTAAGTACGAGGCGTACGATAGTATATATAGGGCCAAGATCTTATATTCCTTATATAGATTCTAGAATACCTTCGAGTTATAGCTCTCGTAGCTATCGATAATAAGTAGTCTCTATACCCTAGTCGTACGAGCTATAGTATACTTCTAGAAATACTCTAGCTACCGTATACCGAACTTATTATTAGTCTAGTCGTTCTCTATTAGCCCAATTGTCTAGTCTAGACCTAAGTTACCGTCTTAGTACTAGGTACTAATGTGCTATTTGCCTGTATTAACGTAGGGTAGGAGCGCTATTCCGTCTATATAGATAGTCTTAATCACTATTACCTATTCTCTATTACCCTATTAAACGACCTTCCTCTTTCTACTACGCCTTTCTAAACCCGTAACGACGCTCTAAGACGTAATGACACCTATTATAAACCCTATCTTGTCGAAGTTATAGGTGTCCTAGCTAAGGATACTATACTTCTCCTTTATATTACGTATAAGTAAGAACTACTTCTCGATAACGTCTAGATCTTCTATTAGGGCTCGCTAACAATCGTATCTACGTGTTATACGAACCTTTAGCTTACGATACCGCCTAATGAACCTGTCTGTCTAATTAAGACTAGCGGGCTTAAGACCCTTCTCTTATAGCAATAAATCGGCTATTACTCGTATACTAGCCTTCAATAGCGGGAAACCTCTAAGATCTAGCTCGAGTATATACTCAAGTATCACCCTCTCTTCTAGATCTATAAGCTTCTTCGAATTGGGCTCGTAGTCACCTAGAGGAGGTCGTCTATTCAATCAATACCCTAGTGTAGTTCAAGACGCGTCGTATACCTTTATAGTAAGTCGATTCGTAATTGTCGCGTCGCCTTTCGTAGCCTAGATAGCTAAGGTCAGTTTGGCCTCGTTTGAAGATAATATACGCTATAATAGTAGTTATATAGCTATATCTATAGAAGTGGTACAGTTCTTAGTAAAAGTGGCCCGCTCGGTAGTATAGCCCGCTCGGTAGTAAAGTACGTTATAGTTCTTAGTAAAAGTAGCCTACTCGGTAGTATAGCCCGCTTAGTAGTATAGCCCGCTTGGTAGTAAAGCACGTTACTCTACTTTTCAAATACTCTATATAAGCCTATATAATAACTTCCTATACTTCTAACGTAATGATTACTACTTCCTTAAGTAGAAGGTTAATATTATGGTATACGAAGTATATCTTAGAGGCAAATACGGTACTACTAACGTTATTACTAGTCCTTATTTAACTACTATTACCCCTATTAGTATAGATTAAACTTATCTCTTAGGATCTATAATTCAGGAGATATTGTAGTATAAGGCTAGTATTATAAAGTCTAGTCGTCCTGCTTTCTTAACGGAATAGTACCGAGCTATAACGGATATACTATATACGCGAGTATGTAAGAAGAACGTATATCTCGAGGTTATATCTTCTTAACCACTATATAAAGATAGTATTACTATAGTATAGTCCTCCGGATAGTAGTAGAACCTCTCCCTAAGCTTAAGGCTAGCTAGTACCTAGCTAGATTTCTATAATAGCCGGCTCGATCCGGGTACTATCTCGGATATAATAAAAGGCTTCCTATCTCTAGGTAAATTTTTTATATAGGCTACCGATAGTCTATTAATAGAGTATATTATTTGGAAGCGCTACGATTAGCGGCGGAATAGTTTACTAAGGTCCGGGACTCTAGGTAGAGTAGTTTCCGTATAAAAATCCTTTAGTTATATACTAACCTTTAGGTAGTAAGCTTAATATCTTAATATTTACGTACTTCTCGAAACGAGATTCTAGTTCTCTTCTAGAGAATCTCTTAAAGGTACTAGAGGACTTTTACGTTAGTATAGATTACCTTATACTTACGTCGTACTAAGAGACTAATAATAGAGTAGTAAGACTTAGTAAGTTATAGGAGCCTCCTTTAGAATCTTAACTAACCCGAGTTATAGACTATAATAGTATTAGACTTTATAACGATAATAAGTAGTAGCGGTAGATAAGAGTATAGCGGGGCCGGTACCTAGATCGACGCCTATACGTAGAACGCTCTATTGAAAGTACTATCGTAGTTATAGAAGGGAGAGACTTTTTATTATAACCCTAGTAAGTATTAGTTAAAATGTTAAAGAGCGTTAGGGACCTACCTTAAATACGAGCGAAAGTAGCGCCGAGTATATATACGCCGCTATATTCTATACGTTAGAGATATAACACTACTATAGTAAGGTATTAGTTCTTACCTCCGTCCTCGGCTCTTTACTATACTATATACTATATAGTATCTAAAATGCTATTTAAGTATAACTTTACGCGAAGTACCTTCGAAGGTATCTATACTCTTTAGTACTAGTATAAGCCTTTACTAAGTTGTTTGAGACCTATAATAGAATAGAACGAGGGTGTATTTAGAGAGATACTAGTTGAAGCCGAAACATTACGTCTTAAGTTTAGTATTAGAGGCGGAAACAAGTTAGTTATTAATAGAGAAGAGGCCTTACTTAAAGTATACGTAAGATATAATCGAAGTATATATAATAACGCGGTAGAACTCTTACGTAGAGAACACTATATAGGAGAAATTAGTAACCTTTTAATTTGAATAAAAGACGTATTAGTCTAGATATAGACCCCTAAACCAAATGTACTATTAGCGGTTATAAACCTCTAAAGGTAAGCGTAGTAGAGTAGAGCTCTCTACTAACCCTTCTAGACTATAAAGTAGCGTACGATCTACGCTACCGCTACCCGACGTACAGTGCTTATTATACGACGACATAGGCGTTAGTGACGAGTATATGTTTGCGAGTTCGCCAATAGGCACAGTGCGGGAGGTCACGTGACCCAAAAACTTGAAAGTTGACCAATCAGAGCGGGCGCCAAGGCTAGTTGAGGGCTGGTATAGAGCTTCACTCTCTCGCTGACGCCTCACCTACGTACTCGCAAGCTCGTACTCCGGTGTGGCTAGCGCTCGGTCGCTACGCTTAATAATGCGCTAAACGTCCTACGCGTCGCTAATGTAGGAAAATACGACGGTATTCGACGTCGTCGCCGTCGCCATCGCTAGGGAGTCTAGCACCTTCGTAATAGAGAGATTCTAGAAGAACTAAAGAGGACGTAGACGATGCCGTCTGCTTCGAAAGGAAATGCCGAAAGCATCTCGTGTTGGTGTACGACGCGTGGAATACTTGATAAAGCCCAGTGCAGCTCTACCTCTTATGTTATAAGACGATGCAATTGAGAGTTTGTACTAGAGACGTACAGCCCCCACGCCAGTCACGACGGTCATACTGTGACTTCATAGTGCATAGGTGGGCTGCAAGCAAGTTTGGGGCATCAAGCACCAGAAGACCATCAAGATCATACGCGGCACTGTAAAGAATGCTACGAACTCTCTTCGTTGTATACAACGTAGCGTGCATGAAGAGAGATATAAAACATTACACTTCCGGGGGGTTCTGTACCCAGCGCCCTACTTGGCCATTCCCTCCTCAGATGCGACCATGAGATGAAGCGTGCTCATGCCAGGTGAGTGCTCAAGCCTTGAATGCCACACGTCTGAAAAGCTTCTTTGATGGGCCACCGGAAACGTATGATGGTGTCGCAGCGGTGGGAGCCTTGGCTGGCATCTTGCTTTCCTCTCCTGTAGGAGCCTCAGCTGGCGTCTTCGCAGCGGTAGGAGCCTTGGCTGGCTTCTTGCTTTCCTCTCCTGTAGGAGCCTCAGCTGGCGTCTTCGCAGCGGTAGGAGCCTTGGCTGGCTTCTTGCTTTCCTCTCCTGTAGGAGCCTCAGCTGGCGTCTTCGCAGCGGTAGGAGCCTTGGCTGGCTTCTTGCTTTCCTCTCCTGTAGGAGCCTCAGCTAGCGTCTTCGCAGCGGTAGGAGCCTTGGCTGGCTTCTTGCTTTCCTCTCCTGTAGGAGCCTCAGCTGGCGCCTTCGCAGCGGTAGGAGCCTTGGCTGGCTTCTTGCTTTCCTCTCCTGTAGGAGCCTCAGCTGGCGTCTTCGCAGCGGTAGGAGCCTTGGCTGGCTTCTTGCTTTCCTCTCCTGTAGGAGCCTCAGCTAGCGTCTTCGCAGCGGTAGGAGCCTTGGCTGGCTTCTTGCTTTCCTCTCCTGTAGGAGCCTCAGCTGGCGCCTTCGCAGCGGTAGGAGCCTTGGCTGGCTTCTTGCTTTCCTCTCCTGTAGGAGCCTCAGCTGGCGTCTTCGCAGCGGTATGAGCCTTGGCTGGCTTCTTGCTTTCCTCTCCTGTAGGAGCCTCAGCTAGCGTCTTCGCAGCGGCAGGAGCCTTGGCTGGCTTCTTGCTTTCATCTACTGTTGGAGCTCCAGCTGGCGTCTTCGCAGCGGTAGGAGCCTTGGCTGGCATCTTGCTTTCATCTCCTGTAGGAGCCTCAACTGGCTTCTTTGCTGGCGGAGCTGTGGCATCAGTTGGAGTCTTTGGCTTAGGCTGGGTTGGCATCTCTTCGGCCCCCTTGCATGAACCACAGGAAGTCTCGGAACCAGTTGGCATCTCCTTGTCTTCGGATTCCTCGGGCTTGGCAGCATCACTTTCCTCCTCGGATCCCTCGGGCTTTTCGGCGCCTTCAGGCTTCTCGGCATCTTCTTCAAGTTGTGTTGCGTCTTCCTCGTCAGGTGTTGCTGTAATCTTGTCAGTCCGATGTCACGTAACTTTGCAAGATCCTGGAGGGCACTAAGCATGCTCAGAACAACGTGAAGTGTGCGACACATCCGCTGCACGAGGCGCTTTACCTCACGATCTCCACAGTCTGAGACACTGCCACGTCCTTCTCAAGTATGGCTAACACCCTTTTGTCTGTAGGGCTTGAGGCAGCATGAACTCACCAGACTGTTCCTCGGTCAACGTTGCGTCTAAAAAATTGTCAGCGAGTCCCGTCGAGGGTATCGTGAGAACATCAAGACCAACCATAGCTTGGTGCTGCCATCTCGGTTGTGTCTGTCTTTGGCTTCCTGGGATCCTCTTCCGGCTGAGTCGCATCTTCCTCTGTTGGCTCTGCTCCTGAACAAATGTTAGCGACTCTCCGATGTGAGATCAAGCCTTACAAAACCAACCGTATGGAGATGCTGCTTCATAGTACCCAGTAGGCTCTTCTTCAGTCTCTGGTGAAGTGATGGCACCGTAGGAAGGCATGGCAGAGTCATCACTAGTTGGAGCCTCAGATTCGCCCATACCTGGGTCTGCAAGCAAGTCAGCATCTATTGGGAATCAAGGATCTTGAACGGACCTTGCTCAGTCGAATCGTCTTCCTCCGGAGGGCAATCTTCTTCGTCTGTACCCGATTCTCCAGTCGATGGCTCGGTTGAATCATAAGAGGCTATAAATTCTGTCAGCCACACTATTTACTAATATGACGGCCTGCTTGTGAACTCACTTGGGTCATCACTGGAGCTAGAGGTACCGCAATCGCAAGAGGAGCTTGAAGCGGAGGACGAGTACGAGGATGGGCTCGGGGAGGAGTCACTGGAGTCGGTAGAGCTGACAGAATCGGTGGGCTCGCTGGACGAAGAGCTTGGGCAAATGCATTGGCCAGAGCTGCTAGAGCCGCCGTAAGATGGAGCGGCACTGTCTGTCGTCGGGTCGGTGGAGTCTGTTGTTGCTTGGTACGCTGTAATAGATCAGCCTCTTGATCTGCTGCCGGATCGCGTAGACTTACATGGCGCAGCAGTGTCCGCTGTTGATTCTCCGACTCCACCATCATGGTCTTGCGATGGGTCTGTTGCTGTGTTGGCAGCGTACGAAGGCCGTCCGCCCGTGCCTATGCGATGCAGCATTAGCCATGAACACAGGTCCGCGCGCCGTGATAGGCGACTTACCACCAGTGCTTGCTACGGGCACAGCTTTACCAGGCTTGGCCCCCTTGGGAGCAGCAGCGAATTTCTGTGCGGCATCGAGACTCTGTTTGGCCGGAGACGAAGCACCGGTAGACTGCTTCCCGGTACTGCTGTGCTTTCCAAACTTGCCCGATCTGCCAGGCTGGCGCTTGTGTGCATGACCGGTCGATAGAGAGAGACCGTAGTGGTCAGCTAGATCACGTTGATGCAACGGTTTGGCGGCTGCGATTGCATTATTGGCTTTTCGAATGTCAGCATCAACATTGCAGGCGAGAATCGATGTCCTCACTGTCGACTGGGAAGGCTGCTGCCGTAATGGCCAAGACCGCAACGACCTGGAACGAAGTGAGCTTCATGATTAATGAAATGAGTGACTAAAAACGAATGTGGTGTGCAGCGTGCGTGGAAACGAGTGTAGTTCGGTCGTATGAAGACCAACGGATGCGGCTTGACATTGAATTCTTCGCCTCCCTTTTGCCCATATAAGTCGTCGTGATCGAGAAAGAGCTGGTTGTTGCTTATTTTATTGCTTGACAAGGGACCCTGTAGGAGTTGTGGGATGCCATCGCTAACATCCTGCCAAGCAATCAAAAAGAAGGTTCACCTAACAATGC